>NC_041392.1:685434158-685486526 GCF_002162155.2 Triticum dicoccoides | reverse complement strand
CGTGCCTCCCTGTTGGTTGCTTGATGTAGGGTCCAAGTCTCCTGGATCATGTTCGGTGAGAAAATCACGTTCCTGAAGGTTTCATTCCATTTGGACTCCGTTTGATATTCCTTTTCTTCGAAACCCTAAAATAGGCAAAAAAAACAGCAATTCTGGGTTGGGCCTCCGGTTAATAGGTTAGTCCCAAAAATAATATAAAAGTGTATAATAAAGCGCAATAATGTCCAAAACAGTAGATAATATAGCATGGAGCAATCAAAAATTATAGATACATTGGAGACGTATCACCTCCCTGCAAAACTAATAGCAAGGCACACATCAGGTCTGCTACACAGCATTGCATACATGATAGAACCTATGGCTGAAGCATAGGGAATGAATTTCATTTTCTCTCTATCTTCTGCAGTGGTCGGGCATTGAGTTTGACTAAACTTCACACCTTGCAACACAGGCAAGAACCCTTCTTTGCTTGATCAATTTTGAACTTCTTCAAAACTTTATGAAGGTATGTGCTTTGTGAAAGTCCAATTAAGCATCTTGATCTATCTATATATATCTTGATGCCCAATATATAAGCAGCTTCACCAAGGACTTTCATTTAAAAATTCTTATTCAAGTATCCTTTTATGCTATTCAGAAATTCAGTATCATTTCCGATCAACAATATGTCATCTACATATAATATCAGAAATGCTACAGAGCTCCCACTCACTTTCTTATAAATACAGGCTTCTCCAAAAGTCTGTATAAAACCATATGGTTTGATCACACTGTCAAAACGTATATTCCAACTCCGAGAGGCTTGCACCAGTCCATAAATGGATCGTTGGAGCTTGCACACTTTGTTAGCACCTTTTGGATCGACAAAACCTTCTGGTTGCATCATATACAACTCTTCCTTAAGATATCCATTAAGGAATGCAGTTTTGACATCCATTTGCCAAATTTCATAATCATAAAATGCGGCAATTGCTAACATGATTCGGACGGACTAAAGCATTGCTACGGGTGAGAAGGTCTCATCATAGTCAACTCCTTGAACTTGTCGAAAGCCTTTTGCAACAAGTCGAGCTTTGTAGACAATAATATTACTATTAGCGTCAGTCTTCTTCTTGAAGATCCATTTATTCTCTATGGCTTGCCGATCATCGGGAAAGTCAACCAAAGTAAACACTTTGTTCTCATACATGGATACCATCTCAGATTTCATGGCCTCAAGCCATTTTGCGGAATCTGGGCTCATCATCGCTTCCTCATAGTTCGTAGGTTCATCATGGTCAAGTAACATGACCTCCAGAACAGGATTACCATACCACTCTGGTGCGGATCTTACTCTGGTTGACCTATGAGGTTCGGTAGTAACTTGATCAGAAGCTTCATGATCATCATCATTAGCTTCCTCACTTACTGGTGTAGGAATCACTAGAACTGATTTCTGTGATGAACTACTTTCCAATAAAGGAGCAAGTACAGTTACCTCAGCAAGTTCTACTTTCCTCCCATTCACTTCTTTCGAGAGAAGCTCCTTCTCTAGAAAGGATCCATTCTTTGCAACGGAAGTCTTGCCTTCGGATCTGTGATAGAAGGTGTACCCAATAGTCTCCTTTGGGTATCCTATAAAGACACATTTCTCCGATTTGGGTTCGAGCTTATCAGGTTGAAGCTTCTTCACATAAGCATCGTAGCCCCAAACTTTAAGAAACGACAACTTCGGTTTCTTGGCAAACCACAATTCATAAGGTGTCGTCTCAACGGATTTAGATGGTGCCCTATTTAACGTGAATGCAGCCATCTCTAAAGCATAACCCCAAAATGATAGCGGTAAATCAGTGAGAGACATCATAGATCACACCATATCTCATAAAGTGCGGTTACGATGTTCGGACACACCATTACGTTGTGGTGTTCTAGGTGGCGTGAGTTGCGAAACTATTCCGCATTGTTTCAAATGAAGAACAAACTCATAACTCAAATATTCACCTCCATGATCAGATAGTAGAAACTTAATTTTTTTTGTTACGATGATTTTCCACTTCACTCTAAAATTCTTTGAACTTTTCAAATGTTTGAGACTTATGTTTCATCAAGTAGATATACGCATATTTGCTCAAATCATTTGTGAACGTAAGCAAATAATGATACCCGCCGCGAGCATCAACACTCATCGGACCGCATACATCAGTATGTATTATTTTCAATAAGTCTGGTGCTTGCTCCATTGTTCCGGGGAATGGAGTCTTAGTCATCTTGCCCATGAGGCATGGTTCGCAAGCATCAAGTGATTCATAATCAAGTAATTCCAAAAGTCCATCAGCATGGAGTTTCTTCATGCGCTTTACACCAATATGACCTAAACGGCAGTGCCACAAATAAGTTGCACTATCATTATTAAACTTATATCTTTTGGCTTCAATAATATGAACATGTTTATCACTATGATCAAGATTTAGTAAAAACACACAACTCATCAAGGGTGCATGACCATAAAAGATATTATTCATATAAATAGAACAACCATTATTCTCTGAATTAAATGAATAACCGTTTCGCATCAAACAAGATCCAGATATAATGTTCATGCTCAACGCTGGCACCAAATAACAATTATTTAGGTCTAAAACTAATCCTGAAGGTAGATGTAGAGGTAGCATGCCTACGGTGATCACATCAACTTTGGAACCATTTCCCACACGCATCGTCGCCTCATCCTTAGCCAATCTTCGCTTAATCCGTATCCCTTGTTTCGAGTTGCAAATATTAGCAACAGAACCAGTATCAAATACCCAGGCGCTACTGCAAGCATTAGTAAGTTACACATCAATAACATGTATATCAAATATAGTTTTCACTTTGCCATCCTTCTTCTCCGCCAAATCCTCGGGGCAGTTCCCCTTCCAGTGACCAGTCCCTTTGGAGTAGAAGTACTCAATCTCAGGCTTAGGTCCAGACTTGGGCTTCTTCATGTGAGCAGCAACTTGATTGTCGTTCTTCTTGAAGTTCCCCTTCTTCCCTTTACCCCTTTTCTTGAAACTAGTGGTCTTTTTGACCATCAACACTTGATGCTGCTTCTTGATTTCTACCTCCGCAGCCTTAAGCATTGCGAAGAGCTCGGGAATTATCTTATCCATCCTTTGCATATTATAGTTCATCATGAAGCTCTTGTAGCTTGGTGGCAGTGATTGAAGAACTTTGTCAATGACACTATCATCAGGAAGATTAACACCCAGCTGAGTCAAGTGGTTCTGGTACCCAAACATTCTGAGTATATGTTCACTGACAGAACTATTCCCTCCATTTTGCAGTTGTAGAACTTATTGGAAACTTCACATCTCTCAATCTGAGCATTTGCTTGAAATGTTAACTTAAACTCCTGGAACATCTCATATGCACCATGACGTTCAAAATGTCGTTGAAGTCCCAGTTCTAATCCGTAAAGCATGGCACACCGAACTATCAAGTAGTCATCAGCTTTGCTCTGCCAGGTGTTCATAACATCTGGTGTTGCTCCTGCAGCGGGTTTTCACCTAGCGGTGCTTCTAGGACGTAATTCTTCTGTGCAGCAATGAGGATAATCCTCAAGTTACGGACCAAATCCGTGTAGTTTCTACCATCATCATTCAACTTAGCTTTCTCTAGGAATGCCTTAAAATTCAACGGAACAACAGCACGGGCCATCTATTTACAACAACATAGACATGCAAAATACTATCAGGTACTAAGTTCATGATAAATTAAAGTTCAATCAATAAAATTACTTAAGAATTCCCACTTAGATAGACATCCCTCTAATCATCAAAGTGATCACCTGATCCATATCAAATAAACCATGTCCGATCATCACGTGAGATGGAGTAGTATTCAATGGTGAACATCACTATGTTGATCATATCTACTATATGATTCATGCTCGACCTTTCGGTCTCAGTGTTCCGAGGCCATATCTTCATATGCTAGGCTTGTCAAGTTTAACCCGAGTATTCTACGTGTGCAAAACTGGCTTGCACCCGTTGTATGTGAGCGTAGAGCTTCACACCCGATCATCACGTCATGTATCGGCACGACGAACTGTAGCAATGGTGCATACTCAGGGAGAACACTTATACCTTGGAATTTAGTGAGAGATCATCTTATAATGCTACCACCGAACAAAGCAAAATAATATGCATAAAGGATAAACATCACATGCAATCAATATAAGTGATATGATATGCCCATCATCATCTTGTGCCTTTGATCTCCATCTCTAAAGCACCGTCATGATCACCATCGTCACCGTCTTAACACCTTGATCTCCATCGAAGCATCGTTGTCGTCTCACCAACTATTGCTTCTACGACTATCTCTACCGCTTAGTGATAAAGTAAAGCAATTACATGGTGATTGCATTTCAAACAATAAAGCGACAACCATATGACTCCTACCAGTTGCCGATAACTCTGTTACAAAACATGATCATCTCATACAATAAAATTTAGCATCAGGTCTTGACCATATCACATCACAAAATGCCCTACAAAAACAAGTTAGACATCCTCAACTTTGTTGTTGCAAGTTTTACATGGTTGCTACGGGCTGAGCAAGAACCGTTCTTACCTACGCATAAAAAACCACAACGCAGTATAGTGATTGCTTTTTGATCTTCAAAAAAGAACCCAGTTCATTGAATCCGATTCAACTAAAGTTGGAGAAACCACAATGCAGTACGCGTAATGTCGGTCTGAGCCGCTTCATCCAACAATACCGCTAAATCAAGAATCAACTAGTGACGGCAAGCAATATGTATATACCCACGCCCACAACTCCTTTGTGTTCTACTCGTGCATATAACATCTACGCATAGACCTGGCTCGGATGCCACTGTTGGGGAACGCAGTAAGTTCAAAATTTTCCTACGCACACGCAAGATCTATCTAGGTGATGCATAGCAACGAGAGGGAAGAGTGTTGTCCACGTATCCTCGTAGACCGTAAGCGGAAGCATTATGACAACGCGGTTGATGTTGTCGTACGTCTTCACGATCTGACCGATCCTAGCAACAAAGGTACGGCACCTCCGCGATCTGCACACGTTCAGCTCGGTGACGTCCCGCGAACTCTAGATCCAGCTGAGTGTCGAGGGAGAGTTTCGTCAGCACGACGGTGTGATGACGGTGATGATGAAGCTACCGGCGCAGGGCTTCGCTTAAGCACTGCAACAATATGACCAAGGTGGAAATCTGTGGAGGGGGCACCGCACACGGCTAAACAATCAACTTGTGTCTCTATGAGGTGCCCCCTCCCTCGTATTTAAAGGAGTGGAGGAGGGGGAGGGCCGGCCCCTCTATGGCATGCCCAAGGGGAGTCCTACTCCCACCGGGAGTAGGATTCCCCCCTTCCCTAGTTGGATTAGGAGAGGAAGGAAGGGGGAGAGAGGGGGGAGGAAAGGGGGGCGGCCCCCCACCCAATTCGGATTGGGCTTGGGGGGGCTCCTAGGCTCCCTTCTCCTCTCTCCCACTATGGCCCAATAAGGCCGATATACTTCACGGCGGTTCCGGTAACCTCCCGGTACTCCGGTATATGCCCGAACTCACCCGGAACCATCCCGATGTCCAGACATAGGCTTCCAATACATCGATCTCTATGTCTCGACCATTCCGAGACTCCTCGTCATGTCTGTGATCTCATCCGAGACTCCAAATTAACAACCTTCGGTACATCAAAACACATAAACTCATATTACCGATCGTCATCGAACGTTAAGTGTGCGGACCCTACGGGTTCGAGAACTATCTAGACATGAACGAGACTCATCTTCAGTCAATAACCAATAGCGGAACCTGGATGCTCATATTGGTTCCTACATATTCTACAAAGATCTTTATTGGTCAAACCGCATAACAACATACGTTCTTCCCTTTGTCATCAGTATGTTACTTGCCCGAGATTCGATCGTCGGTATCTCAATACCTAGTTCAATCTCGTTACCAGCAAGTCTCTTTACTCGTTCCGTAATACTACATCCTGTAACTAACTCATTAGTTACATTGCTTGCAAGGCTTATAGTGATGTGCATTACCGAGAGGGCCCAGAGATACCTCTCCGATACACGGAGTGACAAATCCAAATCTCGTTCTATGCCAACTCAACAAACACCATCGGAGACACCTGTAGAGCATCTTTATAGTTACCCAGTTACGTTTTGACGTTTGATAGCACACTAAGTGTTCCTCCGGTATTCGGGAGTTGCATAATCTCATAGTCATAGGAACATGTATAAGTTATGGAGAAAGCAATAGCAGTAAACTAAACGATCAAAGTACTAAGCTAACGAATGGGTCAAGTCAATCACATCATTCTCTAACGATGTGATCCCATTAATTAAATGACAACTCATGTCTATGGTTAGGAAACAGAACCATCTTTGATTAACGAGCTAGTCAAGTAGAGGCATACTAGTGACACTTTGTTTGTCTATGTATTCACACATGTACTAAGTTTCCGGTTAATACAATTCTAGCATGAATAATAAACATTTATCATTATATAAGGAAATATTAAATAACAACTTTATTATTGCCTCTAGGGAATATTTCCTTCATTCACATCATCCTAAAACTCTACAATATCACATGATGCTTGGTGGAAATAATATGTTAAAATAGTCAGTTTGGAAATCACCACACTTCGAATGGAACAAAAGAATTATTGTTAGATAAGCCTAAATTTATTCTATTTTTGGCAGATAACAGAGAATTGGGAAATGTATAGTGCTTGGTAGATGGAGTTTGATAGCAAACAAGTACGTGCTGCTCTTAATACTTAAACAACAGTACAGACAACGTCATAGGAAATCAGTTATGCAAAAAACAAAATGGCCAGATCTATATAGCATGTTCGGAGTTTCATTCTTGTTAATTGCGGACGCATAGAAGGTTGTAGAACACAATCTCTTAGAATTAGATTTACTTTCAAGTGTCTTGTTGTCGTCAATTATCACAAATACATACTATGTAAAAAACCTAGCTAGATCCAAATCTCCAGGACACAAGGTACCAACAAAACAAGACTGACCCAAAATTTATTTGGAACCTAGCTAGACCTGAGAATCTACCAGACAAGAAGAAACCAACAATCTCTTTACAAAAACCTAGCCAGTACTTGACTCCTCTCCTCAAACGGTAAGGGAGCGAGGACACCAAATGGTATAGGAACATAACAGGAGAAGAAGCTCAGCAAGCTAGAATGTGGCCGGTGTGGTCGCTGGAACAAGAGGCGGCAGAGCGAGCACAGTTGATGCGAAGACCAACTTTGGGAAAGAGGGGGCCATCTTCTTCCTCCCCGTGGCCTCCATGTCCTCCTCTTCTTCATCCCCCATGACCTATTCTCCTTCCTCCCCCACGACCTACTCTCTAGGGTTATCTGTGCGGGCACAAGTGGGGGCGTAGACCAGCAGCTAGGGCGGTGAATCAGTAGAGTGGGGCGATGTTAGATCCTAAAGGGGATCGACAAGTTTACTCACTGGATTGAACTGAAACACAGATCATGATAAGCTCCAATGTGGAGACCCTTCTATAAACTGAAGCTAGGGTTTCTTGGTTTAGTATACATAGTGAATGCCTCAAACGGGACGCGCACTGGTTTACATAACCACGCGAGTTGCAGGAACTAAAAGACGACCACTACAAAAAAGACACATCCGTGACATTTTGGGCCGAACGATTTTTTTTCTGTCATACATATGACACTTCTATGACGATAATTGTGACAAAACCCGGTATCATCATAGATGTGGTGGGCTCCTACTTCTATGACAAAAAATCATGACAGAAAATGGGCTTTTCGTCCTGGGCGGGCCGGAGAAGCAGCTGCATGACATTCTTTGGGCCGTCCATGACGGAAAAAACCATGGTCGAAGCGAGGGGGGGGGATTTCGGGGAGTTCCCGGTTACGGTGGGAGGTCGGGGGCCGAGCGATGCGCGTTTCTCTCATACACGTACGCGCGTGTGTGCGAGGCGTTGGCTCTAACTGAACCCGAGCGAGGCGTTGGGCTCTAACTGAACCCGAGCGATTAATTGCACTGCAGGCTACACGTTACTGAACCCGAGAGATCGATCGATGGATGTTAACTAAACCCGATCGAGTGATTCCTTCACGACTGCTGCTAACTGAAGCCGATCGATAGCCGGTGGAGTAGCGCGCGGTGGAGGTTGGATGAACAGGAGCCCGTGGAGGCTGGAGGAGGTCGACGGTAGCCCGTGGAGGCTGGAGGAGGTCGACGGTAGCCCGTGGAGGCTGGAGGAGGTCGACGGTGGAGATGAACAGTATCCCATGGAATCCCGTTTTACGGTACGCCACACCCCTCCCAATGAACAGGACCCCCGTTTCGACCGTAGCGCTCCAACACAAGTCCGTTTCGTCCATTTTGCGGTACGCCACACCCCTCCCGATCAACAGGACCCCCATTTCAAACGTAGGAGGTCCGTTTCATCCATTTTGTGGTACGCCAGACCCCTCCCAATGAACAGGATCCGTTTCGAACGTGGCCGATCGAACACAAGGCCGTTTCCTCCGTTTTGCGGTACGCCAGGCCTCGTTTCCATCGCATGTTCCGTCCAAACCCTCCCGATGAACACGACCACGCATTCTGTTCTGACCCAGTCAGTTGGCTCCCACCCGTTCTGTTGCCTCCCGATGAACACGACTGATATGTCCATTTTGTATCATGCTTTTATATCAATATTTATTGCATTATGGGCTGTTATTACACATTATGTCACAATACTTATGCCTATTCTCTCTTATTTTACAAGGTTTACATAAAGAAGGAGAATGCCGGCAGCTAGAATTCTGGCTGGAAAAGGAGCAAATATTAGAGACCTATTATGCACAGCTCCAAAAGTCCTGAAACTTCACGGATGATGTTTTCCGAATATATAAAAAACATTAAGCACAAGAACTTCACCAGGGGGGCCACAACCTGCCCACGAGGGTGGGGCGCGCCCCCTACCTCGTAGGCCCCCTGGTGACCCTCCGGTGACCATCTTCTGCTATATGGACTCTTTCGATGGGAAAAAATCATAAGCCATCTTCCCAGACGAAACTCCGCCGCCACGAGGCGGAACCTTGGCGGAGCCAATCTAGGGTTCTGGCGGGGCTGTTCTGCCGGGGAAACTTCCCTCCCGGAGGAGGAAATCATCCCCATCGTCATCACCAACGCTCCTCTCAACGGGAGAGGGCAATCTCCATCAACATCTTCATCAGCACCATCTCATCTCAAAACCCTAGTTCATCTCTTGTCTCCAACTCTTGTCTCCAAGTCCGGGATTAGTGCTAGTAGGTTGCTAGTAGTGTTAATTACTCCTTGTAGTTGATGCTAGTTGACTTAATTGGTGGAAGATCATAGGTTCAGATCCTATATGCACATTAATACCCCTCTGCTTATGAACATGTTTAAGCTTTGTGAGTAGTTACTTTTGTTCCTGAGGACATGGGAGAAGTCTTGCTATTAGTAGTCACGTGAATTTGGTATTCGTTCGATATTTTGATGAGATGTATGTTGTCTCCCCTCTAGTGGTGTTATGTGAACGTTGACTACATGACACTTCACCATTGTTTGGGCCTAGGGGAAGGCATTGGGAAGTAATAAGTAGATGATGGGTTGCTAGAGTGACAAAAGCTTAAACCCTAGTTTATGTGTTGCTTCGTAAGGGGCTGATTTGGATCCATATGTTTCATGCTATGGTTAGGTTTACCTAAATACTTTTGTTGTATTTGCGGATGCTTGCAATAGAGGTTAATCATAAGTGGGATGTTTGTCCAAGTAAGGATAGCATCCAAGCACCGGTCCACACACATACCAAATTATCAAAGTACCGAACGCGAATCATATGAACGTGATGAAAACTAGCTTGACGATATTCCCATGTGTCCTCGGGAGCGCTTTACATCATATAAGAGTTTGTCCAGGCTTGTCCTTTGCTACAAAAAGGATTGGGCCACCCTACTGGACTTTATTTACTTTTGTTACTTATTGCTCGTTACAAATTATCCTATCACAAAACTATCTGTTACCATTTATTCCAGCAAGGTATTCTCTGCAAGTACTGAAATAAGTGCTAACACATAGTTTTGTGATAAGATAATTTGTAACGAGCAACAAGTAACAAAAGTAAATAAGTGCAGCAAGGTGGCCCAATCCTTTTTGTAACAAAGGACAAGCCTGGACAAACTCTTATATGATGTAAAGCGCTCCCGAGGACACATGGGAATATCGTCAAGCTAGTTTTCATCACGCTCATATGATTCGCGTTTGGTACTTTGATAATTTGGTATGTGGGTGGACCGGTGCTTGGGTGCTTCCCTTACTAGGACAAGCATCCCATTTATGATTAACCTCTATTGCAAGCATCCGCAAATAAAACAAAAGTATTAAGGTAAACCTAACCATAGCATGAAACATATGGATCCAAATCAGCCCCTTATGAAGCAACACATAAACTAGGGTTTAAGCTTCTGTCACTCTAGCAACCCATCATCTACTTATTACTTCCCAATGCCTTCCTCTAGGCCCAAACAATGGTGAAGTGTCATGTAGTCGACGTTCACTTAACACCACTAGAGGAAAGACAACATACATCTCATCAAAATATCGAACGAATACCAAATTCACATGACTACTAATACCAAGACTTCTCCCATGTCCTCAGGAACAAAAGTAACTACTCACAAAGCATAAACATGTTCATAATCAGAGGAGTGTTAATGTGCATATATGATCTGAACATATGATCTTCCACCAATTAAACCAACTAGCATCAACTACAAGGAGCAATTAAGACTACTAGCAACCTAATAGCACCAATCTCGGACTTGGAGACAAGAATTGGACACAAGAGATGAACTAGGTTTTGAGATGAGATGGTGCTGATGAAGATGTTGATGGAGATTTCCCTCTCCCGATGATAGGAGCGTTGGTCATGACGATGGCGATGATTTCCCCCTTAGGGAGGGAAGTTTCCCTGGCAGAATAGCCCCGCCAGAACCCTAGATTGGCTCCACCAAGGTTCCGCCTCGTGGCGGCGGAGTTTCGTCCAAGAAGATGGCTTATGATTTTTCCCATCGAAAGAGTCCATATAGCAGAAGATGGTCACCGGAGGGCCACCAGGGGGCCCACGAGGTAGGGGGCGCGCCCCCCACCCTCGTGGGCAGGGTGTGGCCCCCTAGTGAAGTTCTTGCGCTCAATGTTTTTTATATATTTGGAAAACATCATCTGTAAAGTTTCAGGACTTTTGGAGCTGTGCAGAATAGGTCTCTAATATTTGCTCCTTTTCTAGCCAGAATCCCAGCTGCCGGCATTCTCCCTCTTTATGTAAACCTTGTAAAATAAGAGAGAATAGGCATAAGTATTGTGACATAATGTGTAATAACATCCCATAATGCAATAAATATTGATATAAAAGCATGATGCAAAATGGACGTATAAACTCCCCCAAGCTTAGACCTCGCTTGTCCTCAAGCGAAAAGCCGAAATCGAAAAATATGTCCACATGTTTAGAGATGAAGGTGTCGATAAAAATAAAATACGAACATGAGGGCATCATGATCATTCTTAGAGCAGCAACTTATATAATTCTTGTCATATGACATCTTATGCTAGAGTAATAATTCAATCACAATATCAAGTATGAATCGTAAACTTCATTGAAAACTAAAAAACTATAATCTCAATCACTGAGGCAATTGCAATTTATCATAACATAGGAAAGAGTCAATGTATAAGACCTTTTCAGCAAGTCCACATACTCAACTATCATATAATCTTTCACAATTGCTAACACTCACGCAATACTTATGGGTATGGAGTTTTAATCGGACACAGAGAAAGATAGGGGCTTATAGTTTTGCCTCCCAACGTTTTACCTCAAGGGTAATGTCAACAGTAATAGTTCATGAAAATTCACATCCAATTAGCCATATATACCGGGATCTTTCCAACATATTGTCCTTGCCAAAGGATAAAATGTAAAAAGGAAGGGTGAGGATCACCATGACTCTTTTGCAGTGTAGGAGATAAAAGTAAAAGATAGGCCCTTCGTAGAGGGAAGCAGAGGTTGTCATGCGCTTTTATGGTTGGACGCACAAAATCCTGATGTGAAAGAACATCACTTTATATTGCCACTTGTGATATGGACCTTTATTACGCAGTCCGTCGCTTTTATTACATCCATATCACACAATCATATAAAGCTTATTCCTTCCACACCAATCAATCATACATATTTAGAGAGCAATTTTTATTGCTTACACCGATGACAACTTACTTGATGGATCTTACTCAATCAGTAGGTAGGTATGGTGGACTCTCATGGCAAAACTGGTTTAAGGGTGTTTGGAGGCACAAGTAGTATCTCTACTTGGTGCAGTGAATTTGGCTAGCATGAGGGAGAAAGGCAAGCTCAACATGTTGGAGGATCCAAGACAATATAATTTATCTCAGATGTAAGAAAACATAACCCATTATGTTGTCTTCCTTGTCCAATGTCAACTCTTCAGCATGTCATATTTTAATGAGTGCTCACAATCATAAAAGGTGTCCAAGATAATATATTTATATGTGAAGACCTCTCTTTCTTTATTACTTCATATTAATTGCAACGATGACCAAAACTATGTTTGTCAACTCTCAACAACTTTTATTCAACGTACTCTTTCTATGTGAGCTCATTACTCTTTCTTTTTATTTCTTTGTTTCTTTTGTCACATGATATCTTTGTTTCTTTTTATTTCTTTCTCTTTTCTTTTATTCACTAAGATCATGGCAAAATAATCAAGCCCTTGACTCAACACTAATCTTTATTATATAGCTCACGGACTCGATTACATAGAAGGATAATAAAGCAAAACTCACAACTAGATCATACTAAGTACTTTTATTCTACTAGATCAAGATATTACCAAAAGGATCGAACTAAGAAAAATGGTAAAGATAAAAGTGATGGTGATACGATACCGGGGCACTCCCCCAAGCTTGGTAGTTGCCAAGTGGAGTGCCCATACCTGATACTCAATTCTTCTTTGTTGGAGGAGACAGTGGTGATTTTGTTGATGGTGTAGGCTTGTCGTCCTTCTTCCAAGGCATAGGCTCACCATCATAGAAGGATGACCGAGTCTCCGGGATCCTCAAATCTGCAGCCAAACTCATCCTTTTAAATCTATATTCATACTCATAGTTTTGGTTTTACAGGTCATAGATCTGAGCTTGAAGGTGCTCGATTTTCTCGTGAAGCTCGAAGATGGTCTCCCCGATGTTGTCGGCATCTAGCTTGTGTTTGTTGGTGAACTCTGCGATCATCATGTAGTTGGAGTTGAGTCCACGCTCCACCATGCCCTGACACTTGAAAACTTGTTGCTCCATTGCTTCGAGCCTCGTCTCCACGCTTCCGTTCCCCTTCGGTCCCTCAGCATCACGGATGTGCAGCAACCCATCACGCATCTCAATGGTTTGAGGGTGTCGCTGAACCTCCGCAAGGTAAGGGTTGATGAACTTCTCGAAGAACTTTTCCTTGGGGGCACTTGGAGACGTCATGATAAGCTAGATCTGTCAGAAAAACAGCTCGAAACAAAGACATGATATTTTTGCGTGATATGGGAGTCAAAACCCCCGGGAGATTATATAATGAATTTTTACCGACCAAAATACGTGTCCTGTAAGAAAACGGAGTCCGGAGAGCACACGAGGTGCCCACGAGGTAGGGGGAGCGCCCTCCACCCTTGTGGAGCCCTCATGTCCTTTCCAGACTGCTGCTTATTTTTCTATTTTTCTAAATATTCCAAGATGGAGAATTATTGCCTTAAAAATTGTTTTGGAGTCGGTTTACTTACCGTACCACATACCTATTCCTTTTCGGAGTTTGAAACATTCTGGAAAGTGTCCCTTATGTATTCCTCCAGGGTTACGGTTTCAATAACATTGGTTTCAACATTTATGGGATTACCTGAGATATAATGTTTGATTCTTTCACCACTTACCACCTTTGGATTTGTGCCTTCGAAGTTGTTGATTTTTATGGCACTGGAACGGTAGATCTCTTCGATAACGTAAGGACCTTCCCATTTAGAGAGAAGTTTTCCTGCAAAAAATCTTAAACGAGAGTTGTATAGCAATACATAATCACCTACATTAAACTCACGCTTTTGTATTCTTTTATCATGCCACCTTTTAACTTTTTCTTTAAACAACTTGGCATTTTCGTAGGCTTGGGTTCTCCATTCATCAAGTGAGTTAATATCAAATAACCTCTTCTCACCGGCAAGTTTAAAATCATAATTTAGTTCTTTAATAGCCCAGTAAGCCTTATGTTCTAGTTTGAGAGGTAAGTGACATGCTTTTCCATAGACCATTTTATACGGAGACATACCCATAGGATTTTTATATGCAGTTCTATAGGCCCATAATGCATCATCAAGTTTCTTGGACCAATTCTTTCTGGACCTATTAACAGTCTTTTGCAAAATTAATTTGAGTTCTCTATTACTCAATTCTACTTGACCACTAGACTGAGGGTGATAAGGAGATGCAATTCTATGATTAACATCATATTTAGCAAGCATTTTATGGAAATCACCATGAATAAAATGTGAGCCACCATCAGTCATTAAATATCTAGGGACTCCAAACCTTGGAAAAATAACTTCTTTAAGCATTTTAATAGAAGTGTTATGATCAGCACTACTAGTTGGAATAGCTTCTACCCACTTAGTAACGTAACCAACAGCAACTAAAATATGTGTATAACCATTAGAGGCAGGAAAAGGTCCCATATAGTCAAAGCCCCAAACATCAAATAGTTCAATAACAAGTGAATAATTGATAGGCATTTCTTGACGTCTACTAATATTACCAATTCTTTGACATTCATCACAAGATAAGACAAACTTACAGGCATCCTTGAAGAGTGTAGGCCAATAAAAACCAGATTGCAACACCTTATGTGCAGTTCTATCTCCATCATGGTGTCCTCCATAAGCTTCGGAGTGACACTTGCGTAGGATCTATTCCTGTTCATGCTCAGGTACACAACGTCTAATAACACCATCTACTCCTTCCTTATAAAGATGTGGGTCATCCCAAAAGTAATGCCTCAAATCATAAAAGAACTTTTTCTTTTGCTGGTATGTGAAACTAGGTGGTATAAACTTAGCAACAATGTAATTAGCATAATCAGCATACCATGGAGCAGTATGAGAAGCATTTATGACATTTAATTGCTCATCAGGAAAGCTATCATCAATAGTTAGTGGGTCATCAAGCACATTTTCTAACCTAGACAAGTTGTCTACAACGTGGTTCTCGGCTCCTTTTCTATCAACAATATGTAAATCAAATTCTTGAAGAAAGAGAACCCATCTAATAAGTTTAGGTTTAGCATCTTTCTTTTCCATAAGATATTTAATAGCAGCATGATCAGTGTGAATAGTTACGTTCGAATCAACAATATAAGGTCTAAACTTATCGCAGGCAAATACAACTGCTAAGAATTCTTTTTTAGTAGTAGCATAATTTCTTTGAGCATTGTCTAGAGTTTTACTAGCATATTGAATAACGTTTAGTTTCTTATCAACTCTTTGTCCTAGAACAGCACCCACAGCATAATCACTAGCATCACACATAATTTCAAAGGGTAAATTCCAATCAGGTGGCTGAACAATAGGTGCAGAGATCAATGCTTTCTTAAGTATTTCAAATGCTTCTACACGATCAATACCTCTTTCAGAAACTTTATGCCCCAAGACAATACCTTCATTAACCATAAAGTGACACTTTTCCCAATTCAAGACAAGATTAGTTTCTTCACATCTCTGCAAAACTCGATCAAGGTTGCTCAAGTAATCATCAAAAGAAGATCCATAGACGGAAAAGTCGTCCATGAAAACCTCACAAATCTTTTAACAAAAGTCAGAGAATATATCCGTCATGCATCTTTGAAAGGTAGCGGGCGCATTTCATAAACCAAAAGGCATATGTCTATAAGCAAAAGTACCAAAAGGGCATGTAAAAGTAGTCTTTGATTGATCTTTGGCTGACACAGGTATTTGAGAGACACCAGAATAACCATCTAGAAAGCAAAAATGTGTATGTTTGGACAACTTTTCTAGCATTTGATCGATAAAAGGTAAGGGGTAATGATCTTTTTAGTAGCCTTATTTAATTTGCGGAAATCAATTACCATCCTATAACCAGTAATAATTCTTTGAGGAATCAATCCATATTTGTCATTAGGAACAACAGTAATACCTCCCTTCTTAGGGACACAATGTACAGGGCTTACCCACTGACAATCAGCAATGGGGTAAATTATACCTGCCTCAAGGAGCTTTAGTATCTCCTTTCTTACCACCTCTTTCATTTTAGGATTCAGTCGGCATTGATGATCACGAACTGGTTTAGCATCCTCTTCCAAATTAATTTTATGTTGACATAGAGTGGGACTAATGCCCTTAAGATCGTCAAGAGTATACCCAATAGCAGCACGGTGCTTCTTCAGAGTTTTTAATAATCTCTCTTCTTCATGTTCTGAAAGGTTAGCACTAATAATAATAGGATATGTCTTTTTCTCATCAAGATAAGCATATTTAAGAGTATTCGGTAAAGGTTTAAGCTCAAACACGGGATCACCCTTGGGTGGAGGAGGATCTCCTAGGATTTCAACAGGTAAATTGTGTTTCAGAATAGGTTCTTGTTTAAAGAATACTTCATCTAATTCTCTTCTTTCATTCATAAACATATCATTTTCATGGTCTAGAAAATATTGTTCTAAAGGATCACTAGGAGGTACGGCAATTGAAGCAAGACCAATAATTTCATCTTTACTAGGTAATTCTTCTTCACGGTATTGTCTACTAAATTTAGAAAAATTAAATTCATGATTCATATCATCTAAACCGATAGTAAGAACATCTCTTTTGCAATCTATGGTAGCATTAACAGTATTTAAGAAGGGTCTACCAAATATAATGGGACAGAAGCTATCTTGTGGGGAACCAAGAACAAGAAAATCAGTAGGATATTTAGTTTTCCCACACAATACTTCAACATATCTAACAATTCCCATTGGTGAAATAGTATCTCTATTAGCAAGTTTAATTGTGACATCAATATCTTCTAACTCAACAGGTGCAATGTCATGCATAATTTCTTTGTATAAGTCAATAGGTATTGCACTAGCACTAGCACCCATATCACATAAGCCATGATAACAATGATCTCCTATTTTAACAGAAATAACAGGCATATCTACCACAGGTCTAGGTTTATCTGTATCATGGGGTTTAGCAATTCTAGCAGTTTCATCACAGAAATAAACAACATGCCCGTCTATATTATCAGACAAGAGATCTTTAACAATAGCAATATTAGGTTCAACTTTAACTTGCTCAGGAGGTGTATATGTTTTAATATTGCTTTTACGAACCACAGTTGAAGCTTTAGCATGATCCTTGATCCTAACAGGGAAAGGCGGTTTCTCAACATAAGTAGTAGGAATAATAGGATTATTATAAGTAATAGTATTTTCTTCAACTTTAATAGGTGCAACTACTTTTACTTCTATGGGAGGATGATATTTAAACCACTTCTCCTTGGGGAGATCAACATAAGCAGCAAAAGATTCACAGAAAGAAGCTACTATCTCAGAGTCAAGTCCATATTTAGTGCTAAATTTACGGAAAATATCGGTATCCATAAAAGATTTACCACAATCAAAACTAGGTGTCATACCTGACTCCTCACCATTGTCGAGGTCCCAATCTTCGGAGTTGCGTTTAATTCTTTCCAATAAATCCCATTTAAATTCAATAGTCTTCATCATAAAATAGCCAGCACAAGAAGTATCAAGCATGGTGCGATTGTTACCAAAAAGCCGAGCATAAAATTTTTGAATAATCATTTCTCTTGAGAGCTCATGATTGGGGCATGAATATAAGATTGATTCAAGCCTCCCCCAAGCTTGAGCGATTCTTTCTCCTTCGCGAGGCCAAAAATTATATATATAATTGCGATCATGATGAACAAGATGCATAGGATAAAACTTTTGATGAAATTCCAATTTCAATCATTTGTAATTCCAATACTCCATGTCATCACATAGCCTGTACCATGTCGATGGATCTCCACTCAAAGATAAAGGAAGACCTTCTTCTTAAAAACATCTCCGGGTACTCCTGCAAGCTTAAATAATCCACAAACTTCATCCACATATATTAGATGCTCATCAGTATGTTTTGTTCCATCTCCCAAAAAAGGATTAGCTGGCAGTTTTTCTACCATACCCAAAGGAATTTCAAAGCAAGCATTTTCATTTTTAGTAGGTTCAGTAGGCTGAGGAGCAACTCTTTGCTGTACTGGTCGGGGTGAAGATACCCCGAACAAGCCCCTCAGAGGATTACTTTCCATAGTAACAAGTGACAGTAAATTTGAGCACACCATATAAAATTTTCCTTACCAAATTCCACCTACCAAAGGTGTTTCACTTCCCGGCAATGGCGCCAGAAAAGAGTCTTGATGACCCACAAGTATAGGGGATCTATCGTAGTCCTTTCGATAAGTAAGAGTGTCGAACCCAACGAGGAGCAGAACGAAATGATCAGCGGTTTCCAGCAAGGTATTCTCTGCAATTACTGAAATAAGTGGTAACAAATAGTTTTGTGATAAGATAATTTGGAACGAGCAACAAGTAACAAAAGTAAATAAAGTGCAGCAAGGTGGCCCAATCCTTTTTGTAACAAAGGACAAGCCTGGACAAACTCTTATATGATGTAAAGCGCTCCCGAGGACACATGGAAATATCGTCAACCTAGTTTTCATCACGCTCATATGATTCGCGTTCGGTACTTTGATAATTTGGTATGTGGGTGGACCGGTGCTTGGTTGCTGCCCTTACTTGGACAAACATCCCACTTATGATTAACCTCTATTGCAAGCATCCACAAATATAAAAAAATATTAAGGTAAACCTAACCATGGCAAGAAACATCTGGATCAAAATCAGCCCCTTACGAAGCAACGCATAAACTAGGGTTTAAGCTTCTGTCACTCTAGCAACCCATCATCTACTTATTACTTCCCAATGCCTTCCTCTAGGCCCAAACAATGGTGAAGTGTCATGTAGTCGACGTTCACATAACACCGCTAGAGGAAAGACAACATACATCTCATCAAAATATCGAACGAATACCAAATTCACATGACTACAAATAGCAAGACTTCTCCCATGTCCTCAGGAACAAAAGTAACTACTCATAAAGCATAAACATGTTCATAATCAGAGGGGTATTAATGTGCATATAGAATCTGAACATATGATCTTCCACCAATTAAACCAACTAGCATCAACTACAAGGAGTAATTAACACTACTAGCAACCTACTAGCACCATTCCCGGACTTGGAGACAAGAATTGGATACAAGAGATGAACTAGGGTTTTGAGATGAGATGGTGCTGATGAAGATGCTATTGGAGATTGCCCTCTCCCGATGAGAGGAGCGTTGGTGATGACGATGGCGATGATTTCCTCCTCTAGGAGGGAAGTTTCCCTGGCAGAACATCCCCTGCTAGAACCCTAGATTGGCTCCGCCAAGGTTCCGCCTCGTGGCGGCGGAGTTTCCTTCGAGAAGATGGCTTATGATTTTTCCCAATCGAAATAGTCCATATAGAAAAAGATGGTCACTGGAGGGCCACTAGGGGGCCCACGAGGTAGGGGCGCGCCCCACCCTCGTGGGCACGGTGTGGCCCCCCTGGTGAAGTTCTTGCGCTCAATATTTTTTATATATTTGGAAAACATCATCCATGAAGTTTTAGGACTTTTGGAGCTGTGCAGAATAGGTCTGTAATATTTGCGCATTTTCCAGCCAGAATCCCAGCTGCCAGCATTCTCCCTTTTTATGTAAATCTTGTAAAAATAAGAGAGAATAGGCATAAGTATTGTGACATAATGTGTAATAACAGCCCATAATGCAATAAATATTGATATAAAAGCATGATGCAAAATGGACGTATCATCAGCCTGCCACTATACTGGGTCCCAGCTAACAGGGGGGTATTCATTTTTTTGTGCGTAATAAGGATGCACTTCCTTGCGTGCGAAGATATAGCTGGTGGGTCTGAGCTATCAGCAGCGGTAACATTTTTTCGCGAAATACAGAGACCCTTTCGGTGGGTCCCTGATGTCAGGTGGAGGAATCATTATTTTGTGCGTAATAAGGAGGCATTTCCTTACGTGCGGCCGTGGACCCAGTTGTCGGCCTCTCCACGTACAGTCCACTTCAGATGCATGTCGGTCGTTGACCACGTTGACCAGGCCGCGCCGAGAGCACCAGGGCGGTGGACGACGGCGAGGCCTAGCACTACAAGAAATATGTCAACTTATGACCTTCTCTTAGCGACCCCAGCTGAATTGGTCGTAAATTCACGACCATTTCGCTTGGAAGGGCTCATACCCTGAAATTGCTTACACCAAGTGGTCACAAAGCAGACAAGAGGCGCCAATGACCTTATTTCTACCTGATTACGACCAATATAAATGGTCATGAGGTTGTGAACGTGGATGCATTGGTACTTATTGCTATGACTAGGCGCCACCTCATCAGTTTTGCCTATGTGTCATGTCCATGTGTCAATTTTTGCCCTAGGTTGTGAAGCAACCTATATTTCTGTCATTCCCAAAATTCCCAAAAAAATTGGGCATTCTTTACTATCCAAATGATTGCCTCATGACAATATTCAACTCCATTTGCCTGGTAAATCTTCCTCGGCAAATTTCCAAACTTTTGTTCAACTCGAACTGTTTTGAAGGAAGTACTGGCTAGGCATATATTAATGAGCTAAAAAAATTCCACATCTTCTATATTGACAAATCATTGCTCTCCACAAAATTTGAGCCCCATCTAACAATACATGTGAGTGTGGCTTCAGCATTCATATTTCTGTCCAGTGTGGTACGTTGCAAAGCAAGTGACACCTAGCCTCCTGCATTTGAGCTGCAAATTTTCCAAGATAGTGTCCTTAGTAACCGATCATCCTCAGCCAAAACTCACGCCCATTAGCCATGTACATTTTCCGTACCGCTAATCAAACACTTGGCTGCTAATTCATGTTTGAGCATCGATCGGTCTCCTCATGAGAATTTTATGTTGGAATTTTCTTCCTAGCACCTACCTGGGGAATGCCCATCCCAGTAGACATGCCTAGGTCGCCCAGAACACATGGCAATGCCACGGTCACGCGGTGACCACGCGGCGGGCAAGCGAGTCTACGCGCTCTAGAGTTGGAACCCTCGGCCACCGCCCAAACCTCGACGTATCACCACCAAACCATGTATTTATGCTTAAATAGATACTTATGTACCTAGAAATAATTTTTGGAAAAAATAAAGAGCAAACTATAAGGTAGTCGCAGTTCAAAATTGACGCGCTTCCTACTAAATCGGCGGAAATTTGTCTTTTTCACGAGAGGTGGATCAAAACTTTTTACACCCAACCATTTTGTCAATTGTGCATTAAATATATTCTAGTATTTTAGAAAATTGATTTGGTCCAATTTTGCAACAAATATATGGTAGGTCCTTCACAAAAAAACTCATTTTAGGCACTCGGAAAATGGAAAATGAATTTTCCTTGCAAAGAAAATGAAAACTCCCTTAGGAAACATTGTTTGGAATTCCAAGATGCACCCTTGTGCACAATATGAGATCATTTGAACAAACTATGCCATGAATGTGGCCATAAGATTGATCATTTGGCTTGAAAGAATTGATCTCCACACATGATAGCTCATTTCTAAGAACACCTTTTGAAAATAATTGTCGTATTACAAGTTTATTATTTTTTCTTGAAAATTGGTCACATATAATGACACAATGCGAAGGTTTCCCAATTTTTTGATTTTTTTGAAATTTTTATGCCCGTTTCAAAATGCGGTCAAAACGGCGGGCTTGACCGTTCCTAGCAAGTTGTTGAATCTTGGAATTTTTTTGGTGTTTCTCTGATTAAATAGATACTTTTGTACCTAGAAATTATTTTTTGAAAAAAATAAATAGCAAACCATGAGGTAGCCGCAGTTCAAATTTGACCCGCTTCTAGCTGAATCGGCGGAAATTTGTCTTTTTCATCACAGGTGGATCAAAACTTTTGACACCAAACCATTTGGTCAATTGTGCATTAAATATGACCCAGTATTTTATAAAAATTATTCGGTACAATTTTGCAATAATTATTTGGTAGGTCCTTCACAAAAAAAACCTCATTTGGTGCACTCAAAAAATGGAAAATGATTTTTTCGTCCAAAGAAAATGAAAACTTCCATAGGCAACATTGTTTGCCATTCCAATATGCACCCTTCTGCACAATATGAGATCATTTGAACAAACTATGCCATGAATGTGGCCATAAGATTGATCACTTGGCTTGAAAGTCATTGATCTCCACACGTGATAGCTCGTTTCTGAGAACACTTTTTTAAAATAATTGACGTATTACAAGTTTGTTATTTTTCCTGGGAACTTGGCCACATATAATGACACAATGCGAAGGTTTCCCAATTTTTTGATTTTTATTTGAATTTTTTATGCCCGTTTCAAAATGCGGTCAAAACGGCGGGAATGACCGTTCCTAGCTAGTGGTTGAATCTTGAAATCTTTTTGGCGTTTCTCTGATTAAATAGATACTTATGTACCTAGAAATGATTTTTGGAAAAAATAAATAGCAAACTACAAGGCAGCTATAGTTCAAATTTGACCCGTTTCCAGCTGAATCGGCGGAAATTTGTCTTTTTCACGAGAGGTGGATCAAAACTTTTTACACCCAAACATTTTGTCAATTGTGCATTAAATATGTCCTAGTATTTTAGAAAATTGATTTGGTCCAATTTTGCAACAATATTTGGCAGGTCCTTCACAAAAAAACCTCCTTTTGGGCACTCGAAAAATGGAAAATGGTTTTTTCGTCCAAAGAAAATGAAAACTTCCTTAGGCAACATTGTTTGCCATTCCAATATGCACCCTTGTGCACAATATGAGATCATTTGAACAACCAATGCCATGAATGTGGCGAGAAGATTGATCATTTGGCTTGAAAGCCATGAATCTTCACGCCTGATAGCTCATTTCTGAAAACACTTTTTTAAACGATTTTTCGTATTACAGGTTTATTGTTTTTCCTGGAAACTTGGTCACATATCATGACACAATGCGAAGGTTTTCCAATTTTTAGAATTTTTTTGAATTTTTTATGCGCGTTTCAAAATGCGGTCAAAACAGCGGGAATGACATGTTCCTAGCTAGTGGTTGAATCTTGGAAAACTTTTGATGTTTCTCTGGTTAAATAGATAGTTATGTACCTAGAAATGATTTTTGAAAAAAATAAAGAGGAAACTATGAGGCAGCTACAGTTCAAATTTGACCCACTTCCTGCTGAATCGGCAGAAATTTGTCTTTTTCACCAAAGGTGGATCAAGGATTTTGACACCGAACCATTGTGTCAATTGTGCATTAAACATGGCCTACTATTTTATAAAATTGATTTGGTCCATTTTTATAAAATTTATTTGGTTGTTCCTTTACAAAAAAACCTCATTTCGGGCACTCCAAAAATGGAAATGAATTTTCCGTGAAAAGAAAATGAAAATTCCCTTAGGCAACATTGTTTGCCATTCCAAGATGCACCCTTATGCACAATATGAGATCATTTTAACAAACTATGTCATGAATGTGGCCATAAGATTGATCATTTGGCTTGATAGACATTGATCTCCACACATGATAGCTCGTTTCTGGGAACACTTTTTTAAAATAATTGTCGTATTACAAGTTTGTTATTTTTACTGGAAGCTTGGTCATATATAATGACACAATGCGAAGGTTTTCGAATTTTTTGATTTTTTTTGAAATTTTTATGCCCGTCTCAAAATGGGGTCAAAACAGCGGGCATGACCGTTCCTACATAGTGGTTGAATCTTGGATATTTTTGCGTTTCTATAATTAAATAGATACTTATTTTTTTGCGTTTAGGGTCTTGGATTTGGAAAAAATAAAGAGCAAACTATGAGCAGCTACAGTACAAATTTATCCGCTTTCTGCTGAATCAACTTTGTCTTTTTCATGAGAGGTGCATCGAAACTTTTGACACCTAACTATTTGGTCAATTGTGCATTATATATGGCCAAGTATTTTAGAAAATTGATTTGGTACAATTTTGCAACAAATATATGGTAAGTCCTTTAAAAAAAACTTATTTTGGGCACTCCAAAAATTGAAAATTGTTTTTTCATGCAAAAGAAATAAAAACTCCCTTTGTCAATGTTGTTTGCCAATCTAAGATGTAAACTTGTGCAAAATATGACATCATTTGAACAAATATTTGATAGATCTTTCACAAAAAAACTCATTTTTAGCATTGAAAAATGAAATGAAAAATTTGTATGTAATCAATCATGACCAATTTATATGGTCAAAAAATCTCCAAATTATTTAGCGCACTCTAATTGATCCATAGAAATATCACGCGGATCATGCATCAACCACCGTCGGATGCTTCAGGATCCAACGGCAGCCCTCACCCCCTCACCCAACCTCCCAAACCCTAACCGGCTAACCCACAGCCGCACTCCTCCCTCGGCTCCTCGCCGCCGCCACCTCCTCCCCGTCCTGCAGCGGCGCCCATCGCGTCACCTGCTGGCCGCCCTCGGGGGTGGCTGCGTCCGCGGCGACGACGGCGGCCTCGTCGTCCCCGGAGGCCGCGGTCGGTTGTCTCCCCATCCGCCTCTCTTCCCACAGACGAGACAGACAAGCGCGGACAGAGCCAAGGAACCATAGGCTCCTTCCTGTCATCCTTGTGGACCCCTCCCCCGCTCCCCGGCGACGACCCCGACTCCGCCGTCGTCGCCGTCCACTCCAAGCTCGCCTGGGACAAGCACTGGGAGGAACACCGGAACGCGTCCAAGCTGGTCCGTCCCGTTCCTCCTCTTCCTTACGAGTAATCAATCCCCTGCCTGCAGCGTGCTCCTCCGGATCTGACGGACCTTGCTAATCTGCTGCGCTTGCCCCGGCAGATGGTCATCGACTTCTCCGCCTCCTGGTACGGGCCCTGCCGCTTCATCGAGCCCGCCTTCAAGGAGATGGCCTCCCGCTTCGCCGACGCCCTCTTCGTCAAGATCGACGTCGATGATCTCGCGGTACCCACCTACCCTACCTACCGCCTCCTTCCTGCTTCCTCTTGCTCCTGCTTGCTCGGATTCCGCGCTCGTCTACTAGTAACGCCACCGAATTGTTAATCTGGCCTGGGTCCTCGTGGAATCTGGAAGGGGAAAGCCTCTGGTTTAGTCTCGTCCCGTCTTGGAGAAAACAGGTAGATCACGCCTTTTGGCTCGGCGAATTAGATCCCAGTTTCGCCCAATCATCCAACAAAGAAAATATATCCCTGTTCCACCGTTTATTTGGGAGGAATCGTCACTAGTGCTTAACTCCGGTAGATTTGGATGCATTGTGTGCTTAGCCGGATGACTGATTGTATTGAATCTGTGAGCTGCTTGGGCATAGAAATCAGATGCATTGAATCGAAATTGACAGAGGTAGGACTAGATTGTGCATACGGGATCTCACTTGATGCCAATTATTGAGAATCACCTACAGAGATAAGAATTTGCACGTGGCATCTTCTAAAATAACCTGCACACTGCACCACAACTACTGTAACTTAGTGAGTATATATACAATAATATATAGGATTCATCTGCAGCAATAACAATTTCCACACAACATTCTGTAGATACAAATCTTCAAACAACATTTGCTATCGTTACTTGAGAGTAAAAGATGGCACTGTATCCTAAATTCAGTTCGTTTATCACCCCTTCTAAGTATATGCTGTTACCTACTTAGCTCTAAAATAGAATCATCCCCCGTTTCAACTATTTTATTCTAGGAACCTCCCTTATGAATCATGCACAGTGCCTGTTACTATGGCAATGGATTTTATCTATGTGAGATTAGAATTTGAGTGCCATCATTCATCTCTTGGTATCTTGTTCTCTGTGATAACTGTTCATTGTTGAGTGCTATATATATACTCTAGTTGTCATGCAGTGCTTGTTCCATATTTTGTTGATGCACCGATAGCTGTTCAGAACTGCAGTAGTGTAGTTAATTTTTTGAATGATTTGGTGTGCATGGAACACTGATTTTTCTTTAATACACTGTCCAAGTCATAATTTTTCTCAACTGGTGCATGTATATATATTTGGGTGCTAGTCAATTAGAGAATGTTTGTGATACCATGTCTGTACTATGTGCCAGTGTAGCTGTACTGATACTTTGGGTTTCATCCATGCAGCAGAGGACAAGGGCTTCATGGCCAACCAAGGCGCATGGTGCTCGCAAGCGACGAATGGAGGTTGTTCGACATAGGCACGGAGGAGGAGGAGGAGGGGCACGGACGGAGGAGGACAGAGCACCTCTCTTCTTCTAGGTTCTTCTCCATACCTTCACTTCTTGTATGTGCCTGTGTTGCAGCTCACCCGTGGTCCTGTTTGTCCTGCAGGTTAGTGAGTAGCATTAGGAGGAGGAGCTCAAGCACGACCACCAAGAGGCACCATCGCAGCAGCAGGTAGCACGTCCATCTCCACCTCCCTCTCTCTCTGCTCCCAATCCTTTTTATTAGAATATATTTAGTACATTCTGTCAACTTGTGTGTCAGTAAGAACGAAAACTAATTATCTAAGGTCCTGTTATTAGTACCTATATATGACATTGCTACTTGATTGCCTAGCGCCCCTGTTCATGGTGGGCTAAATTTGTATTTGCTCCTGCTGCTGCCTTTTGATGATCATGTGTGTGATGCATTTTGATGATCTCCTTGTACCAGATAAGTCCGTCGATGAAGCGGCAGCGTCTCCTCTAGAGGGTGATGGTGGCGGCGGGGCCGGCGCCTGTGTGCGGCTTCGACTACAATCTCCTCTCCAGTGAGTCCATCTCCTACCTCTAGCTCCATCTCTGAGCCGCTGTAATACCATGCTCTGTTTCATGCCATGGCTTATTTAGTCTCTGCTTGTTGTGCCTTGTGTATTGGAGCCTAATTAGCTTCTCTTAGGGGATAATCTACTGGTTATACCAAGATTTTACATGAAATTTTGTTCTGCTTATTCTGCTAAGGTTGTTTGCAATGGTTATACATATGTTACACAATTTTTGCTGCTGGCTAATCAGCTTTAGAGATGGTAACATGGTGCTGCACTCTCAGGATCATCTTATGACACAGAATCAATTTTTGGTGTGCTCAAATTTTTAATCTATTATATAATTAAAATAAGAGTCAAACAAGCCTTTACGTTCATCCACATATAGTAAATTATCTTGACCATCAAATTTTGATATTAACGGCGGAGATTTAATGATCTAAGCGTTACCTAAAAAAATATTGGCACGTACAAACGTTTTAACCTGTAACGTAGGCTTATTTTCTTAGGGACATAATAGGAATAGTTATAAAAGAATAGGCACGTCTCTACACCTCAAAAGAAAAAAAAAGAATAGGCACGTCTCATGTATGCTTGGGAAACCTATAGCCTGTAAAGACCTCTCTTTTTTCAAAAGAAACCCAATCAATCACGTACGTGTGACACGACATGACATGTAGAAATAGATCATGTGGGAATATATTAACGAAACTGGCAGAGTTTCCAAAAAACAGGAAACGACAAACAGCTACAAGTCACGGCTGCTTATCCCATCACGTAGCACTAAGAAAATCAATCGCGTGCTTGCCGGAAGGAAACTACGGACTATATGGTTGGATCCTTTAACAAAACGGAGTCACAACTATACTTGATTTTTTTTCCGAATAACTGTACCGTGACTAGTTTACCAATTATTGTTTGACGCGGTTTCTACAAGACAAATTGATCAAAGCCGTCAGTTCACTGTGAAGTCTGCCTATCATCTTCGTATGAGCATGAAAGGGTTGAAATCCAGATAGCCGGGATCTTCAACTACAGCGGTGCAGCACAAAGGTTGGCTGGCGCTTTGGCCACTAACTGGAGACTCATGAAGAACGGACTTGTGGCTGGTACTGAACTGCATACACGACGGATCAAGCCGGCTGTTTTTTGTATCACATGTGTTTGAGAAGAAACCAATCAACACAGGTCCTGGGCCTGCCCACATTCTGCCATGTTCTGGAAGCTGCTCTGCGAGGAGAAGGGAGCTTCGGTGGTGCTTCCGCTGCCAATGGAGGTCACCCAACATGAAATATCAACATGGATGCAGAGTTGGTTCGCTGCCGCAAGCCACACTGAGAGAGTTCATGATCCAGGGACTAATATGGGTTGTGGTTAGCAAAGAATGAGGCGAGAGATGGCAAGAAAATTGCAGATCCCTGGGCAGTGGCAGAAAGCGTTTGTGATCATGTACGGGAGTGGCTCTCGGGGCATACAAAACAAAAAACGATCAAGACGCCGAAATCGGTCAAGCATTGGAAGCAGCCTGACCAAGGATGGATTAAAGTTAATGCAGATGGTGCTGTGTCGAAAGTGCAAGACAAAGGGGGAGGTGGAGTGATCCTACGAGACCATGAAGGTGCTTATAGAGGAGGAGCTGCAACGTTCTTCCCCAGTGCTATTGACCCTCAAGTTGCTGAAGTGTTGGCTGCGAGGAGGGGGGTTAAACTAGCGACAGAGAGGAGTACAGAAAATTCATCTGGAACTAGCCAGCAAAAGCGTTGTCTCAGCATTGGGACCTTTTATAGAAGAAATCAAAGACATGCTTAGATCTACACAAGAGTACAAGGTCACCGGGGCTCGGCGTACAGTGTTCGCACACGAACAGCGAACACGAACACGTCACCGTGTACCTCCAACGCCGAGGGTAATGCACCGCAGCTCACGTCGAAAGAGACCCGGACGGAAGCGCGGTACGCAGGCAATCCGGCGGGCGCTTTTGAAGACCCGAAACCCCGCACGTCCAGGAGGGACCCGTCTGGACGTGCGGTGGCTATGGGCTGCCCTAGGTCGACCTGATCGCCCCTAGGGCCTCGAGGTTCGCCGCCCTGCAAAGAAGAACAGACGAAGAACGAGGAAGAAGAAGAACTAGGGTTAAGGAGAAAAGATAAAATATAAAAGGTGGTAGATGAATTGATCGATTGTGTGTTGTTCAATCGGTCGTCACCTCTCATCTATTTATAAGGCGGCTGTACTTTCCGTACAAGAAAAAGACTAAAAATTCCGTCCAAAACATCAAAAACCCTAACCTAACTCGGACATGAATATTTGGCAATTTCCGGATCAATCTCGGTCTCACCGATTGGTTTGCTTCGGTCCCACCGAGTGAACGTGGCCAACTCTCTGTTACTTTGTCTAATTTCTGGATCAATCTCGGTCTTACCGATTGGGTTGCTTCGGTCCTACCGAGTCAACATTACCAACTCTCTGGTAAATTTTCGGACCAACTCGGTCTCACCGATCAAATAAACTCGGTCGGTCCGAAATGACTCTGCAGCTTCTGTTTCTGACCTTGTTTTGCCTCCACAGGTTGCATACGACCTCGGATTAAGACGATATTATATCAAAATCCACCGTTTCGACGAGACGCACAACTTTCATGTTGAAACGTTTTCCATCAGAGGTCGTCTTTATTGAGTTTAATGCCATTATTTAATTTGGTGTCAACATGAGCATCGCCGAACTTGTCATAACTATTACATCCGAGCTCCTCTATATACCATCTTCATATCCATCTCGATCTTCTTAAAGAGAGCCATCTAGAGTGACCTCCCATCTTGAGTTTGAATTAGTCTTTATATAGCCTAAGCTAATTTTATGACTATGCCACTTTTGAGCGTCAACATACAGCTAATCTAGCTGCTCATGTTTTAGTTAAAGTGGGGGTTAGCAATGATTTAGAGATGGTTTGGTCTAATGTGCCACCCGGCTGCATTTTACATATTGTAACGAACGACATTCCCAACATTGTTTAAGTAATAAAGTTGCGAGTACCCCTCAAAACAAAATTGATCCAAGCGGTAGTCAACACAAATTGGAATATTTGTTATGCATCACAAATTTTGATACACATGCAATACATCCAATAAATAAGAAAAATCCTATGGACTGTTACATCCAAAAATCGCTAAATCTGGGACGACTTTTTTATGAAAAATAGTTGATATATCTTTTTTTACAATAAAATAAATCTATCATTGGCATGTACAAATTGAGTGCAACATGGCACGTCCAAAATCAGATCAGGAAATATGGGTCGAGATGTAATAGATTTTTGCATACAAGGTAGTATTATTATATTGCCATATATTGATCTACAAAAAGTATATTGCCGTATTGATCTGTCACGCGTTCGTCATGTGTAATCACGATCACGTGCAAGATGTGAACACAAGAAGCCACAATTGCCGATTAAAATTCTGACAGGATACATACTCAGAAATTTTTTGTACCCGTACTAGATATGCATCCCAGCGCCCGACGGAAGGATACAGTCAATATTTTCCAAAATTCAAACCAAACTATTGTATTCACACGATGAAATACTTTTAGTCCGATTCTACCGCCCAACCAACAAGAAGCCTATAGAAAACGCTAGCGGAGAATATGCAATGGCCCGAAGTGATGAAAAAACGTTGGGGACATTCAGGGAGCACACATATGACAACGTGCAGCTACAAGGTAATCAGGGCCTTAAGCTAGAATACTCAGCGAGTCATTTGAAAATGTGCTTTAAAAGATTCAATATCTCAAAGAACAAGTTGAGACTGAACTATTCTAAAGCCATTCGGTTATACAGCGGCAAGAAAACATGAGACATCATGCTGACATAAGCAAGTTAATTTTGAATAGGACTATTTTTTTCCGGGGTAAATCAGACTAACTTGGTGTGTACTAAAATGAAAAATGTTATTTCTCAATGGATGTCGAATTTGGAGGACGCAAATTTATTTTAAATATAGAACTAAAATTAGCAGTAAAAAGTCAGATTCTATTAACATATAAGTATTTTATGAAAATCTTTATAGCTAAATATGTAAATATAAGTGACCCGCAAAAAAATATATGTAAATATAAGCATCTTATTATGTCCATGTAGGAGAAAATTATTGTTTGTATATGAAATTTAGTATAGAGAACAAAACGGATGCAACATATTTCTTTTCTGAAAATATTTCTAGATAGTCCTTAATTAGCTCATATTTGCGGCATAATCTATATAAAAATAAAATTGATTTTATATAATGAAATCATATTTTATATAGGAAAGTACAAATAAGAATTATCAATTCGGCTTTGTACAAACTTTATATGAAATACTTCAACAACTAAGTTTGGAATATGATTTATAGAAAAATTCTTATTGGGTGTATAGACACAACTATTTATGTATTTGTTAGATAAGGAACAATAATTTATTTTCTTATGGACATTATGCATTGTCTATTAATAACTAAAATATGCAACATTTTTACAAGAAATAATGTTATTTATATATTGAATTTAACCTACAAAGGGGAAACTTGGAATTAATAGGCAATTTATTTCATTGTTGTAACATGCAAGTAGTGACTGAGAAAAATTGCCGATGTAACTTATCTCAAATGTATCAATATGCCTGCCAACACAAAACTAAGAAATGTATGTCATAGACGTCGATATCAACCATTTCCGCACTGTGAAGATTAGAGAAAGTTGACATCATAGCGTGAAGGTGAGAGGAAACATTCATATCGCCGGGCAGAGTCAACTCCATATATACAAAGTCGACATTTTGATTTGTAATATCAATTTCAGTAGTATAAGATTAATGTTCTCATTCCAGAACAATTAGTACGGAGCAATGGAGGAAAATTGTCAACATACATGCTCATATATGTCAACATGCATTGTTGACGCAGTTATATGGACAAAAAAAGGTGTATAGGATTGTCCAAACCGAGTTGAAATTAAAACATATATAATAATATGTAGGTAAATCTAGCCGCGCAAATGCGCGGGTCACTCCGCTAGTTTTAGTGATAAGGAAAGATCCCACTGATTTATCCACCTTTTGCTATGAGCAACTAATTTGCTTTTTACTAGCTGCTTTATTTGCTTGCTTGGTTGATCACTAGCATGAGCTTGGTTGGCCTGAACTTCAATGTTTTATTTGCTTGCTTCTCAGTCTCTCCCTCCCTGCAGGTGCCACCGGACGCAAGGGTGGAGCCTATGCCTCCTTGCTGAAGCTTCTCGCTCTACACCAGTTTATGGTGCTGCGGATGTGGTTAAGATGGCGTTCTACACTATGCTTCTTATGTTGCATGTGAATGGGGGTGAGTAGATAGAACTGGAGTGTTCTCATAGGAATGCAAGTTGTTGCATCTGGAGCACATGAGATGTGCTAATACGAGTTGGAACAATATGATGTAGTAGTAAGTTAAGGCAAATTATGTAGATGATGTATTCCTATGTAATTAAATGATGTATTCTCTATGTACATGCTGCTTTAAATGACATGAAGATTATGGAAATTGTGTACATGCTACTTCATATGGAAAATAGTACTGGGCCTCAATTGGCCGTGGCCCAAACAAAGTTGGACTGGAGCTATTTATTTAATGGAAAAAACACACTAGAGAAGGGCCAAAATAATAAGAAGTTGAATATTAAAAGACCACGACCTAGAATATAAAAGGGCCGAATTGTGAATATAAAAAGGTTGCAATGTTGGGCTTGGTCCATGAAGCTGACAAAAAATTCATAGGGTAAATGGGCTAAATTAATGGGCTCGGCCCATATAAACACCGAATTGGACTGGGCTGATTCTTGTGCCACATCAGCTTACCACGCTGGATGCCTACGTGGTCTGGGGAGGCTGCTAGTGACCAAAAATTTGGTCGTGGAACCAACGACCTTTTACAGAAGGTCGCTAATTTCAGTTTACGACCGCCAACTTTTGACCTTCTGTTTTTGGTCAAAAAAAGGTTGCAAATGAAAAACTATGACCTCTCAGCGGCCAATAGTGAGGGTCACAAGTTGACATATTTCTTGTAGTGTAGGAAGGGAACAACACGGAGGCAGGGAAGACTCGGCAGTTGTTTCCCACGCGGAGGGGAGTAGGACTCTACGAGGGTTAACTGGTTCGACTGCCGTCGCCGGAGAATAACAGCAGGTGTGGGTGAGTAGAGGGATGGCTAGGCCAGCGATGGGAGTACGGTGGGCGGTGAGGCCTGCGCGGCAGCAGAGCTGGCCACGGGGAGGAGGGAGCACGCAGTCCCGCCGGCGCTTGTTTGAGCGGCTGGAGCAGGAAGAGCAGAGATTGAAGAAGCACGACGGCCGTTGGATGGTCATCCAACAGTCACTGCTTGTACGCCAACCTTTTTTTAAGGAAAGTCTCAAATCTGTGGAAAACAGCATACAACCTATCTGCCATTATTTCTAATAATTTACAGCCCATTTGCTAATTATTAAGGTTTTTTGGAGCCAATATTATTTTTGTTAGCATTACAGTCCATATTGTGGCCACGGTTAAAAAATTATACGAAATTTTGCATATTTCGGTGCGGTCCGAACTATTTTAATCCCGAAATTTCGACTCACATTCAAACTGATTTTAAAAATAAATGTATATCAATATAAAATCCAACAAATTCTCCATGCATAAAAATTAATGTAATTTAAAATCTCGAAATGAAAAAAAAGATATTTGAAACTAATTGCAGTTTGATTTGTTTTAAAAATGTACAACCCATTTCTCATTACTGACGGGCCATTTTCTCGGCCAGCCGAATGGAAGCTCTCCTCGTCTTGAAAGATTTGCAGCCCAACAGGCCTCACAAAGCGACTTACTTGGAAAATCACAAAAAACTGGGCTGTGGCCGTGGACCCACCTGTCAGCCACTCCACGTACAGTACTCTTCCGATGAAATGTCGTTGACAAAGTTGACCACGCCGCGCCGAGAGCACCAAGGCGGTGGATGACGTAGAGGCCCAGGAAGGGGACGACGCGGAGCCGGGGAAGACGCGGCAGTGGATGCCCACGCGGAGAGGAGTATGAGGGTTCACTGGTTCGGCTGCTATGTGAGGTTGCCGTCGCCGCAGGGCCTGGTTAGCGGTGGGAGTAGTATGGGCAATGAAGCCTCAACGGCAACACAACCGGCCACTGGAGGCAGGAGCAAGCGGTCTCCCCGGCGCTGGTTTGGGCGGCTGGTGCAAGAAGAGCAGCGATTGAAGAAGCAGCAGGACCGTTTGATTCAAATCCAACGGTTACTGCTGCTAGAATCGTTTATTAACTAAGTTGACAAGCCCTGCGTACGCGTCAACTTAGTAGGCTCACAGGTCAGCCTCCCAACCGGTGCGCCCCAGATGTCAGTGGGAGGAATATATTTTTTCACGTAATAAGGAGGCCGTTGATTGCGTGCGGCCAGGCCAGCGGAGGGAGTAGGGTGGGCCGGGGAAGCCTGCGCGGCATCACAGCGGGCCACAAGAGGAGGGAGCAGACAGTCCCGCCAGTGCTAGTTTAGGCGGCTGGAGCAGGAAGATCAGAGATTGAAGAAGCACGTCGGCCGTTGGATGGACATCCAACAGTCACTGCTGCTAGAATCATGTGTTCACTGACAAAGCCTTGCGTAAACAAGTCAGCCTCGAAATCTGTGGCGTGTACAGACCATTTGCTATTATTTTTATAATTTTTACTCATTTTCTAATTCATATGGAATTTATTGCAGCCCGTTTTTCATTTTTAGAATTGCTGGCCATTTTCTGGTCAGTACTAGGGTCAAAAATTTAACTAAGTATGTGGGAAATTTTGAAAATTCGCAAATTTTTGCTGGGAAACGAAATATTCTTAATCCAAAACTTAATAGTCATACTAAAACAATACGTATAAGATATTAGTGAAGAATAAAAACAAAAAAAGAAACTTATATCCCATTTGCTATAAATTTTTTGGAATCTTCAACCCCTTTTGATATTACTTTTAACAGACATTGACCATACTCTTAAGCCAGGCCGGAATGCATCCCTCCTCGTCTTGAAAGATTTGCAGCCCAGTAATTCGGAGAAAACAAATAGGCCTAGCTTGGGTGCCCTGAGAACGAGATATGTGCAGCTCCTATCGGGATTTGTCGGCACATTCGGGCGGTGTTGCTGGATTTGTTTTAACTTGTCGAAGTGTCTTGTAGAACCGGGATACCGAGTCTGATCGGAATGTCTCGGGAGAAGGTATATCCTTCTTTGACCGTGAGAGCTTGTCATGGGCTAAGTTGGGACTCCCCTGCAGGGATTTGAACTTTCGAAAGCCGTGCCCGCGGTTATGGGAAGATGGGAATTTGTTAATGTCCGGTTGTAGATAACTTGAACCTTAACTTAATTAAAATGAATCAACTATGTGAGTTACCGTGATGGTCTCTTCTCGGCGGAGTCCGGGAAGTGAACACGGTGTTGGAGTAATGCTTGCCGCATGTTGTTCTCTAGTTATGCTTTCGCGCTTTGCCTTCTCTTCTCGCTCTCTTTTGTGAACAGGTTAGCCACCATATATGCTAGTCGCTTGCTGCAGCTCCACTTATTACCTTGCCTTACCTATAAGCTTAAATAGTCTTGATCGCGAGGGTGCGAGATTGCTGAGTCTCTGTGGCTCACAGATTACTTCCAAACCAGATGCAGGGCCTGATGACTCCATTCCAGATGACGCGCTTGAGCTTAAGTGGGAGTTCGACGAGGACTCACGCCGTTACTATGTGTCTTTCCCTGATGATCAGTAGTGGTGCCCAGTTGGGGCGATCAGGACCGTGTCGCATGTTGGGTTGGTCTTTTATTTTGGCACCGTAGTCGGGCCATGAGTGTTTAGATGATGTAATGCTATTTATGTACTTTGTTTTGACGTGGCGAGTGTAAGCCAACTATGTTCCTTCCCCTTCTATTATTTATATTACATGAGATGTTGTGATGATTGCCTAACTTGCGACATTGCTTTCAATGCGGTTATGCCTCTAAGTCGTGCTTCGACACGTAGGAGATATAGCCGCAACGAGGGTGTTACAACTATGCCCTAACTTGCTTGAGTAGAGTAGTAGTAGTGGAGTAGGACTCTACTCTACTACTAGCACCAGAGTAGTATGTTCTTATCTAAAATAGTTACAAACTTCATTGCCTGAGCGTGGAACGACTACAAACCGCCATCGGTGCTAACTCCAATCCTGCAAGTCATGGATTTGTTTATTTTTAACTTTCTGTATGAATCTGTAGCCAGCCTGCAAGTCATGTACATTGTACTGATAGTGGAACCCACAGAGTACTTAGAATACAAGATTAAGGATGCAATTAACTTTTTATAGAGGGAGAATCTTACACACAATTAACTCAAATGGATTGGACGTGACTCTATTATTCTCCAACGGCAACCGGCAAATTTCCTCCCGCGGGCCGGAGTAGGTTTCTCAGTTTGTAAGCGGGTTTAACGGAGGGGTTTGATGGAGGCGAGGAGGCATGTTCAGTCGGGCGTGCAGTGGACGGCGCAGTACTATTCGATTTGACAACTACAACTACTATATTATAAAAAAACAAAGAAGAGTAGTAGAGATAGAGATAAGAATAGAGACTAGGGAGGAGCACCATCTACTGCTTCGTGGGCTACTCCTGCGTTCCATTCGGCGGCCGCAACGTCCCGTACAACCACTCCCTCCTGCGCTCCATTCGGCCGGTGCTGTTTAAATTTGGGGAGCGCACTCTCACGACTGCTAGCAGCGACGACTTCACCGACGCCGACTTCTTCCCCGACCTCGGCAACCTCTTCCTCAACGACATGGGCAACAACCTCAACGCCAATGGTGCTGCTCCCGTTGCATCATATGTGTTTCTGTCCTTCCTGTTCGAAATCGTGGTAGAATTCATGTTTCTAGTCTGTGTCCTATATTCGATCTGTTCATCTACTATGCTAGTCCGCATGATTAGTTTAATCTCTGTTATAGCCGTCATGATTTATTTTGTAGAAAATCTCGTAGTAACTTGCTCGTATATTCAACTGGTGGAACGTCCCCTACAACCACTCCCATTTCATGGACGACCTGGTCGATGCCTCCAAGGAGCCCTTCGTCTACTGCTATGAGTGCCCGGTGCTGTTTTGGGGCTCGTCGGCGGACATCGTGCATCACCTGACACAGGCGTGCGGCAATCACTATGGCCCTTGGCGAAGAACATCAAGTACGAGACGTGCTACCCGTTCATCGTGCCGGAGTCGCTGGAGGATCAGCGCCGCCTGCTAGTCTCGGAGGAGGACGACAGCGTCTTCCTCTTGATCGTGGCCACCGGCGAGGCCCGCGCAGGCCGCCGCCACATCTCTGTAGTGTGCGTCAGGGGCGACGCCGCTGACACTGACACAAGGCCTATTTTCGCGTGCGTGCTCACTATTACTACCCCTCGGGGGTACGTGGGCGGCGACACTGGCTACGCCAAGCATACTTGAACTCTGCCGAGCTGGGACCTTCCCGCCGATGTGGACATGGAAAACCCATGGTGTTATTTGAACTCCAACAATGTGCACGCGGACTCCAAGGAGGTTCACCTGGACATCTGCATTTTCAAGTTAAATGTTGATCATTAGTCTTCGCTCAATGTAATCCGCTGTCTAAGCATGTGGAGACTTCCATGCAGGATCTTGCTCTATTGGAGTATCGCGCATGAATAAAAGTGTATCCGTTTATGGTTAGGCTAGAATCTTCCATGTATGAATTTTTACTACAGTACTGGTGAAAGACTTACGATGAACCATTTCTTACATCTCCTCTGCCCGCTTGCAAGTCATCTTGATTTAACCCCTCCGTCTAGGTGTATAAGGGCATGGTTAATATTACTTAATAGTATAGCCAACTGTTGACTATAAGAAAGTGCCATGTCATCTGTAGCCAACATGTATAACAATCGATACTCAAAAACTAATTCTTAAAGATCATTTCTTGCAAAGCTCAATAAGTGTTATTTCATCACAAGTTTTGGATGCAGGTTGACCAGTTGAACGCTTTTGTTTGCAAAAGATACTTTTTTTATCTATTTCACCCGGATGTTTGTGAGCTCTAGAGATGAAATAATATCCGAAGAAACCTATCGATACCCGTTACACATGAGATGACCCCCACATCCTTTGTCAAAATAAACAACTCCCCGATCAATGCATTTCACTCTTCGGTGCAACGCACGGGCACCTTACTACTATAGATTAGTACGACCAAATATTGAACTAACATTATATATAGTACGATAAATGCTGATGCATGTCACCTAAAATTATATCATTCAAAACTATGTTCAAATACGAATCCAACGATATAGTTTTTGTTGACATGCACTAACATTTTGTCAGTTAAATCTTCAGTCAAATTCAATGGGGGACTAATAAACCACGACATATGTAGTACACGTGTAGAGGGCGGCGCTACACGGGAGTCTCACCTCTCACCCCGCTCGTGGCGCGGTAGTAAAGCCGTCATATCACAAAACCCAACCACTCCTAGTTATAAGTGGCCTGGTAAAATAAACGGACAAGCAACCATCACATTCCTCCGTCTTTTTTGCATTTCATCTCTCTGTATTTACTTTCTCCGGTTCATCTCGTACACTCGATCCCTAGCTACTACTCCTAGGGCCAGTTCTTTTGGCGGCTTCCCCAGCTTTTCCCACAAGACTAGTCACAGTGGAGAGTAACAATAAGGCGCCTCACTCATTTATTTGGGCTTCTAAACTACTACTCCGTCCTGGTTTATTCCTCACCATTGTAATTTGTGCTAAAATTTGACCAAAGATTTAGCTGGTTTATTCCTCACCATTATAATCCCTCCGTCTTACGAAAATCAAATAATCCCAAAACACTTAGGCGCGGTGCATTAACTTCTACCTCGTTTCTTGTTTCTTGACATATCAACCAATAAGAGATAAAGAGTGTGCATGCTTTTAATGACTTGACATATCAAACACGACATGCAGTGGTTAGTTCATTGCATACAATACTATTAATTAGCAAATAAACATTAACGTTTCTCGTTTTCTCCTCCACCTTGGTCACGGTGCACAGCATAAGATGACTTACTCACCTAGACGGATGGAGTAGTGCATGTGACATGCACTAACATTTCATTAGTTAAATTTATGATCAAAATTTGGCACAGATTACAATGTGGACCAATAAACCAGGACGGAGGTAGTAGTTATGGGATTACTAATCTAGAAGCCTAAAAGAACTGGCCCCTGGTACTCCTACTAGTAGTAGTACTCAAGTTGGAATTCCAATTGCACGACACAACTTGTTAGGCAAAAATTCGATACAGTGTGTAGCAAGCGGTTTGGGAATTTGCATGCCTTTCCAACCAGTGAGATACTCCGCACAAAGTACGATAGAGAAATAACCACAGATAAGGAAGCTAAAAGTAAACAATCAAACGAGCATTTTTGCATTTGTTTTGCATTGAATAGTTTCACAAGCTTGACTAGTGTTGTTTTTCTACTTTTACAAAAACCGCATCGTAATGTTAAAACGTGCATTTGCACGTACATAAGTAATAGTAGTACTCCCTCCGTCAAGGTACAGAAGTCTTCCCTCCTTCTTGGTCACGGTGCACAACCAAAGATGACTTATTTACCTGGACGGAGGGAGTAGCACAGTCTGCAAGCATATATCGAGAGAGACGTGTAGTGCGATACTATATAGTAAAGTTTGTGCTATATGCACGTACTTGCAAAATGCGTACGAATACACAAGGTTTCCAAACTTTCCCTTTTACATACTTAATTAAGGACGCTAAAAATTCCTGAACGTTCGGGATTTATCATTTGCGTCCCAAAACTAATGAGATCGCCTTACGAAACAAAAATTATACTCCTCATAAAAGCCATGACACTCGCAGGAGCGCTTGCGGCGCGCCACGAGTGCCCTGGTGCGCGGCCGTTTCCCAGCGCGCCAACACAATGCCTCTTCCTCAGCCTCGCAACTCGTGAGGTGCTGATTGGCGGCTTGCTGACGGGCGAGCGCGATCTCAACGGTGTTGTGATCCGGCACCAACAGGTACTCCTCCTCGCTGGAAGCATGCACCCGGTCCACGTAACACCAAGCGTAGATGAGGCGCTTGGGCCCAACTGCACTCAGGGCGTTGGCATGGGCGTCCTCCGCCACCCTCACGACCCTCGCACGATCCTTCTGTCAAAGAGCCAATCGCCTGACTCTCTCGGATGCGACATAGGCCTCCCAGGCAGCTTGTTCCGCGGTGCACTTCTCTTCCTCGGCCTTCTTCTTCGCCTCTATTTTGGTGCGCTCTGCTGGAGGCAAAGCCTCCCACAAGGCGACATCCATTTCTTTCCAAAGCTCCTCAAGGCTGGGGGAGGGGGGCTCAGTGGGAGGCGCGGCGTTCTCCTCGTAGCAGGGAGCCGACGCGTCCTCCGGCACGCGTGCTGGCGAGATTGGGAACGCCGACGCGTCCACCTCGACGTGTCGCGGCGAGGAGCGGAACGCCGACGCGTCCTCCTCGACTAGTGGCGGCGAGGAACGGAATGGCGACGCGTCGCGTCACGGCGAGGAGCAGAACGCCGACGCGTCCTCCTCGACTAGTGGCGGCGAGGAATGGAACGACGACGCGTGACCCTCCGCGCGGTGCAGCGAGGGGATACTAGGGCTTGGGAGGGGCGATGCCATGGTGGTCGACGTGAGAGGGAGGGGGAGGAGATAGCGATGAACGTGAACGTGAGGGGGAGGAGATAGCGATGTCGTGGGAGGCGCAGTATTTATAGCGATCAATGGCACACCTACGTTAGATATGGACTGAGCTGCACTGACTTAACTGCAGGTCCAGTTGCATCACTGACATGTGGGCCAGACCCCTGTTGGGCCCATATGTCAGTGACCCAATGCACCTGCAGTTAAGTAACAACTACGTGGGCATATTTGTTGGAGTAAATTAACGGGGAGCGAAGGGGTGGAAATATTGCTGGTCACAACGGATTGGACGAGCGTGGGGGGGAGGAGAGTCATGCATGCAGATTTTTTCACACGGGGTGGAGTGGTGGGACCGCCGGAGGGAGAAGGAGAGTTTGGCAGGCATATTGTTTCCACACATGGGGAATGGTGCATAATAAGTCATCTTGCATGTCGGGCTAGGTATAGTCTCAAGTCATCAAAAACATACACGCCCCACACATGTTCATATTTCAAGGTGCACTAAATTATTGCATGCGATGATTAAGGCTGGCCATAATGGTGGTATCTTAGCTGGTATCATCCACACGGGAATACCAAACATGCACACGGGAATAGCAAACATGCTGATGTGGCAAAAGAATTGCTTGTCTAAAAAAAGGCAAAAAATTGCTCATTTATAGCCGGTCGAAGTCTCAAAGGGCACAACCGCGCGAGGGAGGCGAAGGTCGTGGGAGGCGCGATGTTTGACGGAATTAAGTGAAGTTACATCCACGCACCGGCATGGCATGCGAACAGGCAGAAGCTATACCGTTAGGCCTACGATATGATTCTAGTAGACATGACATCTAGTGGGTCCCGCATAGTTCTCGAGAACTCTTTGGGGGCTTGCAGCCGTTTATCCACCGGGCATGCCAACAACCCCACACCGTTTGCACGCCCTACTCGTCCCCGTCTTCTACCTTTCACATTAGTTCTTTCACATTAGTTCGCTACCAGTTTTCACAACAGTTCGCTCCCAGTCGCCCGTCCTTTCACATTAGTTCGCTACCAGTTTTTTTTTGCGGGGTACAACAGTTCAACTTTTCCTAACCCTCCTCCAAAATCCATGGCCTCCCAAATCTCCATGGTCACCGCTGAGTACCAGGTTAGAGCCACCACCGACAATTAGTTCATCATCATCTACACACGTGGATCCGAAACGGTGAAAGCATGGCTTGCTCGCTTCCTACGCATGTTCAACAGTTCAACGGATGACTGGGTCACTGGGCTAGATGTTGAGTACACCACAGTCCTGGGACGAGAGAAGGATCTAAAGAACAAAGAGAGGAAGAAGCCCGCCGTGATCCAGGTTTGCGTATATAATGTTTGCTTGGTCTACCACATATGCCATGCCGACGTTGAGTGCAGGATTTTAAGAACTTCCTCAAGGACAAAAGAGTGAAATTCGTTACTGTAGGCTTTAAGAACGACAGGGATGTCCTCCATCGGATAGGTCTCGTTGTAGGCTAGCCCTTCGATCTCCAAAAGGCAAGCCTGGTGTCCTCCTCTCAACCTTCAATGCTGACCCTGGCAGAATCCATGATTGATCCTTCGTACGCTAAACTGAAGAAACCTCATCACGAGTTTCATCATGCATGGGAGTCGAAGAGATTAGATGAAGATCACATCCTGTACGCAGCAATGGAAGCCTACCTTTGTTTAAATATCTACAAGGGTTGGAAGAAGAAGCAGAGCCCAGTGTCCGGTTCAAGTAAAGAAGCGTCAGCGAAGAGGAAGAGGAAGAGGGATGAGGACAAAGTCGAGGACGTGGACTCAGACTCCGAGTAGGTGGCAGTGTCGTCGCTCATGCTGGTTCTACTGAAGTGTCAAGCGGACTAGTTGCTTAGTTTATTTTCAAGGGTGTGTTGTGCTGAGGCCCCAGCAGAACTATGTTTATGTTCTTTCTCGTTATTTGAACTCTTTAGTATGTACAGTAGTACTTGTACTATGTCTTAATACTGTTCTTCTTGCAGTTGGTACTATTGCTCGTATCTTCGTGTTCCTACTGTACTTAATACGTTCGTACTAGTAGTATAATTTGGGTCAGTCGATTTGTGAAAGAAGTTCGACAGAGCTAAGGAAGAAGACGACAGAAGAGGTGGAAGAAGCCCTTCTAGCCATCCATGTTGCATCAAACGGCTCACATGATTCGACTGACCCAAATTGCTCCTTCAGATTGCAGGATCCACGTGGCATTCAAGGTCTCGAAGGTAGATTCCGCGTCTGCATCCGGTTTGTGGGCTCGACGCGCGCACGACCGGCTTCCGCCGCGACAGCCACCATGCGCGCCACCTCCGTGCGGGCGGAGACGACAATGACACACTAGTTCCTCCTCGCTGGCGTGCTGGAGCACGTGCTCGTCCTCATCTTGGTACGCTGCATGCATAGACGCGGCTCCACCAGCTGCTCGCGTGCTTGGCAGCGCAGCGGCATCGCGAGGAGGGACTGCAGACGACGTGAGCGTGCGAGCCTTCGGCTTCATGGCATAGGGATGGCGGTGACACGGCGGTGATGGGCGAGAAATTGTTGGCCGGAGCAGGCGGGCGCCGGCATGCGCAACGGCGGCGGCGGCATATTGATGAGTGCGCGTGTGGGAGCTTACTTTAATTTTATATACAAGGTTGGTCAAACTTAAAAGAAAACTGTACCAGTACACGTAAACATTACACTTAGGCAGCGCTTTTATTAGTTAGTACCACAGCCACGATACGGAATCCTGTGCAAGCGCGTGAACCGCGGCCGTGTGGTCGATCGGATGGTGCGTCACCGTGTCGCGCTCGAAGGACATCCACCGAACTTTTTTGTGTGAGTGAAAACAATCCTCGAATATTACTCAACTTTTTTTCCTGTGAAAGTTCTTGACGCTACAATATTTCCATATATTTGAATTTAGCTCCAGTTCTTGTTTATTTGGATTTGGACGTTTTAGGTGCGCCCTAGTTTTTTTAATACTGATTTTGTGTGTGTGACTGAGAAGAACGTGTGTATGTGTCCATATGTGTGTTGTGGCGGAAGGGCAATGTGGAGATGGTGTGCGTGTGATACAGACATAGAGAGGTGTGAATGTGCAAATGATCATGCATGAGTGAGACATAGACAGATGCCGATACGTTGTGTATACATGAGAGAACGGTCTTCTAGTTTACTTGTGTGTGTGTGTGTGTGTGTGAGAGAGAGAGAGAGAGAGAGAGGGAGAGAGAGAGACAGAGAGAGGAGCATCCGTAACACAACAACCATCTCTCTTGATTCGTCTGTCCCTCGCACGGTCACATGCAACACATGCATCAATGCGCACATTTTGACACCCTCACCCGGCCCCTGCCCACCTCAAGGCCCGCACAATCTCTTCGTGAATACCCATTTCTCTTAGGTTGTTTTCTCTCAATATCGGACACACACACACACACACACACAGACACACGCAGCACAACACACACACACACTCCCCCGAGCACACAATTCATCCCCATCCAAGGTTATACGGCGACCACTCTCGCTTGTGCTTCTTTGCACCCCAACATGCACAACACCTCAATCTTCAAAGAGGGCATCGAGCAGATCGAAGACGGCGATCACACCGCGCTAGAGAATGCGAGGTCATTTGGAAGTAGGGTGATGTGACGACGGCTGACTGACTCCTCCCCCCACCCTTTCTCTCTCTTGCACAAAATTACCAATCCCTCTCTCCCCCGCACAAAGTTGTCAATCCCTCAACCCATGAGATCCTTCCCCTCTCGTCCATGTTTTTCCAGCTCTCTCATCAAACATGTTGTCTCTTCTCCTTCCACGCATACAGAATCCAGATGCACACGCATCTCATGTATATTACATGTATCCATCTTTCTCACAGACCTAACTTCTTCCTCTCTTTTTCTCTCTCTATCTCTCTCTCTGTCTCGTTAGGTTTGTCTCCTACTCTCTCGTCCACATACATACAATCTTTCCCACCCTATCTGCTCCATCTTCAAAAGCTCTCTCTGCACGTTTCATTCACACATTAGGATATGTCAAAATGTTGCTTCTATAATGGATGATGTAGAGTTATGGTTGTTTTTGTTGCATCCTACAAAGTAATAACTATGAAATGCATTTAGATTCTCATTTGACTGAGATTATGTGAGTTTGAGCATGTTGTGAAGTACTATAGACCTTGTATACATCTTGGGATTCAACAATGATTGTAACTATTGAATTGCATAGACCATTACACTCGAAGTCAATAGCCTAATATATTTATTTCACAATTTCAAAAAATGATTAGTTCACTACAAACTAAGAAAACAAATGTGTACTCCCTACGATTTTATTTAAGTCCGTGTATTAGCATTGGTCAAAGTCAAGTTTTGTAAACTCTCAAAAAGCTTATAACAAAAAATATTAACATATACAATAACAAATAAATACCATTAGATTCATTATTGAATGTACTTTCACATCATACATATTTGTTATGGTAAATGTTTATATTTTTCTATAAACTTGGTCAAACTTTAGGAAGTTTGACTTTGGTCAAACCTAATATGCAGAGTTTACTACTACTACTCGCTAGTTGCTTAGCCGAATCAGTCAACACGCCACACGGGGAGTCCAGTGTCACAAAATTTTGGGGTCGGCAGGAAAATCGCCCGCGACCCTGATTCGAGCAGTGGGAAGTTACCATCATAGCCTTGGGAACAGGCCTACGGATGACACTTGGTAGGGGGCTGTTTTCGTAACTTCGGGTTCACCCTACCCAGCCAACCCCACCCCGGCACCCAGAGTAGTACACCATAATACTCCCCATTTTCTATCCCCACCGCAAAATAGACTTCTCCACGGCACTGCAGCCTTCGTGCTCCTTCCCTTTACATCGGCGCACTCGTCCACCGCAGCGCATCTGCCTCATCGATGACCTCGTACGCCGCACTAGAGCCGGTCCACCATCATCGTCGTACATGGAGCCTCTTCCCTGGCATCGTATTCCACGGTCTCGGATCTGCTTCCCGGAAGCCAACGCCAAGCGTAGAAGTACCACCGTCATGGATAATGAACTGACTCCCGTTGCCGACCATGAGTCACAGAGGCCGCCGCGACCATCGTTCTCCTCCTCGATTGGTAATGTGTGTATTGAATCACTTAGCAGTACATGTGCGGTTCCAATTTTGTTCATGCCTACCCTTCAAATTTCCTGGGTGCTATTGTTCCCGTAAAACTAATTGGTTATAGCCTCCATTGTCCAACAGAATATCAGCTTGTAATTGTGCGTCGATCTTGTATCGCGCTGAGCTTGGGTAGGTTTTTCATCTGCAACCAATAGTGTGGCAAATGATGGAAAGTTTTTTAGAACTAGCAAGATGCCCATGCGTTGCATGCATCAAGATGCATTTGTATGAGTAGTTTATCTTGTGGGAGAAAAGGATGAACGAGGGAAGGCCTTATTTGCAAATCTGGAGAGGGGTATGGGTATCTTTTTGCAAAATTCCCATTTGTTTCCTTCCTATCTGTCAGATATAAATCGGACGACCTATATTGCAAGAAAAAAAGTCTAGAGAAAAAAGTAGACAGTAAAGGAAGTAGAGATAAATATTAAATATAAAATAAATATAACAGTAGAGAAGAGAGTAGAGATAGCATGTTGAGATTTTTAAAGCGCCGCGCGTTACGATTCTGTTGGAGATGCTCTAACATGGCAGACGAGTGCTTTAATGTTGCCCACAAGATGCACGAGTATTCCTAGTAGTATATTTTTCTTGCCATGGTGAGATTTTAAAACCACGAGTGCGAACATGCAGAGGAGCAATGAAGACCAAACACGGGATATCCCTGACATCTTCAAGGAGCGTGGCAAGTTAAAGAGGAGTTGCACCGAACCTGTAAAACGAGCTTTGGTAAGTAACACCCTGTCAATTACTTTCGTGTAGCCTTGTGTTCTTTGATGTGTATATGTTGTAGTTTCTGTTTCTCTTAAGCGTGGTGTTCTTCAATGTGTAATAAGAAGAGTCTTAATCGTCCTAATGCTTTCGTGTTTAGCTTGATGTAGGAAGTGGGTGTTCTCACCTTGTAGTCTGTTTTTATTTTTTATTTCCTTTTGAATTCACTTCTACGAGTTCTGTTTATCTGGCTTCTACTAAATGGATCTAGGTTGCTCTGAGTATTGATCTAAAAAAGAAGTAACTTCATGTCAGGATGCAGTTCCTGGGAGGAGGGAAGTATGGTCAACCTCGATATCATGTTTCCAAAATGAGGCTGGATTACACACAAGGTGCTAGTTCCCTAATGATGCTGGATTAGACACAAGGTGCAAATTCCCAGATGATGCTGGATTACACACAAGCCAGGTGGAGCCGTCAGCTGTTCGTGTCTTCGTGGCATTAGTAAAGGCTGAAAGAAAGCATGCAGCAGCCCTTGAGAATGTAGATGAGTTCCTGAAGAAGCGAAAAGAGCAATTAGATGCTCTCTTCACCCAAGCCAAAGAAGAGATGGAAGAAGCCAGAAATAAACTAGCAGAGGTAGAGCAGGCTAGGCGTCTCCTGTTATCTAAAACTGTTGTCAATACAAAATTTCCTTCATAATAGCTAGGTTCAAATGTTTATCCAGTCAGCATGCCTGTTGTGATGTCCGTGCATCTACTGATGTGGCACAAAATGTATTTTTTCAGGTCATGTAATAACAGCAATTACTTTCCAAACAATAACAGACGAAGCATTGGACATGGTATAGTTCACGCGCAAGCCCTACATTCCAAGTTCAACTTCCACATCAAACTCATGTTCACAGATATCTGCACATTCATACATAATGTCCACAACCATGATTCACTTCAAAGCCAAAAAAATGTGAGGAGAGTTATAAATAAAGAAAATCCTCTACTAGTTCCTGCTACCTGTGCGAGCACAACAAGTCAAGAGCATGCGTAAATTACTTATATTTTAATCATTTTTTGTGTTCTAAAATGCCTGCAGGCGGGGCAGTCTTAAGCTGGTTGCACGTGGCGAGGAGGCGTGCTCAGCCGGGCCTGCAGCGAGTGTGGCCGTCTTGGCCGGCACGCCGGTTCAATGCCTGCGCTATGAGAGGTCACGTCCATGTCTGAGCAATTACGCGGTGAGGAGGCATGCTCAGGTGACTATTCCTACAAAGGTGCTCCACCACTTACCTGGTACCCACGAATGCAGCAATCGTGCACCTATGGTTTTAGGGTTTATTTGTTAACGTTACCTTTACGTAACACTCATGTGTGCGAGATAGCGAGAGGCCGACTGCATGTATGCGCCTCTTCTCTTCGTATATGTACTCCACCGTTTGTCTGGTGTCCAAAAAATTATAATAACTACTAGCAATGTGCCAATGCGTTGCCACACGATCAAGTAGATTAATACATATTCACCGATTTGATATAAAAAAGTCTAGTTTTGAAATATGTATATCACTAAAAATATGTTATGTTTCACTCAAAATATATTCCTTTGGCGGTTTTGATGAGATAAGGGAGGAATGTTCTTGGTTTCAAGATTCGAGAAGTGGTATATGTCTAATTTCTACTCTTACTAGAAAGATGCCCGTGCGTTGCACGGAACATCAATATCTTGTGGGAGAAAAGGATGAACGAGGGAAGGCCTTATCTGCAAATGTGGTGAAGAGTGCGGGTAAATTGCCATATTTTCCTTCCTATCCGTCAGATATAAATCGGACGACCTACATTGCAGGATGGCAGACCAACCATCATCATCAACTCTATTTTTTTATCCCTACTTTTATAAAAAGCATTGTTGGTGATGATCGTGTGCCTGCCATCCTGCAATATAGGCTGTCCGATCTATATCTGACGGATAGGAAGGAAACTATGGCAATTTTGCAAAAAAGATACGCACACCCCTCTCCACATTTGCAAATAAGGCCTTCCCTCGTTCATCCTTTCCCCCCACAATATAAACTACTCATACAAATGCCTCTTGATGTTCCATGCAACGCATGGGCATCTTGCTAGTTGTTGCAAAAAGCCCATGTGTGGGTGAGAGAGAGGGAGAGTGGAGGAGGACAGAGTGCATGTGTGACAAATATACAAGGAGTGTGTGTGCGATAGGTATCAGCTTAAAATGAGGCGATAGTGTGCGTGTGCACGATCGAGAGGGCGTGTCTCAAGAAGGGAAGAAAAATCTACATGGATACAAGGAGCGGGAGAGAGACATGTATGCGATGGTGGAAGCACGAGTGTGCGGGTGTATAAACCTATCTAGAGGCTAGCTAGTCGATAAATGTTTGTGAGAGAAATACGAGTAGGGGTGCGAAAGCGAGATTTTTGTGTGTGTGTGAGAGAGACGGTAGTCGGGAAGGGGAGTGGAAGCAGGAGTTGTGTGTGTGTCGATGAGAGAGAGAGAGAGAGAGGAGACGGTAGTCGGGGTTGTCTGATCGGTAAACAAATGAATAATGTCAGTCTGGGATGGAGACGAAAAGGACACCGCAACAAATGTTGTGTCTACAGGAGAGAGAGAGAAAGAGAGTAATTTTAGTGGTATGAGTCATATGTAGAGACATATAGGGTGTGTGAGAGAATCCCATAGAGAGAGAGACAAAGTGAAAGACGAATGGAGACTGTGTGTGTGGCGGTGAAAAAGAAAGCTTAGGTACCGAGTGATACCAGAGAACAGTAGAGATGTGAGAGATAATGAAAACCGTGTAATGTATAATGATAGGGAGAGTGTGACACTTCTCAAGGGAGACGTCGAGAGACCATGTTTGCGAGGATAGGAGAAACATGAAGTGAGCGTACAGGTGAGATGGAGAAAAGAGAGTGATAGCTACGTGAAGGAGCATGCATGCGAGGGAGAGAGATGGGCGTGAAAGGAGTGAACAAAAAAGGGATTCAAATATTTGAATTTGAGATGATGATACATGTAATCCATACTCGAACCAAAATTGATCTATCAAACATGCATAATCATATGAATTCACGCACATCTATGTTATTTAATGTGTAGATATTACTGATCCATACATTTTAGTAGAACATAATTTGGTTAAATTTTTTAGAACTCAACCTTAAGATTTCGAGATCGTTGTATTTGTAAATCATATTATACATATAAAGGAGTAGAATTCTTTGTTGTGCTTTTGAAAGTATATATAAAAATGATGTATATAGAATGTAATTCCAATTGAAAATGGATCCCGCCCGAAAAAATAGAATACAAACGGGATTCGAATTGAGTTGGCACGGTAAATGTGCACTCTGCAAAATTTGAACGAAACGGGGAAAGTCGTAGTAACCGCTCGAAACCAAAACCCGCGAGATGGAAATCACTACTGCCTATCTCTGCCACGCAAAGCCTATCTGCTGGATTTCAATAGGTTTCGATAGGGGTAGGTTTGTAATTTCACCCAAACATGACGTAACCGCCTCTCACCCGGATTCATACATGGTGGGCACCAAAACACAGTGTGTCCTTGGCCGAAATCAACTCCCTCCTCGATTCATATTCATATACGGTGGGCGCCAAAAACAAACTCTCGTTGGCAAATATTCGATGTATGCGAGATTGCCGTCCTATCCCTAAGCGACTAATGTTGCTATGATGTAGTAGTAGAAATTTGAAACGGGGCCTAAGTTTGTAAATTTCCTCGCATTTGAGACAAGCGCGCCCTGAATACATGGTTCCCCCCTTCCTCTCTATCTCCCTTTTCCCCATTCGTACTCCGTGGGCGCCAAAACACCCTCTCCACCCCACCCTCCTCCGTCCGCCGCCGTCCGCCACCCCATCCACCGCCGTCCTCCTCCACCATGCCGGAGCCGATACCCCGACGCCGCCATCCATTACAAGAGATCGACCTCTCTCATCCACGGCTTCGGACCGGGATCCTTGCGTCCCGTCCTCTCGCTTCATCCCCGCTGTCGTCCACCTTGCCGGCACCGCTCCTACGACCGTCTCGTCCACCGCACCCCGCCGCCACCGTCTACCCTCCTAGATCTGCTTCCGCGCCGCCGACAGCCATCTCTACCGCAGCACCGTCAAATTCTCAGCAGATGCGTACACGGCGCTGCACCAGAGGAGGTACTCTTTCGTATCTGCTCAACTTATTTATCGCAGCAAGAAAATAGATCACCACTGCTATACTCTGATTTCTTGTCTTGGTTGCGAAGTTGCCTTTTTCTGGTTTGCACCTTCAGATCCGGCATGTCATGCTCAACACTATACTCCCAATGCTTATGGTTTTCCCCTTTTATATTCCACACTAGTTAAATCACAGTAGACTAAATTTCAAAATTGGGTCAGTCGATTTTTTAGAGCTCGTCGGAGTTCGCCGGTGCTATCGAAGGGGCTCGGGTGGTTGTGGGGCCTGGCCGAACGAAGAAAACTCGACGCGGGTGGGGGTTGGGGCGGGGGTGAGGGGTGGGGGTGGAGGAGGAACACAGGCGGTGGGGGCCGGTGGTCCGGACGGCGGCCCGTGCGGTGTTCTGTATGGGAAGAATCAGAGACGAGGAAGAAGAAGGGTTAGGAGACATAGGTGAAGGAAATATGCCCTAGAGGCAATAATAAAGTTATTATTTATTTCCTTATAATCATGATAAATGTTTATTATTCATGCTAGAATTGTATTAACCGGAAACATAATACATGTGTGAATACATAAACAAACAAAGTGTCACTAGTATGCCTCTACTTGACTAGCTCGTTAATCAAAGATGGTTATGTTTCCTAACCCTGAACAATGAGTTGTTATTTGATTAACGAGGTCACATCATTAGTTGAATGATCTGATTGACATGACCCATTTCATTAGCTTAGCACCCGATCGTTTAGTATGTTGCTATTACTTTCTTCATGACTTATACATGTTCCTATAACTATGAGATTATGCAACTCCCGTTTGCCGGAGGAACACTTTGGGTGCTACCAAATGTCACAACGTAACTGGGTGATTATAAAGGAGCATTACAGGTGTCTCCAAAGGTAGATGTTGGGTTGGCGTATTTCGAGATTAGGTTTTGTCACTCCGATTGTCGGAGAGGTATCTCTGGGCCCTCTCGGTAATGCACATCACTTAAGCCTTGCAAGCATTGCAACTAAATGAGTTAGTTGCGGGATGATGTATTACAGAACGAGTAAAGAGACTTGCCGGTAACGAGATTGAACTAGGTATGGGATACCGACGATCGAATCTCGGGCAAGTAACATACCGATGACAAAGGGAACAACGTATGTTGTTATGTGGTCTGACCGATAAAGATCTTCGTAGAATATGTAGGAGCCAATATGGGCATCCAGGTCCCGCTATTGGTTATTGACCGGAGACGTGTCTCGGTCATGTCTACATTGTTCTCGAACCCGTAGGGTCCGCACGCTTAAGGTTACGATGACAGTTATATTATGAGTTTATGCATTTTGATGTACCGAAGGTTGTTCGGAGTCCTGGATGTGATCACGGACATGACGAGGAGTCTCGAAATGGTCAAGACATAAAGATTGATATATTGGAAGCCTATATTTAGACATCGGAAGTGTTCCGGGTGAAATCGGGATTTTACCGGAGTACCGGGAGGTTACCGGAACCCCCCGGGAACCATATGGGCCTTAATGGGCTTTAGTGGAAAGGAGAAAGGGGCAGCCCAAGGTGGCCGCGCGCCTCCCCCCTTCCCCTAGTCCTATTAGGACTAGGAGAGGTGGCCGGCCCCCCT
>NC_041392.1:685355985-685434148 GCF_002162155.2 Triticum dicoccoides | reverse complement strand
GGAGTCCTACTCCCGGGAGGAGTAGGACTCCTCCTGTGCCCTCTTCCTGGCCGGCGCACCCCTCCCCCTTGGCTCCTTTATATACTGAGGCAGAGGCACCCCAGAAAGACACAAGTTGATCCACGTGATCTATTCCTTAGCCGTGTGCGGTGCCCCCGGCCACCATAATCCTCGATAATACTGTAGCGGAGTTTAGGCGAAGCCCTGCTGCTGTAGTACATCAAGATCGTCACCACGCCATCGTGCTGATGGAACTCTTCCCCGACACTTTGCTGGATCAGAGTCCGGGGATCGTCATCGAGTTGAACGTGTGCTCGAACTCGGAGGTGCCGTAGTTTCGGTGCTTGATCGGTTGGATCGTGAAGACGTACAACTACTTCCTCTATGTTGCGTCAACGCTTCCGCAGTCGGTCTGCGTGGGTACGTAGACAACACTCTCCCCTCTCGTTGCTATGCATCACATGATCTTGAGTGAACGTAGGAAATTTTTTGAAATTACTACGAAACCCATCAGTGGCATCCGAGCTTAGGTTATTTATGTTGATGTTATATGCACGATTAGAACACAAGTGAGTTGTGGGCGATATAAGTCATATTGCCTACCAGCATGTCATACTTTGGTTCAGCGGTATTGTTGGACGAGACGACCCGGACTAACATTACGCGTACGCTTACGCGAGACCGGTTTCCCCAACGTGCTTTGCACATAGGTGGCTTGCGGGCGACTGTCTCTCCAACTTTAGTTGAACCGAGTGTGGCTACGCCCAGTCCTTGCGAAGGTTAAAACGGAGTCTATTTGACAAACTATCGTTGTGGTTTTGATGCGTAGGTGAGATTGGTTCTTGCTTAAGCCCGTAGCAGCCACGTAAAACTTGCAACAACAAAGTAGAGGACGTCTAACTTGTTTTGCAGGGCATGTTGTGATGTGATATGGTCAAGACATGATGCTGAATTTTATTGTATGAGATGATCATGTTTTGTAACCGAGTTATCGGCAACTGGCAGGAGCCATATGGTTGTCGCTTTATTGTATGCAATGCAATCGCGATGTAATGCTTTACTTTATCACTAAGCAGTAGCGATAGTCGTGGAAGCATAAGATTGGTGAGATGACAACGCTGCTACGATGGAGATCAAGGTGTCGCGCCGGTGACGATGGTGATCATGACGGTGCTTCGGAGATGGAGATCACAAGCACAAGATGATCATGGCCATATCATATCACTTATATTGATTGCATGTGATGTTTATCTTTTTATGCATCTTATCTTCCCTTGATTGACGGTAGCATTATAAGATGATCTCTCACTAAATTATCAAGAAGTATTCTCCCTGAGTATGCATCGTTGCCAAAGTTCATCGTGCCCAGACACCACATGATGATCGGGTGTGATAAGCTCTACGTCCATCTACAATGGGTGCAAGCCAGTTTTGCACACGCAGAATACTCAGGTTAAACTTGACGAGCCTAGCATATGCAGATATGGCCTCGGAACACGGAGACCGAAAGGTCGAGCGTGAATCATATAGTAGATATGATCAACATAATGATGTTCACCATTGAAAACTACTCCATCTCATGTGATGATCGGTTATGGTTTAGTTGATTTGGATCACGTGATCACTTAGAGGATTAGAGGGATGTCTATCTAAGTGGGAGTTCTTAAGTAATTTGATTAATTGAACTTAAACTTATCATGAACTTAGTACCTGATAGTATCTTGCTTGTTTATGTTGATTGTAGATAGATGGCTCGTGCTGTTATTCCATTGAATTTTAATGCGTTCCTTGAGAAAGCAAAGTTGAAAGATGATGGTAGCAATTACACGGACTGGGTCCGTAACTTGAGGATTATCCTCATTGCTGCACAGAAGAATTACGTCCTGGAAGCACCGCTGGGTGCCAGGCCTGCTGCTGGAGCAACACCGGATGTTATGAACGTCTGGCAGAGCAAAGCTGATGACTACTCGATAGTTCAGTGTGCCATGCTTTACAGCTTAGAATCGGGACTTCAACGACATTTTGAACGTCATGGAGCATATGAGATGTTCCAAGAGTTGAAGTTAATATTTCAAGCAAATGCCCGGATTGAGAGATATGAAGTCTCCAATAAGTTCTATAGCTGCAAGATGGAGGAGAACAGTTCTGTCAGTGAGCATATACTCAAAATGTCTGGGTATAATAATCACTTGATTCAATTGGGAGTTAATCTTCCAGATGATTGCGTCATTGACAGAATTCTCCAATCACTACCACCAAGCTACAAGAGCTTCGTGATGAACTATAATATGCAAGGGATGAACAAGACTACTTCCGAGCTCTTCGCAATGCTGAAAGCTGCGGAGGTAGAAATCAAGAAGGAGCATCAAGTGTTGATGGTCAATAAGACCACTAGTTTCAAGAAAAAGGGCAAAGGGAAGAAGAAGGGGAACTTCAAGAAGAACGGCAAACAAGTTGCTGCTCAAGAGGAGAAACCCAAGTCTGGACCTAAGCCTGAAACTGAGTGCTTCTACTGCAAGCAGACTGGTCACTGGAAGCGGAACTGCCCCAAGTATTTGGCGGATAAGAAGGATGGCAAGGTGAACAAAGGTATATGTGATATACATGTTATTGATGTGTACCTTACTAGAGCTCGCAGTAGCACCTGGGTATTTGATATTGGTTCTGTTGCTAATATTTGCAACTCGAAACAGGGACTACGGATTAAGCGAACACTGGCAAAGGACGAGGTGACGATGCGCGTGGGAAATGGTTCCAAAGTCGATGTGATCGCGGTCGGCACGCTACCTCTACATCTACCTTCGGGATTAGTATTAGACCTAAATGATTGTTATCTGGTGCCAGCGTTGAGCATGAACATTATATCTGGATCTTGTTTGATGCGAGACGGTTATTCATTTAAATCAGAGAATAATGGTTGTTCTATTTATATGAGTAATATCTTTTATGGTCATGCACGTTTAAAGAGTGGTCTATTTTTGATGAATCTCGATAGTAGTGATACACATATTCATAATGTTGAAACCAAAAGATGCAGAGTTGATAATGATAGTGCAACTTATTTGTGGCACTACCGTTTAGATCATATCGGTGTAAAATGCATGAAGAAACTCCATACTGATGGGCTGTTGGAACCACTTGATTATGAATCACTTGGTACTTGCGAACTGTGCCTCATGGGTAAGATGACTAAAACACCGTTCTCCGGTACTATGGAGAGAGCAACAGATTTGTTGGAAATCATACATATAGATGTATGTGGTCCAATGAATATTGAGGCTCGTGGCGGATATCGTTATTTTCTCACCTTCACAGATGATTTAAGCAGATATGGGTATATCTACTTAATGAAACATAAGTCTGAAACATTTGAAAAGTTCATAGAATTTCAGAGTGAAGTTGAAAATCATCGTAACAAGAAAATAAAGTTTCTACGATCTGATCGTGGAGGAGAATATTTGAGTTACGAGTTTGGTGTACATTTGAAAAATTGTGGAATAGTTTCGCAACTCACGCCACCCGGAACACCACAGCGTAATGGTGTGTCCGAACATCGTAATCGTACTTTACTAGATATGGTGCGATCTATGATGTCTCTTACTGATTTACTGCTATCGTTTTGGGGTTATGCTTTAGAGACGGCCGCATTCACGTTAAATAGGGCACCATCAAAATACGTTGAGACGACGCCTTATGAACTATGGTTTGGCAAGAAACCAAAGTTGTCGTTTCTTAAAGTTTGGGGCTGCGATGCTTATGTGAAAAAGCTTCAACCTGATAAGCTCGAACCCAAATCGGAGAAATGTGTCTTCATAGGATACCCAAAGGAGACTGTTGGGTACACCTTCTATCACAGATCCGAAGGCAAAACATTCGTTGCTAAAAATGGATCCTTTCTAGAGAAGGAGTTTCTCTCGAAAGAAGTGAGTCGGAGGAAAGTAGAACTTGACGAGCTAACTGTACCTGCTCCCTTATTGGAAAGTAGTACATCACAGAAAACTGTTTTTGCGACACCTATACCAATTAGTGAGGAAGCTAATGATGATGATCATGAAACTTCAGGACAAGATACTACTGAACCTCGTAGATCAACCAGAGCGAGATCCGCACCAGAGTGGTACGGTAATCCTGTTCTGGAAATCATGATGCTAGATCATGATGAACCTACAAACTATGAAGATGCGATGGTGAGCCCAGATTCCGCAAAGTGGCTTGAAGCCATGAAATCTGAGATGGGATCCATGTATGAGAACAAAGTATGGACTTTGGTTGACTTGCCCGATGATCGGCAAGCAATTGAGCATAAATGGATCTTCAAGAAGAAGACTGACGCTGATGGTAATGTTACTGTCTACAAAGCTCGACTTGTCGCAAAAGGTTTCCGACAAGTTCAAGGGGTTGACTACGATGAGACCTTCTCACCCGTAGCGATGCTTAAGTCTGTCCGAATCATGTTAGCAATTGCCGCATTTTATGATTATGAAATTTGGCAGATGGATGTCAAAACTGCATTCCTGAATGGATTTCTGGAAGAAGAGTTGTCTATGATGCAACCAGAAGGTTTTGTCGATCCAAAGGGAGCTAACAAAGTGTGCAAGCTCCAGCGATCCATTTATGGACTGGTGCAAGCCTCTCGGAGTTGGAATAAACGCTTTGATAGTGTGATCAAAGCATTTGGTTTTATACAGACTTTCGGAGAAGCCTGTATTTACAAGAAAGTGAGTGGGAGCTCTGTAGCATTTCTGATATTATATGTGGATGACATATTGCTGATTGGAAATGATATAGAATTTCTGGATAGCATAAAGGGATACTTGAATAAGAGTTTTTCAATGAAAGACCTCGGTGAAGCTGCTTACATATTAGGCATAAAGATCTTTAGAGATAGATCAAGATGCTTAATTGGACTTTCACAAAGCACATACCTTGAGAAGATTTTGAAGAAGTTTAAAATGGATCAAGCAAAGAAAGGGTTCTTGCCTGTGTTACAAGGTGTGAAGTTGAGTGAGACTCAATGCCCGACCACTGTAGAAGATAGAGAGAAAATGAAAGATGTTCCCTATGCTTCAGCCATAGGCTCTATCATGTATGCAATGATGTGTACCAGACCTGATGTGTGCCTTGCTATAAGTTTAGCAGGGAGGTACCAAAGTAATCCAGGAGTGGATCACTGGACATCGGTCAAGAACATCCTGAAATACCTGAAAAGGACTAAGGATATGTTTCTCGTATATGGAGGTGACAAAGAGCTCACCGTAAAAGGTTATGTTGATGCAAGCTTTGACACTGATCCGGACGATTCTAAATCGCAAATCGGATACGTGTTTACATTAAACGGTGGAGCTGTCAGTTGGTGCAGTTCTAAACAAAGCATCGTAGCGGGATCTACATGTGAAGCGGAGTACATAGCTGCTTCGGAAGCAGCGAACGAAGGAGTCTGGATGAAGGAGTTCATATCCGATCTAGGTGTCATACCTAGTGCATCGGGTCCAATGAAAATCTTTTGTGACAATACTGGTGCAATTGCCTTGGCAAAGGAATCCAGATTTCACAAGAGAACTAAGCACATCAAGAGACGCTTCAATTCCATCCGGGATCTAGTCCAGGTGGGAGACATAGAGATTTGCAGGATACATACGGATCTGAATGTTGCAGATCCGTTGACTAAGCCTCTTCCACGAGCAAAACATGATCAGCACCAAGGCTCCATGGGTGTTAGAATCATTACAGTGTAATCTAGATTATTGACTCTAGTGCAAGTGGGAGACTGAAGGAAATATGCCCTAGAGGCAATAATAAAGTTATTATTTATTTCCTTATAATCATGATAAATGTTTATTATTCATGCTAGAATTGTATTAACCGGAAACATAATACATGTGTGAATACATAAACAAACAAAGTGTCACTAGTATGCCTCTACTTGACTAGCTCGTTAATCAAAGATGGTTATGTTTCCTAACCATGAACAATGAGTTGTTATTTGATTAACGAGGTCACATCATTAGTTGAATGATCTGATTGACATGACCCATTTCATTAGCTTAGCACCCGATCGTTTAGTATGTTGCTATTGCTTTCTTCATGACTTATACATGTTCCTATAACTATGAGATTATGCAACTCCCGTTTGCCGGAGGAACACTTTGGGTGCTACCAAACGTCACAACACAACTGGGTGATTATAAAGGAGCATTACAGGTGTCTCCAAAGGTAGATGTTGGGTTGGCGTATTTTGAGATTAGGTTTTGTCACTCCGATTGTCGGAGAGGTATCTCTGGGCCCTCTCGGTAATGCACATCACTTAAGCCTTGCAAGCATTGCAACTAAATGAGTTAGTTGCGGGATGATGTATTAAAGAACGAGTAAAGAGACTTGCCGGTAACGAGATTGAACTAGGTATGGGATACCGACGATCGAATCTCGGGCAAGTAACATACCGATGACAAAGGGAACAACGTATGTTGTTTTGCGGTCTGACCGATAAAGATCTTCGTAGAATATGTAGGAGCCAATATGGGCATCCAGGTCCCGCTATTGGTTATTGACCGGAGACGTGTCTCGGTCATGTCTACATTGTTCTCGAACCCGTAGGGTCCGCACGCTTAAGGTTACGATGACAGTTATATTATGAGTTTATGCATTTTGATGTACCGAAGGTTGTTCGGAGTCCCGGATGTGATCACGGACATGACGAGGAGTCTCGAAATGGTCAATACATAAAGATTGATATATTGGAAGCCTATATTTGGACATCGGAAGTGTTCCGGGTGAAATCGGGATTTTACCGGAGTACCGGGAGGTTACCGGAACCCCCCGGGAACTATATGGGCCTTAATGGGCTTTAGTGGAAAGGAGAAAGGGGCAGCCCAAGGTGGCCGCGCGCCTCCCCCCTTCCCCTAGTCCTATTAGGACTAGGAGAGGTGGCCGGCCCCCCTCTCCCTCTTTCCCCTCGGGGAATCCTAGTCCAACTAGGATTGGGGGGGGGGGAGTCCTACTCCCGGGAGGAGTAGGACTCCTCCTGCGCCCTCTTCCTGGCCGGCGCACCCCTCCCCCTTGGCTCCTTTATATACTGAGGCAGAGGCACCCCAGAAAGACACAAGTTGATCCACGTGATCTATTCCTTAGCCGTGTGCGGTGCCCCCGGCCACCATAATCCTCGATAATACTGTAGCGGAGTTTAGGCGAAGCCCTGCTGCTGTAGTACATCAAGATCGTCACGACGCCGTCGTGCTGACGGAACTCTTCCCCGACACTTTGCTGGATCGGAGTCCGGGGATCGTCATCTTGCTGAACGTGTGCTCGAACTCGGAGGTGCCGTAGTTTCGGTGCTTGATCGGTTGGATCGTGAAGACGTACAACTACTTCCTCTATGTTGCGTCAACGCTTCCGCAGTCGGTCTGCGTGGGTACGTAGACAACACTCTCCCCTCTCGTTGCTATGCATCACATGATCTTGAGTGAACGTAGGAATTTTTTTGAAATTACTACGAAACCCATCAATAGGATCTTCATCCAACCGCTTGAAATGGTCGAGAGACAGCTGGGAGTTGCATTCTTAAGGCGCTCTGGTTCATCATGTGTGGGCACTGCGCAACCAACATTTTATTATCCAAAATCGACTTGCTCTTCTTTACCATGTTCCTCTTCCATTCTTCTTTAATATGTACTATCTCTGTTCCTAAATACAGGTCTTTGTATAGATTCCACCATGGACTACATATGGAGCAAAATGAGTGAATCTACACTCTAAAATGTATCTAGATACATCTGTATGTGATCCATAGTGGAAATCTCTACCAAGACTTATATTTTGGAACGGAGGGAGTATGATAGTAGTACAATATGTTCCTTGTACTGAAGATGAGCAGGGACATTTGTAGTGTAGAGGTCTATACGGTCGGTTGTGATGGACACTTTGAGCCTCTTTGATTCGTAGGATCTTGTAAACATAGGAATAGGATTTGTAGTGGCCTGCCCACTTGAATCCTACAAGAATAGCAAGGAAATGCGGGGAGCTGTGTCGCCTTTGAGAGTTACACTGATAATAACAGTACCGCACCTTCACTTGAAGAGAGCTGGTATCCGAAGCCTTTCTAGCCGTACCGGCAATACTAGCACATATATTCCAGCAAGTTCCACTTTGCTGATTTTACTCTGATGCTTAAGGTTTTCCCGTTATATCTTCACTATGATCTGTGTAGCTTCCTTGTGTCGCACTAGCAGTAGTCCACTCTTGAAGCTAAACACTGCAATGACTTACAAAATTGGCACCAAGGCATTGAGTGCCATTCTGGATGCAATGAAACTCATACGCTCCCCACCTGTTGATTCTTGTTTAGAATATGATCCTAATGACTATTCTAACCTCGAGGAGTCAAAGGCAGGTGGCCTGTCCTATTCACCCATCAAGGTGCCTGTTCTAATTTGGCAATGTTTTATTGATTGCGGGTATCTTGCATATGTTGGCTTGCATTTCATCTACTTTGTTGCACCGCCATCTGCTTAGTTTACTCATCATATATGTCGAGATGCCATGCCCATCCATTATCAATACATATTCCATCTGTCATCATACCATGTTTTTCCACTCAAATGTTGTTCTTGTGCATCAGACATTAAAAAGGAAGAGGGTGATTGCCGAACCTGAAGGAGCACCAGCAAAGTCCTTGAAAAACGTGGTGGTGCCGGAGAAATGAGACATCACACCACTTATATTGGTTGTACAACCAGTGACACAAAACGTAGGACCGACTCCAGCAGACTGTACCCATATTTTACTGGCCACACCACTAGCCCCACAAAACAGGACCTGCACTCCAGCAAAAGGTATACCAATTTCATTTGCCATAGCACCAGCTGTACCATAGAAAAATCCCACTCTGGCAAAAAGTACAGCAAGTCCACCGGCCGAAGACCTATCCCAATTACAGAGATGGTCAATTCCTGCAGATTGGAACCCCATTCCATTTATTCCTAGTTTAAAAGAAAATGCTTTCAATGTTGTCAGGGACTACGTGCATATATTCCCATCATGGGAAGATTATTGTGAAGACAAACACCATTTTCAGATCTTCCTGTCCAACTTATGTGTAAGTGCTATTATTCATGGTTATTATTTTCCTGTTTTCTGCTGATTGAACACATCAATGATTTACATTATATTGTTGTAACTAGGCGAGGGTCAATCTGGATAGTCATGACAAGCAAAGCTTGCTTGTGCTTTTCAAGGAAGCATTGCAGCAGTATCGGTGTTACCTGAGGAAATCACACTTTGATGGAAAGTCTATAAACGGATTTCCGGTGAAGTCTCCTGTGCTATGAAATCACATGACAATTTGAACTTCTACTTTTCCGCATGTGCCTTACGGATCTTTTTTGCAGGAAATCTGCTCGAAGAAGAATTCCGGTTTGACAAGAACGACGGTACATCGCAAATATGATGCCCGCTGCTTTGCTCTTGTTAGTACCTGTTGTCCTGTATCACTATACTTGCATACATACCTGGTTCATTATGTGACAACAGTATGCATGATAGCTTGCTTATCAATTGTTCGCTCCAAATTATCAGATCTGTATGAATGGTTACATTAGTGTAGAATATATCCAATGCCAATGTTTTTTAGCTCTGCACTGTTATTGTAAGTACATGATGTCCTTTATCAGTGTACTTATAATGATAGGTAGTTGTTCATGTACCATCACTCTGTAGCTTATTTTCCTTTGCCCTTCATTTTCTACACATCAGACCTATATTTACTCCTACCATAAGGTTGGTACTGAAGAAGTTTAGCTGTGCATTGCTCTTGGCTGTACCTTTTGCCTGTATCGCTACACTTACATTTATAGCAACTTGGTTATGTAGCATCACTCTTCATCTTATCTTAAATATTCTCCATTTTTTTGTATATTATCACATCTATATTTACTCTTAACAAAATGTAGAATAAAGGCAATGCTTTTGAAGAAGATTCGATGGTAAACTTCTTGAATTGCCCCCCCCCCCGTCGGCATGGACAAGGCCTTTATAGAGCCTGTCTTCACCAATGATGTAAGTTTGTCCATCTCAAGCCTTCAAACTTTGTTGTATATATTTGGTTAGGCATGACTGCAATAGCTGTTTATTTTTGGTGTTTGCATCAAATTGCTCGTTTAAAGTTTATTATGTAGTTCATAAACAAAAGTTGTACAACCAAGTTCCTTCTTCATACCATGTAAATTAAACTATACAGAGCAAGTGATCTTCTTTTGCACTGCATGTATGCTTCTGTTCTTCATCCTTAATCCGGTGGTGTGGTGAACCTACCCACTACAGCACAATGTCATATTCTGCAATGTCTTAACTATGAACAATGTCATATCATTCTACTATTATTTAAACCGTCTCTTTATTTGCCAATCTGAAATGGTATAAATTGACAGCACACTAACCATTGATACTTATGAGTTCTTGATATGTAATCCAGTGGTGATGTGAAGCTGCCAACTCCTTCACAATGTCATTTCCTGCCATGTCTTCACATGAACAATACCATATTGTGTTAGTGCAATTTTAAACTGTGTCACTTTATTCGTTAGTAAGAAATGTGATGAATTGTCAACACTGATACTTTTATGTGCAAAACCTGTCATCTGCCTGCTTGTTTATCTTTCAGAGTGAGGAAGATATAAGTGTTGAACACGCGCAGTCTCATCATCTTGCTCAGCTGCTTGCGCTGCAGCTCCCTAGCAGGGCTAACCTTTCTTGCACTCTATTGAAGTGCTGTCGGTTTTGTATATTATTTTTTTGGCGTGTTTATTTGCACTGGTGGCGATCTTTGATGCCCAGTGTATGTAATCTATTGTCTGCTTGTGCTTTATTATCATAGTGGTGTACTTTGATGCCCAGTGGATGTAATATGCCGTAATTTATTTATTGTATAGTCTAGGGTTTTTCTTATTCATGATGCTGCAGTTATTTTACTGTATATATATCATGTCTTCGCAGTAAACCGGCAAAATCGTAAAATTACGGTACATAATCGGGCCGTCATGCAATCACGATGTAGGTTGGGCCCGAAACGTGTCGAACAGCTCACGGGCCGGCAGCAGCCCGAAATGAACCCCGACCCATGATTGTGCGAATCAAATCACGGGCTTTTAACAGGCCAAAATTGTCTCGATCCTTGTTTGGCCCAATCAAATATCGATTGCGAGCCGGCCGGATGCAAACCGGGCCGTAGTTAGGCCCAACTATATAATGGGCTTTTAACAGGCCGAAATTAATATAGGGCCGAAATGTTAAACGGGCCCTTAACAGGCAAAAACTAATATCAGGCCGAATTACTAAGTGGGCCTTTAGCAAGTGGGCCCAAAAGCATAGTGTCCAGTTGATGGGCCGAGTCTGATAAGGGCCATAATTGAGCTCAAAGCCTCTTAAAGGGCCAGACCTGATCTGGGCTGTAATTTGGCCCAGAACGTGGTAGTCTTTAATGGGCCGGATCTCATCTGGGCCACTATTAGGCCTGGAGCATGGCAGGCCATTAATGGACCGGATTAAATATGGGCCATCATTTGGCCCAAAACATGGCAGCTAGTTAATGGGCTAGCCTACTAGGGTCCTCAAAATCTTGTGGGCCTACAGCTGGGCCGGCCCATTAATGTCGGTGAAATCTCGTGGGCCTTTAGCTGGGCTGGCCCATTATGATCCGCAAGAATCTTGTTGGCCTTTACTTGGGCCGGCCCATTATGGCACACAAAAATATTGTGGGCCTTTACCTGGGCCGGCCCATTATGGCCCACACTTGTGGGCCTTTAGCTGGGCCAGCCCATTATGGTCCGCAAAATCTCGTGGGCCTTTAGCTGGGCCGGCCCATTAGGGTCCGCAAAATCTTGTGGGCCTTCTGTTGGGCCGGCCCATTTAAACTTGTTGGGCCGGTCCTCGTGTCAACATATCATAGGCGCGTCTCGCCCATTGGATGAGTAGCACCTGTGCCAACGCGGACCTGACACGTATCTCCTCCAACCAACGATGATTTTACACATGGAAAATCCCCATTGGTTGGGGCTGTTAACGGGTTATCAAATCCAAAATCCGACCCGATAGTTTAACGGTGTTCCGTTACGGTGGATGCCACATGTCGGTCACCCTTGACGAAAGCACTTCTGTGACGCATGATTTATCGTCATGGAAGTGGACAATTCCGTGATGATAATTTTGGTAACGTCATGGAACACTTCTACGACATCACAGGTATGACTATCTTGATTCTGTCATAAATTTGTGATGGATGTACATGCATGACAAAAAACGCGACCTACTGTGACAAACATGTATCATCACGGAAGTGTATTTTTTTGTAGTGGACAGTGACAACGCGATGAATTACAGTTAGAGGGGTTAAAGGTAGGAGAAGGCTCAAACCACCATCCATCCTGATCATGTGGTGTCTACCATCCAATAATCATAACTGTTGGCGAAACGGTATGTTGTCGACAACAGATATATAGCTACAACAACATTCAACTTCAGAGTGGTGACATTGCTCCATGGGGAAGACAACACTTGTCCTCAAGTGTATTTCTCGGGAAACCAAGCTTTGATGGTTATTGCAAATAAATCCAGGAAGATCTTCATGAGATCTGCATCTTCCCATGTTGCTTCTTCAGTAGAGAGATTTTCCCATTCCACAAGCCATTGGGTGACTAAGACACCATTTCTTGGTAAGGATCTAGTTTCCAGAACTGTAGTAGATTTAGTTTTGATCTTGCCCTCTGATGTTACTAGGGGAAGATCAGAGAAAGGAATCGCATGATTATCGATGTGTTTTTTAGCTATCTCACAATGAACACAAGATGGATGGCTATAGTGGAAGGTATTAGGATCTTGTAGGCCATTCTGCCAATCCTTTGCAATATTCTGTAAGGACCATAATATTTGGTAGTGAGTTTGTGACGAGGACACCACAACCGTCGACAAGTCTCCTGATGGAAATATGCCCTAGAGGCAATAATAATGTTGTTATTATTATATTTCTTCATTCGAGATAAAGGTTTATTATTCATGCTAGAATTGTATTGATCGGAAACTTAAATACATGTGTGCATACATAAACAAAATAATGTGTCCCTAGTGAGCCTATACTAGACTAGCTCGTTGATCAAAGATGCTTAAGGTTTCCTAACCATAGACATGTGTTGTCACTTGATAACGGGATCACATCATTAGGAGAATGATGTGATAGACAAGACCCACCTGTTAGCTTTGCATATGATTGTTCAGTTTATTGCTATTGCTTTCTTAATGTCAAATACATATTCCTTCGACTATGAGATCATGCAACTCCCAAATACCGAAGGAAAACCTTGCGTGCTATTAAATGTCACAACATAACTGGGTGATAATAAAGATGCTCTATAGGTATCTCCGAAGGTGTCTGTTGAGTTGGCATGAATCGATATTAGGATTTGTCACTCTGAGTATCGGAGAGGTATCTTTGGGCCCTCTCGATAATACAACATCACAAGAAGCTTGCAAGCAAATTGACTAAAGGAGTTAGTTACGAGATGATGTATTACAGAACGAGTAAACAGAATTGCCGGTAACAAGATTGAACTAGGTATGAAGATACCGACGATCAAATCTCGGGCAAGTAACATACCGACAGACAAAGGGAACTACGTATGTTGTCATAAAGGTTCGACCTATAAACATCTTTGTAGACTATGTAGGAACCAATATGGGCATCCAGGTCCCGCTAATGGTTATTGACCAGAGAAGCGTCTCACTCATGTCTACATCATTATCGAACACATAGGGTCCGCACGCTTAACGTTCGTTGACGATATAGTATTATATAAGTTATGTATGTTGGTGACCGAATGTTGATCGGAGTCCTGGATGAGATCACGGACATGACTAGGAGCTCCGGAATAGTTTGAAGGTAAAGATTGATATATGGAATAATAGTGTTTGCTCTTCGGAAGGGTTCTGGAATTCATCGGAAGGGGCTTCAGATGTTTCCCAAAATGTTCCAGTGTGAGAAAACTTTATTTGGGCCAAGGGGTAAAGCCCATGGGGCTTTTGTTAAGTGCAAAAGGCAGTTTTGCGGAGGCCAGCGGCCTCCCTGGCGTCTGGGTCCAGACGCCGGGCACCCTGGCGTCTGGTACTGGAGTCCGAGAACGACTCTTGCCTTTTGGGAAACACCGACTTTGCGGAGGCTTTTACTCCACGTTTCGATCCTAGGGCACAACATATAAATAGAGGGGCAGGGCCAGCACCCAAGACACATCAAGACTCACCAAGCCATGTGCCAGCAACCCCATCCCCTCTAGTTTATCCTCCGTTTAGTTTCTGTACTGCTTGGCGAAGCCCTGCGAAGATTGTTCTTCATCGCCAACCATCACCATGCCGCCGTGCTGCCGGAACTCATCTATTACTTCACCCTCTTGCAGGATCGAGAAGGCGAGGACGTCATCGAGCTGAATGTGTGCTGAATGTGGAGGTGCCGTATGTTTAGTATTTGATCGGGACGGGTCGTGAAGGTATACGACTACATCAACCGCGTTGATAATCGCTTCCGCTTAGCGATCTTCAAGGGTATGAAGATGCTCTCCCCTTATCGTAGATATGCATCTCCATGGATAGATCTTGCGTGTGCATAGAATTTTTTTGTTTTTCATGCAACGTTCATACAACTTATATGAAAACAATCCTTTTCTAGAGAAAATCATGTATGTTAGACTATATAATATAAAATTGAACACAAGGCTTTTTTCCCTTCACCCCACCAATAAAAATATAACATACCACTACTAAAGATGTTAGAATGGCATCATTTATTTAGATTATATTCAATATATATTGATGGTAAAACTCTATGTAAGATGAGGGAGTCCTGGATTAGGGGGTCTCCGGACAGTCGGACTATATCCTTTGGCCGGACTATTGGACTATGAAGATACAAGATTGCAGACTTCGTCCCGTGTCCGGATGGGACTCTCCTTGGGGTGGAAGGGAAGCTAGGCAATACGGATATGTAGATCTCCTCCCTTGTAACCGACTCTGTGTAACCCTAGCCCCCCGGTGTCTATATAAACCGGAGGGTTTTAGTCCGTAGGACAACAACAATCATACCATAGGCTAGCTTCTAGGGTTTAGCCTCTACGATCTCGTGGTATATCAACTCTTGTAATACTCATATCATCAAGAACAATGAAACAGGACGTAGGGTACTACCTCCATCAAGAGGGCCCGAACTTGGGTAAACATTGTGTCCCCTGCCTCCTATTACAACCGGCCTTAGACGCACAGTTCGGGACCCCCTACCCGAGATCCGCCAGGTTTGACACCGACATTGGTGCTTTCATTGAGAGTTCCATGATGCCGTCACCGTAAGGCTCGATGGCTCCTTCCATCATCGGTAATGATGCGGTCCAGGGTGAGGTTTTCCTCCTCGGACAGATCTTCATATTCGGCGGCTTCGCACTGCGGGCCAACTTGCTTGGCCATCTGGAGCAGATCGAGAGCTACGCCCCTGGCCATCAGGTCAGGTTCAGAAACTTAAACTACACTGCCGACATCCAAGGAGTCTTGATCTTCAACGGATTCGAGCCTATGCCGGATACGCCGCACAGTCACGATGAGCATAACGTAACTCTGTCGTCGGACAGTATTCAGGAGATCGCATCGGCAACTACTCTGGCCATTAATTCGGAGCAAATTGCGCCATCCAAGAGCGGAGGGATAGACCTTGCCATGGAGGCCGCACTCTCAGTGGCGATAGAGCCAGATACTGACTTCACCCCTTACGAGAGTCGTGTCGCCAAACCACTGGATTTGTCTCCGGCCACAGACTCCGAGTCGCCTACATCCGTGCCCATCCAATCCGACTGGGCACCGATCATGGAGTTCACCTCCGCGGATATTTTTCAGCACTCGCCTTTTGGCGATGTGCTAAATTCATTAAGGTCTCTCTCCTTGTCGGGGGAGCCTTGGCCGAACTATGTCCGGCTAGAATGGGATGCAGACAACGAAGAAATTGGCTGCCCACCCACCACCCACTTAGTAGCCACTTTCGACGATTTAACCGACATGCTCGACTTTGACTCCGAAGACATCGACGGTATGGACGACTATGCTTCACTGATGAAGATATGGATCACGAATTCCTGGAGGGTTTTAAACCCGTAAATATCAAATCATATGATGGTACAACAGATCCCGCTGTATGGATTGAGGATTTCCTCCTTCACATCCACATGGCTCGCGGTGATGATCTACATGCCATCAAGTACCTCCCACTAAAAGTCAAAGGACCAGCTCGGCATTGGCTCAATAGCTTGCCAGCAGACTCCGTCGGCAGTTGGGAGGATTTGGAAGACACATTCCTTGACAACTTCCAGGGCACTTATGTGCGACCACCGGACACTGATGACTTGAGCCATATAACTCAGCAGTCAGGGGAATCGGCCAGACAATTCAGGACACGGTTCCTGACTAAGAAAAACCAAATTGTCGATTGTCCGAACGCAGAGGCCCTAGCGGCATTCAAGCACAACATCCGCGACGAGTGGCTTGCCCGCCACCTCGGCCAGGAGAAGCCGAAGTCTATGGCAGCCCTCACGACACTCATGACCCGCTTTTGCACGAGCGAGGATAGCTGGCTGGCTCACAGCAACAACACATCAAGGAACCCAGGCACTTCGGATACCAAAGATGCCAATGGCAGACCACATCGTAACAGACCAAATCGCCACAATAACGGCGATAACACTGAGGATACGATAGTCAATGCCAGATTCAGAGGCTCTAGATCCGGTCAGCGGAAAAAGCCATTTAAAAGAAGTACTCCGGCTCCGTCCAGTTTGGATCGCATACTGGATCGCTCGTGTCAAATCCACGGCACCCTTGACAAGCCATCCAATCACACCAACAGAGAATGCTGGGTGCTCAAGCAGGCCGGCAAGTTAAATGCCAAAACAAGGACAATGGGATGCATAGTGATGACGAGGAGGAGCCCCGGCCGCCGAACACGGGAGGACAGAATGGGTTCCCCCCACAAGTGAAGACGGTAAACATGATATACGCAACCCACATTCCCAAGAGGGAGCGGAAGCGTGCACTAAGGGACCTCTATGCGATGGAGCCAGTCGCCCCAAAGTTCAACCCATGGTCCGCTTGTCCGATCACCTTTGATCGTAGGGACCACCCCACTAGTCTCCGTCATGGCGGATCCGCCGCACTGGTCTTAGACCCCATCATAGACGGATTTCACCTCACTCGAGTCCTTATGGACGGTGGCAGCAGCCTAAACTTGCTCTATCAGGATACAGTGCGAAAAATGGGTATCGATCCCTCGAGGATCAAACCCACCAAAACCACCTTTAAGGGCATCATCCCAGGTGTAGAGGCCCACTGCACGGGCTCAATCACATTGGAAGTGGTCTTCGGATCACCGGACAACTTCCAAAGCAAGGAGTTAATCTTCGATATCTTCCCGTTTCGCAGTGGCTATCACGCACTGCTCGAACGAACAACATTTGCAAAATTCAATGCAGTACCGCATTACGCATACCTCAAGCTCAAGATGCCAGGACCTAGGGGGTCATAACAGTAAATGGAAACACAGAACGCTCGCTCTGCACGGAAGAGCACACTGCGGCCCTCGCAGCAGAAGCACAAACAGCCTTTTAAGGCAAACCACTAATTCGGCGATACATTCCCTGGACACCATCAAGCGAGTCCAGAGTAAACTGCAACAGGATCGCCTGGCACGTTCAGAGCTCGCCTAGCAATTCGGCCCCCATCCCAGTCCCAGTCAAGCGACAAAATCTGTGCTACGCGTACATAATTACACACTGAAAATACCATGGACATAGGCGGGGGCACGATCAGGGCACGTCCCGCAATGCGGCTTAACCGCCCTAGGGGTTATATACCTTTATCATTTCTTTTCTCTTTCAGGGCCTTACTCTCTGGAAGCCCTTCCGGCAGTATGATTACCCGACACATTACGGGAAGGAACAACCAAGGCGGCAAGAAGCTAATATGTACACGGGAACCCCCAGGTGGTCTCTAATAATAGTTGATATACCCGCTTTCTACTATCCATACGCAGCTTGCCTTTGGATAGGACATCTCGAATAGTCCTACTTTCTTCTTATTGCACTACTTGTACCAGTACGCTTCGACACATTATCTAAATAACAATGCATAGCATTAGTCTATTATTGCATTATTTATCCTTTCTTTTTTCTTATATGTCCATTTACGACAATCCGCACCCGTACATTCGGGTACGATCAGTACGCCAGGGGCTTTCGCTTACCCCATAATACGGCGCAAGAAGTTCGAACACTTTTGACAGTGCGGCACCCCAAACTTATAGCATTATATGTACCAGCTCTGAATCATGTCTTGGGTCAATAGTTGTGTTTGCCCGGCTCCCATGCTTTGGTACCTTACGTTCCGCTATATCGGCTAAGGTAGCGGCGGGAGAACTACTGCGATTGTGTCCCGGTTCTTCCGGACGAGCACCTTAGTAGAGAAAGCCGAAAACTGACTTTCATGATAAGGCGAGAGACTGGTCGCTGTTCGAGAGGTCTCAAGTCCTTAAAGACTTTTTCCGCTTCATGCGAGGAGTCGGCCTTGTCCGGCTTAGGCGTGTATAGCGCCCCAAATTCGGTCTTCCGAATACTAGGGGCTTCGCCAAAATTTAAAATTGTAGACTTCTATGGCTAAGTGAGAGTGATAAAGCCTTATAGTCCGATTGCCTGGTTCGTTGCGATGAACACCTCCCTGGAAGGACCCAAAATTGGGGTAAAGAGTGCTCAGGTTTATCCTGAACACCCCAATACTAGTTACATGGGGGCAGAAGCCGACGACTGGCCAACTCTCAGATTTTATAAATGGCCGCATAGAAGGTAATATTTTAAATTTAAAAAGCGTCACATGGCGCAAATGAACTCGTTTCATATTACAGGATCACATGAGCATGTTCTTTCAAAAATTACATCCCTGGCACATTCATCCACCACAAGGCGGGAACCCTCCAGGACACTCTCCTAATACATTTCGGGGCAGCGATGCTCCTTGCCCTCCGGCGGCCCCTCCTTCACCAGCTTCATGGCGTCCAGCTTCGCCCAGTGCACCTTCACCCGGGCAAAAGCCCTGCACGCACCCTCGATGCAGACGGACCGCTTTATGACTTCAAGCCATGGGCAAGCCTCCACAAGCCGCCTCACCAGACCGAAGTAGCTGCCGGACAGGGGCTCACCAGGCCACATCCGGACTATAAGGCCCCTCATGGCCTGTTCGGCCGCCTTGTGAAGCTCGACTTATTGCTTCAGCTGGTCGCTCAAGGGCATTGGGTGTTCTGTCGCAGTATACTGAGACCAGAACAACTTTTCCGTCGAGCTCCCCTCCTGAGCTCGGTAAAACTCTGAGGCATCCAGTACACTGCGGGGAAGATCTGCGAACGCTCCTGGAGAGCTCCGAACTCGGGTAAGTAAAAGGAAAGTTTCCTCCACATGCTTGCTTTGCATAATGAATGCCTTACCCGCTGCTATCTTCTCCACCGCATCAATCTCCTGGAGGGACCGGTGGGCTTCAGCCTTGGCGCTCCAGGCGCTTTCAAGCGCCTGCGCGAGCTTGGACTCTCGCGTCTTAGAGTCAAGCTCCAAGGACTCGAGTTTTTGGAAAGAGCCTCGAGCTCTTGCTGCACCTCGCCCACTCGGGCTTCTTGCTTCTCTCGCTCAATGCGCTCCTTGGCCGCTTTGTCTTCGGCCGCGGACAGCGTCTTCTTCAGGGTCGCCACTTCCGTTGTGGCCCCTGGAAAATTCATGATGATCCTATTACTTTACACCCAAACTTCTTTTTTATATATAGACAAGGTATTTCTTACCTTTGCTCTCCTCGAGCTCCCACTTGGTAAGGCCGAGCTCGTTCTCGGACCGCTCCAAGTCCTGCTTCAGTGCAGAGACCTCCGCAGTACGTGCGGCAGCGGCCAGCAGTGAAGCCTGCACATACACATAGATATATTCTGATTAAACTCCTGAGTCATCATTTGATCCTCTATTCGGCCTTTATACTCGAACACCGAACAGAGCATCAGGGGCTACTATCTATGCGGTAATATTTTCTTATATTTTGATTGCTTACCTCAAATCCTATTAGGAGGCTGGCGCAGGCTTCGGTCAGTCCATTTTTGGCGGACTGAACTTTCTCGATCACCGCACTCATGATAGTGCGGTGCTCTTCATTGATGGAAGCGTCGCAAAGCGCTTCCAGCAAGTTGTCCGGTGCCTCTGGATGGACAGAGGACACCTGCACAGGCGTCTTGCCCCCCTTAAGGGGGGCTCGCCCGCCGGAGTTCGGAACCACCGAAGATTCCGGTGCAGTGTTCGACTGTGGGCCGAACCTGGAGCCCATGGGAGTCCTGCTCTCTTTATGCCCAAGGTCCGAAAGGTCGCCTTGAGGCGCCCCCAGGACTAGCTCTCCTTGGCTCAGTGCCTCTTGAGACAACACCTCGGCGTTGTCCATAGGGCGAGGGGTGGAGGCGGTCGGAAGAGAACTGTTGTTCATATCCGACGAGTCCAATGAACTGCTCGATGAAGATACGTTGAGATGAGCTCCGGACGGACTGCATAATCATGTTCGGCATGAGGAAAAGCAGTGCAATAAAACATACCATGAATTACTATGGTGTATGGATACTTACGACTTCGCCGCTGTAGGCGGCCGTCGTGGAGCAGTCCGGAGGGAGGGTCCTTCCCTTATTGGACCCTTCGGCCTCCCCGGTTGGGTCGGCCTTCCTTTTCTTGTCTCCCCCGGCTAGGGGGGAGAACTTTCCTCCTCCTCCTCCTCGGTTTCATGGGAGGAGTGCGCGTCGGAGTCATCGGACGATGAGTACAACCTTGCGCCAGAGACCCTTTCGGGTGCCCGTGGCCTTCTTCTTGGCCTTCTTTGCCGGCACCTCGTAAGGTGCCGGAGCCAGCATCTCCGTTAGGAGAGCATCTACAGGATCTTCAGGCAGGGGGATGGGCAATCGAGCTCCTCCGCTGTCCTTATCCAGTCCTATTAATGACATGGAAGCTTAGATCCTGCACATGATTCAACTGCGGCAAATAAATACTCTGTGAGATATCGAAACTTACCGGATTGGCATGGCGCTTTGCGCTGAGTCCGCGGTCCTCGATGAGGGAAGGAGGTACCTCGGCGCCCTTGAACAGCACCCTCTAGACGTCCTTGTGCATCTGTCGTAGAGCTCTCGCAGCGTCTGGTGCTTGGCCGGGTCGAACTCCCACAAATTGAATGCCCGTCGTTGACACGGGAGAATCCGGCGGAAGAGCATGACCTGGACCACGTTGACGAGCTTGATTTTCTTGCTCATCATGTTCCTGATGCTGGTCTGGAGTCCGGTCAGCTCTACCGAAGAACCTCAGGACATGCCCTTCTCTTTCTAGGAAGTGAGCCGCGTGGGTATTCCGGATCGAAATTTGGGGGACGCCGCCCAGTTGGTGTCACGCGGCTTGGTGATGTAGAACCACCCTGATTTCCACCCCTTTATGGTCTCCACATAGAAGACTTCGAGCCAGGTGACGTTAGGCATCTTGCCCACCATGGCGCCTCCGCACTCTGCTTGCTGGCCGACCACCACCTTCGGTTTGATATTGAAGGTCTTCAGCCACAGGCTGAAATGGGGCTTGACGCTGAGGAAGGCCTCGCACACGACGATAAACACCAAGATGTCAAGGATTAAATTGGGGGCCAGATCATGAAAATCCAGCTCGCAGTAGTCCGTGGACGAAGTGGGTAAGAAAAACTACCCTCTCATGGGGTTCGGGCGTAGGGATGATCTGCCTTGCATCTGGCAGCCGGTGCGCTATATCCGCGGCCAGATATCTGGCTTCCCGTAACTTTGTAATGTTCCCTCCGTGACGGAGGAGACCATCCACTTGCCTCCCGCTCCGGACATGCTTGGAGTGGTTTGAGAAGAAAGATGCGAACTTGGGCGCTGGAGCTCGAGTGTGCGGGTATGGGTAAGCAAGGAGGAAGAAGGCGTGGGTGAAACGAGTGAATCTTTGTCCCTTTATAAGGGCGGAGGAGGCGATGCGCCTCCCCACTTGCCTGGTAAAATCGCTTATTCCCCAAGCGCCGTAATTGATGGCGCGGTTGGGTTACCCACGTCCGTATTGATGAGAATCCCATAATAAGGGGTACACGATCTCTGCTTTGACAAGACGTGTCAAGAAAACCACCTCGCGATATGTGCGGTGATGGTTGAGAAAAATGGTTCAAATAATGATCGGGCCATGGCGTGATGTCATGCTGTCAAAACGTGTCAGCAGATTAGATTTGTGGAAATATTGTTCTCCCTACAATGGTATGTGGAACTTGTTTTGCAGAGCCGGACACTATCCGTGTGTTCAAAATCTTCCATGGAGTATTCGGAGGAGGAACCCGCCTTGCAATGCCGAAGACGATACTGCATGCCGGACTCATCTTCATTGAAGCCTGGTTCCGGGGCTACTGAGGGAGTCCTGGATTAGGGGGTCTCCGGACAGCCGGACTATATCCTTTGGCTGGACTATTGGACTATGAAGATACAAGATTGAAGACTTCATCCCGTGTCTGGATGGGACTCTCCTTGGCGTGGAAGGTTAGCTAGCCAATACGGATATGTAGATCTCCTCCCTTGTAACCGACTCTGTGTAACCCTACTCCTCTGGTGTCTATATAAACCGGAGGGTTTTAGTCTGTAGGACAACAATAATCATACCATAGGCTAGCTTCTAGGGTTTAGCCTCTACGATCTCGTGGTAGATCAACTCTTGTAATACTCATATCATCAAGAACAATCAAGCAGGACGTAGGGTATTACCTCCATCAAGAGGGTCCAAACCTGGGTAAACATCGTGTCCCCTGCTTCCTGTTACCATCCGCCTTAGACGCATAGTTCGGGACCCCTACCCGAGATCCGCCGGTTTTGACACCGACATAAGCCCATATATTTTGTGAGATCAAGTCAATTGAAAGGCATCATTTACAATATTTATTTGAATGATGATAGGTTCACATGCTACAAGTAGTGCAATAACGTCCATGCTCGATACCGCAAGAACATATAAAACATTCTACCTATGAAGATCATTCTCTTCTTCCTAGTCCTCGCCCTCCTCCGGATCTCGGGACCCGACATCCCATGCCTCGGCATGATATATATAGTCCTCGCCCTTCTTCCTAGTTCTTCTCCTCTTCCTTCTCCTAGTTGCACGAAGGCATGGTCCAAAATGCAATGAATCATCGCAAACAGTGATGGCCGGCTGATAACCATGGTTCTATGTACAAACAAACTGTAGGTGAGTTTTGCTCTGTATGTGCCAAGAGTATTTGTAGTCCCCGGTAGATTTCACCGATGGACATTCCAAGATTTTGCCAACTTCGATTGTAGCCACGCTATTTGTTTTTGTTGAACTTGCTCTAATAAAGTGGCCGTGTGCATCTTTCCGATGCAGAGGGCGGGGGATGACCTCCTTTTCAAGAAAAAAGAAATGTACATACTTTACTTGCACAAATGACTTTACATGTATGTTCTGCTGTGTCACTTTACACTTTAATCACACAACTATATATCTTTACGTCAGCACATATTTACCCATTGTTCGTATGTGTGGTCACTTCCAGAATAACTTGTGAGAGACGAAGAAGCCGAGCGAGAAAGCAGCGATAGCGATGGCGACCACCTCCTTGTTGCTCCTTGCCTTCTCCACCATGCTGTCCGCCCACTTCATGTCTGACAGCTGCTCCAGCCCCCCTGCCACGCGCTCTTTCTAGCAGCTTCATGCCGTGGCCTTCTTCTCCAGCACCGCTTTGGCTTCCATGGCAGCGGCAGTAGCCTTGGCTTTCTCTTCCTCGCTGCGCTGTCTCACTGCCCCAGCCAGGTTCTCGTGGTCAACCACCGCTTTGGCTTTCTCGCCGTTGGCAACCTCCGGCTTCGGCGCCGGCATCTCGGGTATGGCCGGAGCAGTGGCATGGGGAGCATTAGGCTTCACTTCTTGTTCTTTGTTCACCGTTGGTGCTAGCTTTTGCCGTTCTACCTTGTTCCCGCTGACTTCCTCCAGTTGCTTCTGCTGCTGAGCATTCTTCGTGGCTTCGTCCATGGCCTTGTTGGACGCATTCTCCTCCTTGGTGATCTCTTCCTTCGGCTTAGTGGTGCTGTCGTCGCCGTTGGCCACCTCCTTCTCTTTACCGTCGACATCTTTGGTTAGCGGCGGCCTGACGGTGGTGATGGCGGCACCATCGTCCTTAACCACACCAGGTTTACCCCTTTTAATCTCCTCGATGCTCGTCGGCGTGGGGACACCAGAGTACGCGCGCTTCGGCACGGTGAGCGTGAACACGCCCGCCTCGAAGTGGCTGGCGTTGTCGTTGAGGCCGGCGGTGGAGGGGAACTGGAAGACCTTGTGCAAGGATCCAGGGGTGGCGCCCGGCCTCGCCCTACTCACGGTGAGCCTGCCGACGCCGTCCACCTGCACCCTGAAGTCAGGCTGGACGTGGCGACTGGCGAGCGAGCTTTTGGCCCGACTCGTGGCCCGCTAAGGACCGGACCGTTCGGTCCTGGCCCGCTAACAAAACTGGCCGGTCTGGTCTGCAGAAACAGGCCCGAAAACAAGTCGGTCCGGTCCTGTTTTTGACCGAGCTGGCTCGGTCGGACCGTGGCATTTGGCACAAGCGCATAGCCCAGCAGTCCAGTGCAGGACAACCAGTCTATACGATGCTAGGGCAAAGGCTCTCGCACCCCCAGTTCCCCGATCCCCTTTCCTCTTGGCTGCAGAGAGAGCGCCGCCTCCGCCGGCCGCTGTTGCCATCGTCAACCACCACCTCCTGGGCTGCACCTGCACGCAGTGAAAGGAAGAGTGTAGGAGCGAAGGAGGGAGCGTCGTGTCTGCACGGCTGCACCTGCTCGCCGTCGTTGTCCGTTGCTATCTCCACCTGCCTGTCTTCGACCACCTCCTCGCCGGTTAGCCGCAGTCGAGCACGAAGCTGGAGGACACGGGGGACGGAGTTGAGCTGCTGCACATGCACCTGCAGTCCTGCATGTGGAGTCGTCAGCTGTTCGTGTCCTCGTGGCATTAGTAAAGGCTGAAAGAAAGCGTGTAGCAGCCCTTGAGAATGTAGATGAGTTCTTGAAGAAGCGAAAAGAGCAATCAGATGCTCTCTTCACCCAAGCCAAAGAAGAGATGGAAGAAGCCAGAAATAAGCTAGCAGAGGTAGAGCAGGCTAGGCATCTCCTGCTATCTAAAACTGTTGTCAATACAAAATTTTCTTCATAATAGCTAGGTTCAAATGTTTATCCAGTCAGCATGCCTGTTGTGATGTCCGTGCATCTACTGATGTGGCACAAAATGTATTTTTTCAGGTCATGTAATCACAACAATTACTTTCCAAACAATAACAGACGAAGCATTGGACATGGTATAGATCACGCGCAAGCCCGACATTCCAAGTTCAACTTCCACATCAAACTCATGTTCACAGATATCTGCACATTCATACATAATGTCCACAACCATGATTCACTTCAAAGCCAAAAAAATGTAAGGAGAGTTATAAATAAAGAAAATCCTCTACTAGTTCCTGCTACCTGTGCGAGCACAACAAGTCAAGAGCATGCGTAAATTACTTATATTTTAGTCATTTTTTGTGTTCTAAAATGCCTGCAGGCGGGGCAGTCTTAAGCTGGTTGCACGCGCGAGGAGGCGTGCTCAGCCGGGCCTGCAGCGAGTGCGGCCGTCTTGGCTGGCACGCCGGTTCAATGCCTGCACTATGAGAGGTCGCGTCCGTGTCAGAGAAATTACGCGGTGAGGAGGCGTGCTCAGGTGACTATTCCTACAAAGGTGCTCCACCACGTACCTGGTACCCGCGAATGCAGCAATCGTGCACCTATGGTTTTAGGGTTTATTTGTTAATGTTGCCTTTATGTAACACTCATGTGTGCGAGACAGCGAGAGGCCGACTGCATGCGTGCACCTCTTCTCTTTGTATATGTACTCCACCGTTTGTCTGGTGTCCAAAAAATTATAATAACTACTGGCAGTGTGCCAATGTGTTGCCACACGATCAAGTAGATTAATACATATTCAGCGATTTGATAGAAAAAAAGTCTAGTTTTGAAATATGTATATCACTAAAAATATGTTATGTTTCACTCAAAATATATTCCTTTGGCGGTTTTGATGAGATAAGGGAGGAATGTTGTTGGTTTCAAGATTCGAGAAGTGGTATATGTCTAATTTCTACTCTTACTAGCAAGATGCCCGTGCGTTGCATAGAACATCAATATCTTGTGGGAGAAAAGGATGAACGAGGGAAGGCCTTATCTGCAAATGTGGTGAAGAGTGCGGGTAAGTTGCCATATTTTCCTTCCTATCCGTCAGATATAAATCGGACGACCTACATTGCAGGATGGCAGGCCAACCATCATCATCAACTCTATTTTTTATCCCTACTCTTATAAAAAGCATTGTCGGTGATGATCGTGTGCCTGCCATCCTGCAATATAGGCTGTCCGATCTATATCTGACGGATAGGAAGGAAACTATGGCAATTTTGCAAAAAAGATACCCACACCCCTCTCCACATTTGCAAATAAGGCCTTCCCTCGTTCATCCTTTCCCCCCACAAGATAATCTACTCATACAAATGCATCTTAATGTTCCGTGCAACGCATGGGCATCTTGCTAGTTGTTGCAAAAAGCCCATGTGTGGGTGAGAGAGAGGGAGAGTGGAGGAGGACGGAGTGCATGTGTGACAAATATACAAGGAGTGTGTGTGCGATAGGTATCAGCTTAAAATGAGGCGATAGTGTGTGTGTGTGCACGATCGAGAGGGCGTGTCTCAAGAAGGGAAGAAAAATCTACATAGATACAAGGAGCGGGAGAGAGACATGTATGCGATGGCGGAAGCGCGAGTGTGCGGGTGTATAAACCTATCTAGAGGCTAGCTAGTCGATAAATGTTTGTGAGAGAAATACGAGTCGGGGTGCGAAAGCGAGATTTTTGTGTGTGTGAGAGAGAGACGGTAGTCGGGAAGGGGAGTGGAAGCAGGAGTTGTGTGTGTGTGTCGGTGAGAGAGAGAGAGAGAGAGGAGACGGTAGTCGGGGTTGTCTGATCGATAAACAAATGAATAATGTCAGTCTGGGATGGAGACGAAAAGGAGACCGCAACAAATGTTGTGTCTACAGGAGAGAGATATAGAGAGTAATTTTAGTGGTATGAGTCATATGTAGAGACATATAGGGTGTGTGAGAGAATCCCATAGAGAGAAAGACAAAGTGAAAGACGAGTGGAGACTGTGTGTGTGGCGGTGAAAAAGAAAGCTTAGGTACCGAGTGATACCAGAGAACAGTAGAGACATGAGAGATAATGAAAACCATGTAATGTATAATGATAGGGAGAGTGTGACACTTCTCAAGGGAGACGTCGAGAGACCATGTTTGCGAGGATAGGAGAAACATGGAGTGAGCGTGCGGGTGAGCTGGAGAAAAAAGAGTGATAGCTACGTGAAGGAGCATGCATGCGAGAGAGAGATGGGCGTGAATGGAGTGAACAAAAAAGGGATTCACATATTTGAATTTGAGATGATGATACATGTAATCCATACTCGAACCAAAATTGATCTATCAAACATGCATACTCATTTGAATTCATGCACATCTATGTTATTTAATGTGTAGATATTACTGATCCATACATTTTAGTAGAACATAATTTGGTTAGATTTTTTAGAATTCAACCTTAAGATTTCGAGATCGTTGTATTTGTAAATCATATTATACATATAAAGGAGAAGAATTATTTGTTGTGCTTTTGAAAGTATATATAAAAAATGATGTATATAGAATGTAATTCCAATTGAAAATGGATCCCGCCCGAAAAAATAGAATACAAACGGGATTCGAATTGAGTTGGCACGGCAAATGTGCACTCTGCAAAATTTGAACAAAACGGGGAAAGTCGTAGTAACCGCCCGAAACCAAAATCTGCGAGATGGAAATCACTACTGCCTATCCCCGCCACGCAAAGCCTATCTGCTGGATTTCAATAGGTTTCGATAGGGGTAGGTTTGTAATTTCACCCAAACATGATGTAACCGCCTCTCATCCGGATTCATACATGGTGGGCGCCAAAACACAGTGTGTCCTTGGCCGAAATTGACTCCCTCCCCGATTCATATTCATACACGGTGGGCGCCAAAAACAAACTCTCATCGGCAAATATTCGGTGTATGCGAGATTACCGTCCTATCCCCAACCGACTAATGTTGCTGTGATGTAGTAGTAGAAATTTGAAATGGGGCCTAAGTTTGTAAATTTCCTCGCATTTGAGACAAGTGCACCCTGAATACATGGTTCCCCCTTCCTCTCTACCTCCCTTTTCCCCATTCGTACTCCATGGGCGCCAAAACACCCTCTCCACCCCACCCTCCTCCGTCCGCCGCCGTCCGCCACCCCATCCACCGCCGTCCTCCTCCACCATGCCGGAGCTGATACCCTGACGCCGCCGTCCATTACAAGAGATCGACCTCTCTCATCCACGGCTTCGGACCGGGATCCTTGCATCCCGTCCTCTCGCTTCATCCCCGCTGTCGTCCACCTTGCCGGCGCCGCTCCTACGACCGTCTCGTCCACCGCGCCCCACCGCCACCGTCTACCCTCCTAGATCTGCTTCCGCATCGCCGACAGCCATCTCTACCGCAGCACCGTCAAATTCTCAGCAGATGCGTACACGGCGCCGCACCAGAGGCAGTACTCTTTCGTATCTGCTCAACTTATTTATCGTAGCAAAAAAATAGATCGCCACTGCTTTACTCTGATTTCTTGTCTTGGTTGCGAAGTTGCCTTTGTCCGGTTTGCACCTTCAGATCCGGCATGGCATGCTCAACACTATACTCCCAATGCTTATGGTTTTCCCCTTTTATATTCCACACTAGTTAAATCACAGTAGACTAAATTTCAAAATTGGGTCAGTCGATTTTTCAGAGCTCGTCGGAATTCACCGATGCGATCGAAGGGGCTCGGGTGGTTGTGGGGCCTGGCCGAACGAAGAAAACTCGACGCGGGTGGGGGTTGGGGCGGGGGTGGGGGTGGGGGTGGTGGAGGAACACAGGTGGTGGGGGCCGGTGGTCCGGACGGCGGCCCGTGCAGTGTTCTGTATGGGAAGAATCAGAGACGAGGAAGAAGAAGGGTTAGGAGACATAGGATCTTCATCCAACCACTTGAAATGGTCGAGAGACAGCTGGGAGTTGCATTCTTAATGCGCTCTGGTTCATCATGTGTGGGCACTGCGCAACCAACATTTTATTATCCAAAATCGGCTTGCTCTTCTTTACCATGTTCCTCTTCCATTCTTCTTTAATATGTACTATCTCCGTTCCTAAATACAAGTCTTTGAATAGATTCCACCATGGACTACATATGGAGAAAAATGAGTGAATCTACACTCTAAAATGTATCAGGATACATCTGTATGTGATCCATAGTGGAAATCTCTACCAAGACTTATATTTTGGATCGGTGGGAGTATGATAGTAGTACAATATGTTCCTTGTACTGAAGATGAGTAGGGACATTTGCAGTGTAGAGGTCTATACGGTCGGTTGTGATGGACACTTTGAGGCTCTTTGATTCGTAGGATCTTGTAAACATAGGAATAGGATTTGTAGTGGCCTGCCCACTTGAATCCTACAAGAATAGCAAGGAAATGCGGGGAGCTGTGTCGCCTTTGAGAGTTACACTGATAATAATAGTACCGCACCTTCACTTGAAGAGAGCTGGTATCCGAAGCCTTTCTAGCCGTACCGGCAATACTAGCACATATATTCCAGCAAGTTCCACTTTGCTGATTTTACTCTGATGCTTAAGGTTTTCCGGTTATATCTTCACTATGATCTGTGTAGCTGCTTTGTGTCGCACTAGCAGTAGTCCACTCTTGAAGCTAAACACTGCAATGACTTACAAAATTGGCACCAAGGCATTGAGTGCCATTCTGGATGCAATGAAACTCATACGCTCCCCACCTGTTGATTCTTGTTCAGAATATGATCCTAATGACTATTCTAACATAGAGGAGTCAAAGGCAGATGGCCTGTCATGTTCACCCATCAAGGTGCCTGTTCTAATTTGGCAATGTTGTATTGATTGCTGGTATCTTGCATATGTTGTCTTGCATTTCATCTACTTTGTTGCACCGCCACCTGCTTAGTTTACTCATCATGTATGTCGAGATGCCATGCCCATCCATTATCAATACATATTCCATCTGTCATCATACCATGTTTTTCCACTCTAATGTTGTTCTTGTGCATCAGACATTAAAAAGGAAGAGGGTGATTGCCGAACTTGAAGGAGCACCAGCAAAGTCCTTGAAAAACATGGTGGTGCCGGAGAAATGAGACAACACACCACTTATATTGGTTGTACAACCAGTGACACAAAACGTAGGACCGACACCAGCAGACTTTATCCATATTTCACTGGCCACACCACTAGCCCCACCACACAGGACCTGCACTCCAGCAAAAGGTATACCGATTTCATTTGCCATAGCACCAGCTGTACCACAGAAAAATCCCACTCCGGCAAAAAGTACAGCAAGTCCACTGGCCGAAGACCTATCCCAATTACAGAGACGGTCAATTCCTGCTGATTGGAACCCCGTTCCATTTATTCCTAGTTTAAAAGACAATGCTTTCAATGTTGTCAGGGACTACGTGCATATATTCCCATCATGGGAAGATTATTGTGAAGACAAACACCATTTTCAGATCTTCCTGTCCAACTTACGTGTAAGTGCTATTATTCATGGTTATTATTTTCCTATTTTCTGCTGATTGAACACATCAATGATTTACATTACATTGTTGTAACTAGGCGAGGGTCAATCTGGATAGTCATGACGAGCAAAGCTTGCTTGTGCTTTTCAAGGAAGCATTGCAGCAGTATCGGTGTTACCTGAGGAAATCACACTTTGATGGCAAGTCTATAAACGGATTTCCGGTGAAGTCTCATGTGCTAAATTTAGAAGACAATGAATGGAAAAACCTTGTTATGCACTGGTCTCGTTCCTAGGATGAGGTACTGTCTATGAAATCACATGACAATTTGAACTTCTACTTTTCCGCATGTGCCTTACGGATCTTTTTTTGCAGGAAATCTGCTCGAAGAAGAATTCTGGTTTGACAAGAACGACGATACATCGCAAATATGATGCCCGCTGCTTTTCTCTTGTTAGTACCTGTTGTCCTGTATCACTGTACTTGCATACATACCTGGTTCATTATGTGACAACAATATGCATGATAGCTTGCTTATCAATTGTTCGCTCCAAATTATCTGATCTGTATGAATGGTTACATTAGTGTAGAATATATCCAATGCCAATGTTTTTTAGCTCTGCATTGTTAGTGTAAGTACATGATGTCCTTTATCAGTGTACTTATAATGATAGGTAGTTGTTCATGTACCATCACTCTGTATCTTATTTTCCTTTGCCCTTCATTTTCTACACATCAGATCTATATTTACTCCTACCATAAGGATGGTACTGAAGAAGTTTAGCTGTGCATTGCTCTTGGCTGTACCTTTTGCCTGTATCGCTACACTTACATTTATAGCTACTTGGTTATGTAGCATCACTCTTCATCTTATCTTAAATATTCTCCATTTTTTCGTATATTATCACATCTATATTTACTCTTAACAAAATGTAGAATAAAGGCAATGCTTTTGAAGAAGATTATGTGGTAAACTTCTTGAATTGCCCCCCCCCCCGTCGGCATGGACAAGGCCTTTATAGAGCCTGTCTTCACCAATAATGTAAGTTTGTCCATCTCAAGCCTTCAAACTTTGTTGTATATATTTGGTTAGGCATGACTACAACAGCTGTTTATTTTTGGTGTTTGCATCAAATTGCTTGTTTAAAGTTTATTATGTAGTTCATAAACAAAAGTTTGTCCTTTCTCAATTTAAGTTTTCAGTTGTACAACCAAGTTCCTTCTTCATACCATGTAAATTAAACTATACAGAGCAAGTGATCTTCTTTTGCACTGCATGTATGCTTCTGTTCTTCATCCGTAATCCAGTGGTGTGGTGAACCTACCCACTACAGCACAATGTCATATTCTGCAATGTCTTAACTATGAACAATGTCATATCATTCTACTATTATTTAAACCGTCTCTTTATTTGCCAATCTGAAATGGTATAAATTGACAGCACACTAAGCATTGATACTTATGAGTTCTTGATATGTAATCCAGTGGTGACGTGAAGCTGTCTACTCCTTCACAATGTCATTTCCTGCCATGTCTTCACCTAAACAATACCATATTGTGTTAATGCAATTTTAAACTGTGTCACTTTATTCGTTAGTAAGAAATGTGATGAATTGTCAGCACTGATACTTTTATGTGCAAAACCTGTCATCTGCCTGCTTGTTTATCTTTCAGAGTGAGGAAGATATAAGTGTTGAACACGCGCAGTCTCATCATCTTGCTCAGCTGCTTGCGCTGCAGCTCCCTAGGAGGGCTAACCTTTCTTGAACTCTATTGAAGTGCTGTCGGTTTTGTATATTATTTTTTCGGCGTGTTTATTTGCACTGGTGGCGATCTTTGATGCCCAGTGTATGTAATCTGCTGTCTGCTTGTGCTTTATTATCATAGTGGCGAACTTTGATGCCCAGTGGATGTAATATGCCGTAATTTCTTTATTGTATAGTCTAGGGTTTTTCTTATTCACGATGCTGTAGTTATTTTACTGTATATATATCCTATCTTCGCAGTAAACCGGCCAAATCGTAAAATTACGGTACATAATCGGGCCGTCATGCAATCACGATGTAGGTTGGGCCTGAAACTGTCGAACAGCTCATGGGCCGGCAGCAGCCCGAAATGAACCCCGGCCCATGATTGTGCGAATCAAATCACGGGCTTTTAACAGGCCAAAATTGTCTCGGTCCTTGTTTGGCCCAATCAGATATCGGTTGCGAGCAGGCCAGATGCAAACCGGGCCGTAGTTAGGCCCAACTATATGATGGGCTTTTAACAGGCCGGAATTAATATAGGGCCGAAATGTTAAACGGGCCCTTAACAGGCCAAAACTAATATCAGGCCGAATTACTAAGTGGGCCTTTAGCAAGTGGGCCCAAAAGCATAGTGTCCAGTTGACGGGCCGAGTCTGATATGGGCCATAATTGAGCCCAAAGCCTCTTAAAGGGCCAGACCTGATCTGGGCTGTAATTTGGCCCAGAACGTGGTAGGCTTTTAACGGGCCGGATCTCATATGGGCCACTATTAGGCCTGGAGCATGGCAGGCCATTAATGGACCGGATTAAATATGGGGCGGCATTTGGCCTAAAACATGGCAACTAGTTAATGGGCCGGCCTACTAGGGTCCTCAAAATCTTGTGGGCCTACAGCTGGGCCGGCCCATTAATGTCGGCGAAATCTCGTGGGCCTTTAGCTGGGCCGGCCCATTATGATCCGCAAGAATCTTGTGGGCCTTTACCTGGGCCGGCCCATTATGGCACACAAAAATATTGTGGGCCTTTACCTGGGCCGACCCATTATGGCCCGCAAAATCTTGTGGGCCTTTAGCTGGGTCAGCCCATTATGGTCCGCAAAATCTCGTGGGCCTTTAGCTGGGCCGGCCCATTAGGGTCCGCAAAATCTTTTAGGCCTTCTGTTGGGCCGGCCCATTTAAACTTGATGGGCTGGTCCACGTGTCAACATATCATAGGCGCGTCTCGCCCATTGGATGAGTGACACCTATGCCAACGCGGACCTGACACGTGTATCCTCCAGCCAATGATGATTTCACACATGGAAAATCCCCATTGGTCGGGGCTGTTAACGGGTTATCGGATCCAAAATCCGACCCGATAGCTTAACGGCGTTCCGTTACGGTGGATGCCACATGTCGGTCAGCCTTGACGAAAGCACTTCTGTGACGCATGATTTATCGTCATGGAAGTGGACACTTCCGTGATGATAATTTTGGTAATGTCATGGAACACTTCTACGACATCACAAGTATGACTATCTTGATTCTGTCATAAATTTGTCATGGATGTACATGCATGACAAAAAACGCGACCTACTGTGACAAACGTGTATCATCACAGAAGTGTATTTTTTTATAGTGGACAGTGACAACGCGAGGAATTACAGTTAGAGGGGTTAAAGGTAGGAGAAGGCTCAAACCACCATCCATCCTGATCATGTGGTGTCCCCCATCCAATAATCATAACTGTTGGTGAAACGGTATGTTGTCGACAACAGATATATAGCTACAACAACAGTCAACTACAGAGTTGTGACATTGCTCCATGGGGAAGACAACACTTGTCCTCAAGTGTATTTCTCGGGAAACCAAGCTTTGATGGTTATTGCAAATAAATCCAGGAAGATCTTCATGAGATCTGCATCTTCCCATGTTGCTTCTTCAGCAAAGAGATTTTCCCATTCCACAAGCCATTGGGTGACTAAGACACCATTTCTTGGTAAGGATCTAGTTTCCAGAACTGTAGTAGATTTAGTTTTGATCTTGCCCTCTGATGTTACTAGGGGAAGGTCAGAGAAAGGAATCACATGATTATCGATGTGTTTTTTTAGCCGGCTCACAATGAACACAAGATGGATGGCTATAGTGGAAGGTATTTGGATCTTGTAGGCCATTCTGCCAATCCTTTCCAATATTCTGTAAGGACCATAATATTTGGTAGTGAGTTTGTGATGAAGACACCACAACCGTCGACAAGTCTCCTAATGGAAATATGCCCTAGAGGCAATAATAATGTTTTTATTATTATATTTCTTTATTTGAGATAAAGGTTTATTATTCATGCTAGAATTATATTGATCGGAAACTTAAATACATGTGTGGATACATAAACAAAATAATGTGTCCCTAGTGAGCCTCTACTAGACTAGCTCGTTGATCAAAGATGCTTAAGGTTTCCTAACCATAGACATGTGTTGTCACTTGATAACGGGATCACATCATTAGGAGAATGATGTGATAGACAAGACCCACCTGTTAGCTTTGCATATGATTGTTCAGTTTATTGCTATTTCTTTCTTAATGTCAAATACATATTCCTTCGACTATGAGATCATGCAACTCCCGAATACCGAAGGAAAACCTTGTGTGCTATTAAATGTCGCAACATAATTGGGTGATAATAAAGATGCTCTATAGGTATCTCCGAAGGTGTATGTTGAGTTGGCATGAATCGATATTAGGATTTGTCACTCCGAGTATCGGAGAGGTATCTTTGGGCCCTCTCGATAATACAACATCACAAGAAGCTTGCAAGCAAATTGACTAAAGGAGTTAGTTACGAGATGATGTATTACGGAACGAGTAAACAGAATTGCCAGTAACGAGATTGAACTAGGTATGAAGATACCGACGATCAAATCTCGGGAAAGTAACATACCGACAGACAAAGGGAACTACGTATGTTGTCATAAAGGTTCGACCGATAAACATCTTTGTAGACTATGTAGGAACCAATATGGGCATCCAGGTCCCGCTATTGGTTATTGACCAGAGAAGCGTCTCACTCATGTCTACATCATTATCGAACACATAGGGTCCGCACGCTTAACGTTTGTTGATGATATAGTATTATATAAGTTATGTATGTTGGTGACCGAATGTTGATCGGAGTCCTGGATGAGATCACGGACATGACTAGGAGCTCCGGAATAGTCTGAAGGTAAAGATTGATATATGGAATAATAGTGTTTGGTCTTCGGAAGGGTTCCGGAATTCATCGGAAGGGGTTTCAGATGTTTCCCGAAATGTTCCGGTGCGAGAAAACTTTATTTGGGCCAAGGGGTAAAGCCCACGGGGCTTTTGTTAAGTGCAAAAGGCAGTTTTGCGGAGGCCAGCGGCCTCCCTGGCGTCTGGGTCCAGACACCGGGCACCCTGGCGTCTGGTACTGGAGTTCGAGAATGACTCTTGCCTTTCGGGAAACACCGACTTTGAGGAGGCTTTTACTCCATGTTTCGATCCTAGGGCACAACATATAAATAGAGGGGCAGGGCCAGCACCCAAGACACATCAAGATTCACCAAGCCTTGTGTCGGCAACCCCGTCCCCTCTAGTTTATCCTCTGTTTAGTTTCTGTAGTGCTTGGCGAAGCCCTGTGAAGATTGTTCTTCATCACCAACCATCACCATGTTGTCGTGCTGCCGGAACTCATCTATTAGTTCACCCTCTTGCAGGATCGAGAAGGCGAGGACGTCATCGAGCTGAATGTGCGCTGAATGTGGAGGTGCCGTACGTTTAGTATTTAATCGGGACGGATCGTGAAGGTATACGACTACATCAACCGCGTTGATAAATGCTTCCGCATAGCGATTTTCAAGGGTATGAAGATGCTCTCCCCTTATCGTAGATATGCATCTCCATGGATAGATCTTGCGTGTGCGTAGAATTTTTTTGTTTTTCATGCAACGTTCATACAACTTATATGAAAACAATCCTTTTCTAGAGAAAATCATGTATGTTAGACTATATAATATAGAATTGAACACAACGCTTTTTTCCCTTCACCCCACCAAGAAAAATATAACATACCACTACTAAAGATGTTAGAATGGCATCATTTATTTAGATTATATTCAATATATATTGATGGTAAAACTCTATGTAAGATGAGGGAGTCCTGGATTAGGGGGTCTCCGGACAGTCGGACTATATCCTTTGGCCGGACTGTTGGACTATGAAGATACAAGATTGAAGACTTCGTCCCGTGTCCGGATGGGACTCTCCTTGGGGTGGAAGGCAAGCTAGGCAATATGGATATGTAGATCTCCTCCCTTGTAACCGACTCTGTGTAACCCTAGCCCCTCCAGTGTCTATATAAACCGGAGGGTTTTAGTCTGTAGGACAACAACAATCATACCATAGGCCAGCTTCTAGGGTTTAGCCTCTACGATCTCGTGGTATATCAACTCTTGTAATACTCATATCATCAAGAACAATGAAGCAGGACGCAGGGTATTACCTCCATCAAGAGGGCCCGAACCTGGGTAAACATTGTGTGCCCTGCCTCCTGTTACCATCCGCCTTAGACGCACAATTCGGGACCCCCTACCCGAGATCCGCCGGTTCTCACACCGACATTGGTGCTTTCATTGAGAGTTCCACGGTGCCGTCACCGTAAGGCTCGATGGCTCCTTCCATCATCGGTAATGATGCGGTCCAGGGTGAGGTTTTCCTCCCCGGACAGATCTTCATATTCGGCGGCTTCGCACTGGGGGCCAACTTGCTTGGCCATCTGGAGCAGATCGAGAGCTACGCCCCTGGCCATCAGGTCAGGTTCGGAAACTTAAACTACACTGCCGACATCCGCGAAGTCTTGATCTTCAACGGATTTGAGCCTATGCCGGATACGCTGCACAGTCACGATGAGCATGACGTAACTCTGTTGTCGGACAGTATTCAGGAGATCGCATCGGCAACTACTCTGGCCGTTAATTCGGAGCAAATTGCGCCATCCAAGAGCGGAGGGATAGACCCCGCCATGGAGACCGCACTCTCAGTGGCGATAGAGCCAGATACTGACTTCACCCCTTATCAGAGTCGTGTCGCCAAACCACTGGATTCGTCTCCGGCCACGGACTCCGAGCCGCCTGCATCCGTGCCCATCCAATCCGACTGGGCGTCGATCATGGAGTTCACCTCCGCGGATATTTTTCAGCAATCGCCTTTCGGCGATGTGCTAAATTCATTAAGGTCTCTCTCCTTGTCGGGGGAGCCTTGGCCGAACTATGTCCGGCTAGAATGGGATGCAGACGACGAAGAAATTGGCTGCCCACGCACCACCCACTTAGTAGCCACTTTCGACGATTTAACCGACATGCTCGACTTTGACTCCGAAGACATCGACAGTATGGACGACTATATGGATCACGAATTCTCGGAGGGTTTTAAACCCATAAATATCGAATCATATGATGGTACAACAGATCCCACTGTATGGATTGAGGATTTCCTCCTTCACATCCACATGGCTCAAGGTGATGATTTACATGCCATCAAGTACCTCCCACTAAAACTCAAAGGACCAGCTCGGCATTGGCTCAATAGCTTGCCAGCAGACTTCGTCGACAGTTGGGAGGATTTGGGCCATATAAATCAGCAGTCAGGGGAATCGGCCAGACAATTTTGGACATGGTTCCTGACTAAGAAAAACCAATTGTCGATTGTCCGGACGCAGAGGCCCTAGCGGCATTCAAGCACAACATCTGTGACGAGTGGCTTGCCCGCCACCTCGGCCAGGAGAAGCCGAAGTCTATGGCAGCCCTCACGACACTCATGACCCGCTTTTGCGCGGGCGAGGATAGCTGGCTGGCTCGCAGCAACAACACATCAAGGAATCCAGGCACTTCGGATACCAAAGATGCCAACGGCAGACCACGTCGTAACAGACCAAATCGCCACAATAACGGCGATAACACTGAGGATACGACAGTCAATGCCGGATTCAGAGGCTCTAGATCCGGTCAGCGGAAAAAGCCATTTAAAAGTAGTACTCTGGCTCCGTCCAGTTTGGATCGCATACTGGATCGCTCGTGTCAAATCCACGGCACCCCCGACAAGCCATCCAATCACACCAACAGAGAATGCTGGGTGTTCAAGCAGGCCGGCAAGTTAAATGCCAAAAACAAGGACAAGGGGATGCATAGTGATGACGAGGAGGAGCCCTGGCCGCCGAACACGGGAGGACAGAATGGGTTCCCCCCACAAGTGAAGACGGTAAACATGATATACGCAACCCACATTCCCAAGAGGGAGCGGAAGCGTGCACTAAGGGACCTCTATGCGATGGAGCCAGTCGCCCCAAAGTTCAACCCATGGTCTGCTTGTCCGATCACCTTTGATCGCAGGGACCACCACACTAGTCTCCGTAATGGCGGATCCGCCGCACTGGTCTTAGACCCCATCATAGACGTATTTCACCTCACTCGAGTCTTTATGGACGGTGGCAGCAGCCTGAACTTTCTCTATCAGGATACAGTGCGAAAAATGGGTATCGATCCCTCGAGGATCAAACCCACCAAAACCACCTTTAAGGGCGTCATCCCAGGTGTAGAGGCCCACTGCACGGGCTCAATCACATTGGAAGTGGTCTTCGGATCACCGGACAACTTCCAAAGCGAGGAGTTAATCTTCGATATCGTCCCGTTTCGCAGTGGCTATCACGCATTGCTCGAACGAACAACATTTGCAAAATTCAATGCAGTACCGCATTACGCATACCTCAAGCTCAAGATGCCAGGACCTAGGGGGGTCATAACAGTAACTGGAAACACGGAACGCTCGCTCTGCACGGAAGAGCACACTGCGACCCTCGTAGCAGAAGCACAAAGCAGCCTTTTAAGGCAAACCACTAATTCGGTGATACATTCCCCAGACACCTTCAAGCGAGTCCGGAGTAAACTGCAACAGGATCGCCTGGCACGTTCAGAGCTCGCCTAGCAATTCGGCCCCCGTCCCAGTCCCAGTCAAGCGACGAAATCCGTGCTACGCGTACATAATTACACACTGAAAATACCATGGACATAGGTGGGAGCACGATCAGGGCACGCCCCGCAATGCGGCTTAACCGCCCTAGGGGTTGTATACCTTTATCATTTCTTTTCTCTTTCAGGGCCTTACTATCTGGAAGCCCTTCCGGCAGTACGATTGCCAGAAACATTACGGAAAGGAACAACCAAGGCGGCAAGAAGCTAAGATGTACACGGGAACCCCCAGGTGGTCTCTAATAATAGTTGATATACCCGCTTTCTACTATCCATACGCAGCTTGCCTTTGGATAAGACATCTCAAATAGTCCTACTTTCTGCTTATTGCACTACTTGTACCAGTACGCTTCGACGCATTATCTAAATAACAATGCATAGCATTAGTCTATTATTGCATTATTTATCCTTTATTTTTTCTTATATATCCATTTACGACAATCCGCATCCGTACATTCGGGTACGGTCAGTATGCCAGGGGCTTTCGCTTACCCCATAATACGGCACAAGAAGTTCGAACACTTTTGACAGTGCGACACCCCAAACTTATAGCATTATATGCATCAGCTCTGAATCATGTCTTGGGTCAATAGTTGGGTTTGCCCAGCTCCCATGCTTTGGTACCTTACGTTCCGCTATATCGGCTAAGGTAGCGGTGGGAGAACTACTGCGATTGTGTCCCGGTTCTTCCGGACAAGCACCTCAGTAGAGAAAGCCGAAAACTGACTTTCATGATAAGGTGAGAGACTGGTCGCTGTTCGAGAGGTCTCAAGTCCTTAAAGACTTTTTCCGCTTCATGCGAGGAGTCGGCCTTGTCCGGCTTAGGCGTGTATAACGCCCCAAATTCGGTCTTCCGAATACTAGGGGCTTCGCCAAAATTTAAAATTGTAGACTTCTATGGCTAAGTGAGAGTGATAAAGCCTTATAGTCCGATTGCCTGGTTCGTTGCGATGAACATCTCCCTGGAAGGACCCAAAATTGGGGTAAAGAGTGCTCAGGTTTACCCCGAACACCCCAATACTAGTTACATGGGGGCAGAAGCCGACGACTGGCCAACTCTCAGATTTTATAAACGGCCGCACAAAAGGTAATATTTTAAATTTAAAAAGCGTCACATGGCGCAAATGAACTCTTTTCATATTACAGGATCACATGAGCATGTTCTTTCAAAAATTACATCCCTGGCACATTCATCCACCACAAGGCGGGAACCCTCCAGGACACTCTCCTAATACATTTCGGGGCAGCGATGCTCCTTGCCCTCCGGCGACCCCTCCTTCACTAGCTTCACAGTGTCCAGCTTCACCCAATGCACCTTCACCCGGGCAAAAGCCCTGCGCGCACCCTCGATGCAGACGGACCGCTTTATGACTTCAAGCCATGGGCAAGCCTCCACAAGCCGCCTCACCAGACCGAAGTAGCTGCCGGACAGGGGCTCGCCAGGCCACATCCGGACTATAAGGCCCCTCATGGCCTGTTCGGCCGCCTTATGAAGCTCGACCAATTGCTTCAGCTGGTCACTCAAGGGGCATTGGGTGTTCTGTCGCAGTATATTGAGACCAGAACAACTTTTCCGTCGAGCTCCCCTCCTGAGCTCGGTAAAACTCCAAGGCATCCAGTACACTGCGGGGAAGATCTGCGAACGCTCCTAGAGAGCTCTGAACTCGAGTAAGTAAAAGGAAAGTTTCCTCCACATGCTTTCTTTGCATAATGAATGCCTTACCCGCTGCTATCTTCTTCACCGCATCAATCTCCTGGAGGGCCCTGTGGGCTTCAGCCTTGGCGCTCCGGGCGCTTTCAAGCGCCTGCGCGAGCTCGGACTCTCGCGTCTTAGAGTCAAGCTCCAAGGACTCGTGTTTTTGGCGAGAGCCTCGAGCTCTTGCTGCACATCGCCCACTCGGGCTTCTTGCTTCTCCCGCTCAATGCGCTCCTTGGCCGCTTTGTCTTCGGCCGCGGACAGCGCCTTCTTCAGTGTCGCCACTTCGGTCGTGGCCCCTGGCAAATTCATGATGATCCTATTACTTTACACCCAAACTTCTTTTGTATATATAGACAAGGTATTTCTTACCTTTGCTCTCCTCGAGCTGCCTCTTGGTAAGGCCGAGCTCGTTCTTGGACCGCTCCAAGTCCTGCTTTAGTGCAAAGACCTCCGCAGTATGTGCGGCAACGGCCAGCAGTGAAGCCTGCACATACACATAGATATATTCTGATTAAACTCCTGAGTCATCATTTGATCCTCTATTCGGCCTTTATACTCGAACGCCGAATAGAGCATCAAGGGCTACTATCTATGCGGTAATATTTTCTTATATTTTGATTGCCTACCTCAAATCCTGTTAGGAGGCTGGCGCAAGCTTCGGTCAGTCCGTTTTTGGCGGACTGAACTTTCTCGATCACCGCACTCATGATAGTGCGGTGCTCTTCGTCGATGGAAGCGTCGCGAAGCGCTTCCAGCAAGTTGTCCGGTGCCTCTGGGTGGACAGAGGACACCGGCACGGGGGGCTCGCCCGCTGGAGTTCGGAACCACCGAAGATTCTGGTGCAGTGTTCGACTATGGGTCGAACCTGGAGCCCATGGGAGTCCTGCTCTCTTTACGCCCAGGGTCCGAAAGGTCGCCTTGAGGCGCCCCCAGGACTACCTCCCCTTGGCTCGGTGCCTTTTGAGACAACACCTCGGCGTTGTCCGTAGGGCGAGGGGTGGAGGCGGTCGGAAGAGAACTGTTGTTCATATCCGACGAGTCCAATGAACCGCTCGATGAAGATACGTCGAGATGAGCTCGGGACGGACTGCATAATCATGTTTGGCATGAGGAAAAGCAGTGAAATAAAACATACCATGAATTACTATGGTGTCCGAATACTTACGACTTCGCCGCTGTAGGCGGCCGTCGTGGAGCAGTCTGGAGGAAGGGTCCTTCCTTTCTTGAACCCTTCGGCCTCCCCAATTGGGTCGGCCTTCTTTTTCTTGTCTCCCCCGGCTGGGGGGGGGGGGAGAACTTTCCTCCTCCTCCTCCTCGTTTTCATGGGAGGAGTGCGCGTCGGAGTCATCGGACGATGAGTCCGATACAACCTTGCGCCGGAGACCCTTTCGGGTGCCCGTGGCCTTCTTCTTGGCCTTCTTTGCCACCACCTTGTAAGGTGTTGGAGGCAACATCTCCGTTAGGAAGCATCTACAGGATCTTCAGGCAGGGGGGCTGGGCAATTGAGCTCCTCCGTTGTCTTTATCCAGTCCTGTTAATGACATGGAAGCTTAGATCCTGCACATGATTCAACTGCGGCAAATAAATACCCTGTGAGATATTGAAACTTACTGGATTGGCATGGCGCTTTGCGCTGAGTCCGCGGTCCTCGATGAGGGAAGGAGGTACCTCGGCGCCCTTGAACAGCACCCTCCAGACGTCCTTGTGCGTCTGTCGTAGAGCTCTTGGAGCGTCTGGTGCTTGGCCGGGTCGAACTCCCACAAATTGAATGCCCGTCGTTGACACGGGAGAATCCGGCGGAAGAGCATGACCTGGATCATGTTGACGAGCTTGATTTTCTTGCTCATCATGTTCCTGATGCTGGTCTGGAGTCCGGTCAGCTCTACCGAAGAACCTCAGGACATGCCCTTCTCTTTCTAGGAAGTGAGCCGCGTGGGTATTCCAGATCGAAATTTGGGGGCCGCCGCCCAGTTGGTGTCGCGCGGCTTGGTGATGTAGAACCACCCTGATTTCCACCCCTTTATGGTCTCCACATAGAAGACTTCGAGCCAGGTGACATTAGGAATCTTGCCCACCATGGCGCCTCCGCACTCTGCTTGTTGGCCGACCACCACCTTCGGTTTGACATTGAAGGTCTTCAGCCACAGGCCGAAATGGGGCTTGACGCCGAGGAAGGCCTCGCACACGACGATAAACGCCGAGATGTCAAGGATTAAATTGGGGTCAGATCATGAAAATCCATCTCGTAGTAGAACATGAGCCCGCGGACAAACGGGTGGAGGGGAAATCCCAGTCCGCGGACGAAGTGGGTAAGAAAAACTAGCCTCTCATGGGGTTCGGGCGTAGGGATGATCTGCCCTGCATCTGGCAGCCGGTGCGCTATATCCGCGGACAAATATCCGGCTTCCCGTAACTTTGTAATGTTCTCCTCCATCCATCCACTTGCCTCCCGCTCCGGACATGCTTGGAGTGGTTTGAGAAGAAAGACGCGAACTTGGGCGCTGGAGCTCGAGTGTGCGGGTATGGGTAAGCAAGGAGGAAGAAGGCATGGGTGAAAAGAGTGAATCTTTGTCCCTTTATAAGGGCGGAGGAGGCAATGCGCCTCCCCACTTGCCTGGTAAAATCGCTTATTCCCCAAGCGCCGTAATTGATGGCGCGGTTGGGTTACCCACGTCCGTATTGATAAGAATCCCATAATAAGGGGTACACGATCTCTACTTTGACAAGACGTGTCAAGAAAACCGCCTCGCGATATGTGCGGTGATGGTTGAGAAAAACGGTTCAAATAATGACCGGGCCATGGCATGATGTCATGCTGTCAAAACGTGTCAGCAGATTAGATTTCTGGAAATATTATTCTCTCTACGGTGGTATGTGGAACTTGTTTTGCAGAGCCGGACACTATCCGTGTGTTCAAAATCTTCCATGGAGTATTCGTAGGAGGAACCCGCCTTGCAATGCCGAAGACGATACTGCATGCCGGACTCATCCTCATTGAAGCCTGGTTCAGGGGCTACTGAGGGAGTCCTGGATTAGGGGGTCTCCAGACAGCCGGACTATATCCTTTGGCCGGACTATTGGACTATGAAGATACAAGATTGAAGACTTCATCCCGTGTCTGGATGGGACTCTCCTTGGCGTGGAAGGTAAACTAGGCAATACGGATATGTAGATCTTCTCCCTTGTAACCGACTCTGTGTAACCCTAGCCCCTCCGGTCTCTATATAAACCGGAGGGTTTTAGTCTGTAGGACAACAACAATCATACCATAGGCTAGCTTCTAGGGTTTAGCCTCTACGATCTCGTGGTAGATCAACTCTTGTAATACTCATATCATCAAGAACAATCAAGCAGGACGTAGGGTATTACCTCCATCAAGAGGGCCCGAACCTGGGTAAACATCGTGTCCCCTGCCTCCTGTTACCATCCGCCTTAGACGCACAGTTCGGGACCCCTACCCGAGATCCGCCGGTTTTGACACCAACATAAGCCCATATCTTTTGTGAGATCAAGTCAATTGAAAGGCATCATTTACAATATTTACTTGAATGATGATAGGTTCGCATGCTACAAGTAGTGCAATTACGTCCATGCTCGATACCGCAAGAACATATAAAACATTCTACCTATGAAGATCATTCTCTTCTTCCTAGTCCTCGCCCTCCTCCGGATCTCGGGACCCGACATCCCATGCCTCGACATGATATATATAGTCCTCGCCCTTCTTCCTAGTTCTTCTCCTCTTCCTTCTCCTAGTTGCACGAAGGCATGGTCCAAAATGCAATGAATCATCGCAAACGGTGATGGCCGGCTGATAACCATGGTTCTATGTACAAACAAACTGTGGGTGAGTTTTGCTCTGTATGTGCCAGGAGTATTTGTAGTCCCCGGTAGATTTCACCAATGGACATTCCAAGATTTTGCCAACTTCGATTGTAGCCACGCTATTTGTTTTTGTTGAACTTGCTCTAATAAAGTGGCCGTGTGCATCTTTCCGATGCAGAGGGCGGAGGATGACCTCCTTTTCAAGAAAAAAGAAATGTACATACTTTACTTGCACAAATGACTTTACATGTATGTTCTGCTGTGTCACTGTACACTTTAATCACACAACTATATATCTTTACTTCAGCACATATTTACCCATTGTTCGTATGTGTGGTCACTTCCTGAATAATTTGTGAGAGACCAAGAAGCCGAGCGAGAAAGCAGCGATAGCGATGGCGACCACCTCCTTGTTGCTCCTTGCCTTCTCCACCATGCTGTCCGCCCACTTCATGTCTGACAGCTGCTCCAGCCCCCCTGCCACGCGCTCTTTCCAGCAGCTGCATGCCGTGGCCTTCTTCTCCAGCACCGCTTTGGCTTCCATGGCAGCGGCAGTAGCCTTGGCTCTCTCTTCCTCGCTGCGCTGTCTCACTGCCGCAGCCAGGTTCTCGTGGTCAACCACCGCTTTGGCTTTCTCGCCGTTGGCAACCTTCGGCTTCGGCGCCAGCATCTCGGGTATGGCCGGAGCAGCGGCATGGGGAGCATTAGGCTTCACTTCTTGTTCTTTGTTCACCGTTGGTGCTAGCTTTTGCCGTTCTACCTTGTTCCCGCTGACTTCCTCCGGTTGCTTCTGCTGTTGAGCATTCTTCGTGGCCTCGTCCATGGCCTTGTTGGACGCATTCTCCTCCTTGGCGATCTCTTCCTTAGGCTTAGTGGTGCTGTCGTCGCGGTTGGCCGCCTCCTTCTCTTTACCGTCGACATCTTTGGTTGGCGGCGGCCTGACGGTGGTGGTGGCGGCACCATCCTCCTTAACCACACCAGGTTTACCCCTCTTAATCTCCTTGATGCTCGTCAGCGCGGGGACACCAGAGTACGTGCGCTTGGGCACGGTGAGCGTGAGCACGCCCGCCTCGAAGCGGCCGGCGATGTCGTCGAGGCTGGCGGTGGAGGGGAGCTGGAAGACCTTGTGCAAGGATCCAGGGGTGGGGCCCGGCCTCGCCCCGCTCACGGTGAGCCTGCCGACGCCGTCCACCTGCACCCTGAAGTCAGGCTGGACGTGGCGACTGGCGAGCGAGCTTTCGGCCCGGCTCGCGGCCCGCTAAGGACCAGACCGTTCGGTCCTGGCCCGCTAACAAAACTGGCCGGTCCAGTCTGCAGAAACAGGCCCGAAAACAAGTCGGTCCGGTCCTGTTTTTGACCGAGCTGGCTCGGTCGGACCGCGGCATTTGGCACAAGCGCACAGCGCCACAGCCCAGCAGTCCAGTGCAGGACAGCAAGTCGATATGATGCTAGGGCAAAGGCTCCCGCACCCCCAATTCCCCGATCCCCTTTCCTCTTGGCTGCAGAGAGAGCGCCGCCTCCGCCGGCCGCCGTTGCCATCGTCGACCACCACCTCCTGGGCTGCACCTGCACGCAGTGAAAGGAGGAGTGGAGGAGCCAAGGAGGGAGCGTCGTGTCTGCACGGCTGCACCTGCTCGCCGTCGTCGTCCGTTGCCGTCTCCACCTGCCCGTCTTCGACCACCTCCTCGCCGGTTAGCCGCAGTCGAGCACGAAGCTGGGGGACGCGGGGGACGGAGCTGAGCTGCTGCACGTGCGCCTGCAGTCCTGCATGTCGTCGCCGCCAGTTTGTAATTGTTCCTTATCTCTGAACTTTCTTCAGTTGGTATTTGTTCACTTCCTCTGAACTTTCTTCAGTTGGACAACTTCCTGTGTTGTTTTTCTTGCAAACTTGCTTAATTTTCGTTCATTTGAACCTCTTTTGCAACCTAATAATCTATATGTTCCAATTTGCTGTCAAAAGAGTTCTAAAAAGGCTCCCGGCACACTCCCACGCAGAAACTGTACTCGGTCCAGTCGGTCCCCTCGGTCTGCACCGAGCTGAGGTGCAGCCGGTCCGGTCCTGGAAAACAGGACCGCATGTAAGCTCGGTCCGGGCCAGTTTCGGCCGGTCCAAAGGGAGGCTCGGTCAGGGACCGGACCGGCCCGGACCATGTCCACCCTGACCCTGAAGTCGCCCTTCTTGAACCCCTCGAGGCTGAGGCGGAGCACGTAGGTGCCGGTCTTGTCCGCCCATTCGAACTTGGGGTCGACGATCGGTGCCGGCTGCTGCCGCTTCGGCTTGGTGTTGGTCAGGGCCGGCCCTAGCAATTCTGAGGCCCTAGTGCAAGTGTGCAACCGAACAAATCCATTTGATAACAAAGAGAGAGATTAAGGTGGTGATACACCTAGAAAAATCATTAAATTAGCATCGTTGGGCCCCTGCCTTCTTTGAGACTTGTGGTAATCCATGTGGGGATGAAAGTAGGGGGAAGAAAGAAGAAAGAACGAAGCGTCCGTGCGTTTTTTTAGAGAAAAAGTATCAGTGGCAGAACATAAGAATATAAGATATGGGCCCCTCCCCTGGCTGGGCCCTAGGCAGTCGCACTCTTTGCGTAGGCCTAGGGCCGGCCCTGGTGTTGGTGGTCAGGGTGGACACGGTCCGGACCGGGCCGGTCCCGGCCCGAACTAACGTTTGGACCGGCCGCCGACGGTACGGGCCGGACTGGACCGAGCAGCATGACGGTCCTGATTTCACGGAGCGGATCGGCCAGTCAGCCACGATGAAGCCTGGGCCGGACAGAGCAGACCGGCCAACGACCACCGGCGGCAACTTGTACGGGTGTAGCTTGATGTGTACGACATGCGCAGGTGTTCTGGCGAGGTGGGTGACATGTGCGAGCGCCGGTGTCGAGGTGGGCGACGTGCCGTGGGAAGTGTGTGGGCGTCGCGGTTCTTTGCCCTAAACATGCACATGTTTGTTGACTAGCAGATTTTCCGTTGTATATGCAAGTAATCCGCCGTGTGCATGAGCTCATGATTTCTCGTGTGCGGGCCTTGTGTGATTAGTGGATCAAATGGGACGTGGAGTTAATCGTTAAACGGTAGCGTGATTTTTGGATCAAGCCCTGTTTCTCTCGTACTTTCTGTTTTCTGTTTTACTGAACAAAAGGAAACCTCACCATGGGATTGCGCGTGACGTGATTATAGGAAGCTGACGGTATAAAATCTAGCACCTTCTCAAACAATAGTTGCCTGATTTGTTGGACGAGAAAATCACGGCCTAGCGTTTCTCCCACGATGCGAAAATCACGGCCGAGCTCTGCTGAAACTATTGCCGTTGATCGAGAACTCGTGAACGGCGGCAATGCGCGCATGGCATCGACGGCGAGCGGCGGAAAGAGGCTATGGGGCACGAAGAGGAGAACAAGGAAGAAGAAGGCAAGCTCGGGGACAAGGTGGTTCACCCAGGGGCTGCCGGTGGCCGTGACAATGACTGCGTTTCTTGTCCGCTCGGTCGGCTCGCTTAAAGATCAGACCGGACCAACATTTTCTCGGGCCTGATTTGGCAGACCGGACCGTCCAATTTATTTAGCGGGCTAGGACCGAGCGGGCCATAAGCGGGCCGAAAAGCCTGCTCGGTACGTCCACCCTGAGTTGGTGGCGGCCGCCATGAGGAAGCGTAGGCAGGGAATCGTGGTGAGATGAGATGGGGAGGTTGGCATGATGGACCGTGTATATATTTAGGTGTTTGGTATGATCAATTCGAAACTTGTAAAAGGAGGAAATCATTGGACGGAATTAATCCGGCGCACGTCCTGCATGCATTCATGTACTGTAAGCGTAGCCATACTCGTGGAGTCATGTGTGAGGAAAGGTCAAGGGATCTCCGTGCGGTAGGGTAAATGGATTTGGAGGGAAACTAGCTAGCTCTGGAGCGAGGCGAAGAAAGGAAGAAAGAATGCTTGCTGTGCTGTGCATGTAGTAATCGTGACAGCCAAGCTAAGTCGGCCGATCGCCGGCTGCACACAGCACCAGCTTGTTCACATCGATCGCCATCTTACTTTTATCTCACCTCAAATATACTACTAGCTTTTGAAAAATGACACAACTTAAGAAAGTGATACTACTGGAATTTTCATGTACGCCAGGTGTAATACTCTTCGCCGAGTCACTCTCGGCAAACCCACCTTCACGGCAAACTGCCATCTTTGCCGTCACTGCCTCACGGCAAAAAGGCACCGCATGGCAAACCCTGGAGACGCCGAAAGCTGCTCACGGCAAAGAGGAGCCACGTGGCATGCCTGTCCGCAACAGACGGCTCAGTCAGTTACTGCGTACTTTGCCGAGTGTCACTCTCGGCAAAGCATATGCAACATCCTTTTTTTGTGTTCTTTCTAACTGACATGTGGTCCCACTGGTCACATTTATCAGTAAAAGTTTTAAATAACTTGCTAAATATTTTTGAAAAAAATGACGATATCTTTGCCGAGAGCGGCTCTCGGCAATCCTTCTGACCAGTACGACAGCGTGGCCCACATGGGGACTGACAGTTTGCATAGCTTTGCCGAGAGGTAGTCTCGGCAATGCTCGCCTTCTTTTCCGAGAGCTGCTCTCGGAAAAGTTGTGGCACAACAGTAGTGTCCCGAACGACCATGTTTCCGAGAGGCGCTCTCGGTAGTATATCGTTTTCTGAGTGTTGCTCTCGGAAATCTTTCCCATCCATTCTGCTGTCAAGCTATTTCTTTTCTGATCCCTGCAGATAAAAACAACTACAGTGCAATTTGATCATATATAGGCATAATTTGATCTAATCCACACATATATAGGCATAATTTGATCATATATAGGCATAATTTGATCTAGTCCACACATATATAGGCATAATTAGGGATAGTCCACATATTGTCACACACAAGTCGAATGTATTATCCTAGTAGACGTCACACACAAATCGCAAATTCATACATATTGTCACTACTTGCAAAACAAGTGCACGTCACAATAGAAGTACACTTGTTCATATATATAGATCATCTTGAGGAGGAGAGGCCATCGGGTTAACGTTCCGGAGGGGGAGGAGGGGCATCACTTGCACTGCTTCGAGATTGCATAAGAACCTATAAGAGTAGAGTCACGTGAGGGTGGTTCGTCCCTATGTAATGAATCTTCTACTCTAGTTTAGATAATGTTCTACATGTAGTTGATCCTCAAGCAGCTTCAACCTCTTGTTTGTGTCTTTCCGTTCCTTTTCTCTGGACTCCTGCTCAGCCTGCCGCCTTTGCTCCTCTTCAATAGCCCGCTGCGCCATTAAATCCTGTAACATGGCATTAGGCTCATATAGGTTTGAATGGTGCTATTTCGAGGCATGGACATAAATGAAAGGTTAGCATGCTAACCTTGAGACGCGCTATCTCACGTGATGCGGCGGTTGGGCGACTCCGTATGGACGGAGTTGAGCTGGTGCTCGACGCGTGTATCTCGTGCAGCTTGCGATGCGAGAAGGTAGCGATCGCCCCATTGCAAAGGAGGTGGCGGCCATGGCCCTTCCCCTCGCCAGCAATGATGAGAAGCTCAGGATCAAGGAGCTTGGACGTAGGTTCGGCTTCCTGCCCGTGCACCTCCTGGAAGACCTCTTTGAAGGTCCCCCACTTCTCCTCCGCCGACTCGCTACAGAACTCGGCGCCATCCTTCCCCTTGTGGCCTTCTCTCCAGGCTTCCAGGATGTGGACCGGGCGACCAACCTTCGCCTCCTGCAAAATTAACCATCAAGTTGAATGAACCAAGATGCACTGTGCGAGAAGTTAACATCTTAATCCACATACCATGTGTTGCTTGAGAGCGGTTAGGTTCCGGCTCCCCTAGACATGAGTCGGGCCTGGCATTTTGGCTTGTTCGTTTCCCTTCTCCACATGCTGCGCCTGCCATGCTGGGTCACACCACATGGCAACCAGGGCCTCCCAACAATCGTGCTTCATCCAGGGTTCCTTCACCTAGTTAGACAAAATCGAATAATTAAGGAACAAGAGGGATGAATCAAAGTACTAGCAACCGATGTAGTCACTTACCACTGACAGGTATTCTTCTCGCGACAAGTTGGTCTGGCAAGCAGTCTTCCTTTTCATCTTCTCTCCCTTCTCATCGAGCGGCCCACACTGCATCACGGCTTTGTACCGCAGCGTGTGCTTGGTGTCAGAGAGTATCTTTCGGGCAGATTTCACGATGCCTTTGATCGCCTTCTGCTGCTCACCATCCACGCAAGAAAATGTTTGCTACAAGAAAGCATATGGCATCTTCTCACCATCCATGCAAGCAAGGATTTGGATATGGAAAAATGCAGTGGTCGGAGCGAAGATACTTACAAAAAAAGCATTGATGACCCGAGTGGCCATGGTGACATCGTGCTCATCCTTGTTGTGTAGGTAATGCTCCCAGGTTAAACCTGGCGACGGCGGATCGTCATCACCCGGCTTGGACAATCCAGGGAAGTGCTTCCTCAAGAGGGAGTCGATGACGTGGTTCGGCGGGCGTGCCCCCTTAGGTTGTGTCGGGATAAATTCCCACTGACTGCATGATATAAAAGACAAGCATATGTGAGTGTCAAAGTTGTGGCATCCAAAATATGATGCAAATGAAATGCTTGCTTACCCCTCTCCTGTCAGGCAAATGACAGGACGATTGCTGGCAGCAGTTGGTTCCGGGACCTTCCCCGGACCACGCCCGGATTTCTTCCTCTTGGAAATGTTGCTCGAGGTAGACCCCGAGCCGTCCAAGGCCTCCATGTCGCCCAACTCGGTAGAGAGCGGATATGGTGTATCTAAGTCTGCTCCGACATCGCCATCCGATGATGACTATGCCTCGGTTGTGGCCTGATGGGAGGCGGACGACTCGGTCCTACCAATCGGGACTCTCCGGTGCTTACTACCAGTGCTCCCATCAGAATCTGAAAAACAAAATATATATGGTTACTCTCAGTTCCAAAGCAAAATCTTCCTAATCTAAGTGTCATATCATATATGGCAAAAAATAACACAAATAGCTCAATCAAGTCTTAGATATATAGTTCCATTTACTAATGCCATAGCATTGACAAGGAAACAAGCACAAGTATATAGTTTCATTGATCTACTCTAGTATTTATCTAAAAAAGCACAAGCATAGAGGTGTTGATCCTTCGGCAAAAACAAACCATCCACATCCTTATCCCCACGCCAAACAACTTACCGACGACAAGCATTAGTTTAGAGACAAGAAGTTCAGAGAACTAGTTTCAATTGAAACTAAATACTTCGAGCACTCATTCGGTTTAACTAAAACTAAACCAGTCAAACATAGGAGTCAAAACCAAAGCATCCATAGCCTTATTCTCCATTGCAAATCACTTACCGACAACAAGCATACGCAGTGCTGAATCTGTTATATATATATTGGCCGTAGCACATTACTAGTATTTACAATGATCATCAGTCGTAAAATTAAACCAGAACAGTAGCAACTAAACTCTTATTACTCGTTTAGTTAAACTAAAATTCAAACAAACACTCTAGGCATTACTCCAAACTTCCAAACTTCCATACTACTCTAGGCATTACTAAACAGGACCATCTTCCTCTACTACTTTTAATCACATTTGTGCATAGTTCCTACATTTGTGCAAAATATCCTACTCTAGGCATAGAATCTAATACTAACCTGAGGGCATCTCCAGCTGCCTGCTATCGGAAAAGCTCTGCTGCGGTGGCTGTCCTTGGGCCGCATCGAAGAACCGCCGCGTCGGCTACCGGCCATGAAGCTTGGGGCGGTGGCCGCAGTTGGGGGCGGTGGAGGAGGGGGTGGCGGTGGCCGCAGTGGGGAGCGGTGGAGGAGGGGTGGTGGTGGGTGGCAGTGGAGGAGGGGGTGGCGGTGGCCGCAATTGGGAGCGGTGGAGGAGGGGTGGCGGCCGCAGCTGGTGGCGGCGGCGGTGGTGGCAATTTCGGTGTCGGCGGCGGCGGTGGCGCAGGGAAGAGAGGAGGGGAATGAAGATACAAACTAAAGGGGAAAGGTTAAGATCTAGGTTAGATGCTTTACCGAGAGCTTCACTCGGAAAAGGTGGCCATTACCGAGAGCCGAGAATCGACCCTCGGTAACCACTGCTCTAATTTTTTTCCCTTCTCTTTTTGTTTTTGTTTTGCACTATCTTTTTTGTATCTCATATTTCATATGCTTTTACGACCAAAGTTTGTAAATTCCATGACTTTTGATGATTTTTTTCAAAACTCAACTTTAAAGAGTGTAAAGTAAAAAACATGAGAAGAAGCAGTTGTTGACCGTGGCCTACCCCCTCTCTCGGTGCCGGTCAACTTTCTAGACCAGCACCGAGAGAGAAATTTAAAGAGTGTAAAGTAATAAACATGAGAAGAAGCAGTTGTTGACCATGGCCTACCCCCTCTCTCGGTGCCAGTCAACTTCCTAGACCGCCGGGACCACCGGATAGCCCATGCATATACATGTGATGGCCTTCTTTGAGAGCACAAGAAGTTTCGAGGCCAAGGGAGCAACATGACCCGCACTTCCTGCACAAACCGGACACATTCCCTCTCGATACCCATAGACTATCTCGAAGAACGGGCCTATACTTGGTCTGTCATCTCGCAATGACATGCACTAACACGGAGAAGCAGTTATTCACCGTGGACTACACCCTCTCGGTGCCGAATAATGCCCTAGACCGCCGGGACCACCGGATGGGTGCTCGATATAGAGACCGCCCGAGGGGGGGAGGGCACCCCTACATGCGTGTGGCCCATGCATATGCATGTATGGGTGGTGTGCTATTTGAATAAGCAATGCACGTGCTTGACGTGACACGTGCCTTACAAACCACACACACGGGCGGGAACGTCGAGGACCAGCTGCGTCTGTCCCTGAGACAGAATCTTCGGTGGGTGATCCCGTGACAGAACGAGCCTAGGCTTGGTCTGTCATCTCGCCATGACATGCACTAACACGGAGAAGCAGTTATTCACCGTGGACTACACCCTCTCGGTGCCGAATAATGCCCTAGACCGCCGGGGCCACCAGATGGGTGCTTGATATGAAGACCGCCCGAGCGGGGGGAGGGCACCCCTACATGCGTGTGGCCCATCATATGCATGCAGGGGTGGTGTGGTATTTGAATAAGCAACGCACGTCCTTGACGTGGCACGTGCCTCACAAACAACACACATGGGCGGGAACATCGAGGATCGGCTGCGTTCGTCCCTGAGACAGAGTCTTCGGTGGGCGATCCCGTGACACAACGTGCCTAGACATGGTCTGTCATCTCGTGATGACATGCACTAACACGGAGAAGCAGTTATTCCCCGTGTCCTAGCCCCTCTAGGTGTTGAACAACGCCCTAGACCGCCGGGGCCACCGGAGGGGTGCCGGTCTCTAGAACCGGACGAGGCCCATCCGAAGAAGAGAACACAAGACGGTAATTATGATGTGCTAAGGTTGTTTGCCAAGCATGAAATAAAAAAATAAAAAAAAAGGTATAATACATATTATCGATAATGCACAAGAAGGAAAGAGATCTAGGTTAGATGCTTTACCGAGAGCAACTCTCGGAAAAGGTGGCCATTACCGAGAGCCGAGAATCGACCCTCGTTAACCACTGCTCTAATTTTTTTCCCTTCTCTTTTTGTCTTTGTTTTGCACTATCTTTTTTGTATCTCATATTTCATATGCTTTTACGACCAAAGTTTATAAATTCCATGACTTTTGATAATTTTTTTCAAAAGTCCCCTTTAAAGAGTGTAAAGTAAAAAAACATGAGAAGAAGCAGTTGTTGACCGTGGCCTACCCCCTCTCTCGGTGCCGGTCAACTTTCTAGACCGGTACCGAGAGAGAACTTTAAAGAGTGTAAAGTAATAAACATGACAAGAAGCAGTTGTTGACCGTGGCCTACCCCCTCTCTCGGTGCCGATCAACTTCCTAGACCGCCGGGGCCACTGGATAGCCCATGCATATACATGTGATGGCCTCCTTTGAGAGCAGAAGAAGTTTCGAGGCCTACAGAGCAACATGACATGCACTTCCTGCACAAACCGGACACATTCCCTCTCGATACCCATAGACTATCTCGAAGAATGGGCCTAGACTTGGTCTGTCATCTCGCGATGACATGCACTAACACGGAGAAGCAGTTATTCACCGTGGACTACACCCTCTCGGTGCCGAATAATGCCCTAGACCGCCGGGACCACCGAATGGGTGCTCGATATAGAGACCGCCCGAGGGGGAAGGTGGTGTGCTATTTGAATAAGCAATGCACGTCCTTGACGTGACACGTGCCTCACAAACCACACACATAGGCGGCAACATCGAGGACCGGCTGCGTCCGTCCCCGAGACAGAATCTTCGGTGGGTGATCTCGTGACAGAACGAGCCTAGACTTGGTCTGTCATCTCGCGATGACATGCACTAACACGGAGAAGCAGTTATTCACCGTGGACTACACCCTCTCGGTTCCGAATAACGCCCTAGACCGCCGGGGCCACCAGATGGGTGCTCGATATGGAGAGCGCCCGAGGGGGGAGCGCACCCCTACATGCGTGTGGCCCATGCATATGCATGCAGGGGCGGTGTGCTATTTGAATAAGCAACACACGTCCTTGATGTGGCACGTGCCTCACAAACCACACACACGGGCGGGAACATCGAGGACCGGCTGCGTTCATCCCCGAGACAGAGTATTCGGTGGGCGATCCCGTGACAAAACGGGCCTAGACTTGGTCTGTCATCTCGCGATGACATGCACTAATATGAAGAAGCAGTTTTTCCCCGTGTCCTACGCCCTCTAGGTGCCGAACAACGCCCTAGACCTCCAGGGCCACTGGAGGGGTGCCAGACTCTAGAACCGGACGAGGACCATCCGAAGAAGAAAACACAAGACGATAATTATGATGTGCTAAGGTTGTTTGCCAAGCATGAAAGAAAAAACAAAAAAAAAGTATAATACATATTATCGAGAATGCACAAGAAGGAAAGAGATCTAGGTTAGATGCTTTACCGAGAGCAACTCTCAGAAAAGGTGGCCATTACCGAGAGCCGAGAATCGACCCTCGGTAACCACTGCTCTAATTTTTTCCCCTTCTCTTTTTCCCCTTGTTTTGCACTATCTTTTTTGTATCTCATATTTCGTATGCTTTTACGACCAAAGTTTATAAATTCCATGACTTTTGATGAATTTTTTCAAAACTGAACTTTAAAGAGTGTAAAGTAAAAAACATGAGAAGAAGCAGTTGTTGACCGTGGCCTACCCCCTCTCTCGGTGCCGGTCAACTTTCTAGACCGGTACCGAGAGAGAACTTTAAAGAGTGTAAATTACTAAACATGAGAAGAAGCAGTTGTTGACCGTGGCCTACCCCCTCTCTCGGTGCCGATCAACTTCCTAGACCGTCGGGGCCACCGGATAGCCCATGCATATACATGCGATGGCCTCCTTTGAGAGCACAAGAAGTTTCGAGGCCAACGGAGCAACAGAACCCGTACTTCCTGCACAAACCGTACACATTCCCTCTCGATACCCATAGACTATCTCGAAGAACGAGCCTAGGCTTGGTCTGTCATCTCGCGATGATATGCACTAACACGGAGAAGCAGTTATTCACCGTGGACTACACCCGCTCGGTGCCGAATAATGCCCTAGACCGCTCGGGCCAGCGGATGGGTGCTCGATATAGAGACCGCCCGATGGGGGGAGGGCACCCCTACATGTGTGTGGCCCATGCATATGCATGCAGGGGTGGTGTGTTATTTGTATAAGCAACGCACGTCCTTGACGTGACACGTGCCTCACAAACCACACACACGGGCGGGAACATCGAGGATCGGCTGCGTCCATCCCTTAGACAGAATCTTCGATGGGTGATCCCGTGACAGAACGAGCCTAGACTTGGTGTGTCATCTCGCGATGACATGCACTAACACGGAGAAGCAGTTATTCACCCTGGACTACACCCTCTCGGTGCCGAATAATGCCCTAGACCGCCGGGGCCACCAGATGGGTGCTAGATATGGAGACCGCCCGAGGGGGAGGGCACCCCTACATGCGTGTGTCCCATGCATATGCATGCAGGGGTGGTGTGCTATTTGAATAAGCAACACATGTCCTTGACGTGGCACGTGCCTCACAAACCACACACACGGACGGGAACGTCGAGGACCGCCTAGACTTGGTGTGTCATCTCGTGATGACATGCACTAACATGAGAAGAAGCAGTTGTTGACCGTGGCCTACCCCCTCTCTCGGTGCCGGTCAACTTTCTAGACCGGCACCGAGAGAGAACTTTAAAGAGTGTAAAGTAATAAACATGAGAAGAGGCAGTTGTTGACCATGGCCAAACCCCTCTCTTAGTGCCAGTCAACTTCCTAGACCGCCGGGGCCACTGGATAGCCCATGCATATACATGTGATGGCCTCCTTTGAGAGTAGAAGAAGTTTCGAGGCCTACAGAGCAACATGACATGCACTTCCTTCACAAACCGGACACATTCCCTCTCAATACCCATAGACTATCTCTAAGAACGGGCCTAGACTTGGTCTGTCATCTCGCGATGACATGCACTAACACGGAGAAGCGGTTATTCACCATGGACTACACCCTCTCGGTGCCGAATAATGCCCTAGACCGCCGGGGCCACCGGATGGGTGCTCAATATAGAGACCGCCCGAGGGGGAAGGGCACCCCTACATGCGTGTGGCCCATGCATATGCATGCAGGGGTGGTGTGCTATTTGAATAAGCAACGCACGTCCTTGACGTGACACGTGCCTCACAAACCACACACACAGGCGGGAACGTCGAGGACCGGCTGCGTCCGTCCCCGGGACAGAATCTTCGGTGGGCGATCTCGTGACAGAACGAGCCTAGACTTGGTTGTCATCTCGTGATGACATGCACTAACACGGAGAAGCAGGTATTCACCGTGGACTACACCCTCTCGGTGCCGAATAACGCCCTAGACCGCCAGGGCCACCGGATGGGTGCTCGATTTGGAGAGCGGCCGAGGGGGGAGAGCACCCCTACATGCGTGTGGCCCATGCATATAAGCAACACACATCCTCGACGTGGCACATGCCTCACAAACCACACACACGGGCAGGAACATCGAGGACCGGCTGCGTTCGTCCCCGAGACAGAGTCTTCGGTGGTCGATCCCGTGACAAAACGGGCCTAGACTTGGTCTGTCATCTCGCGATGATATTCGCTAATACGAAGAAGCAGTTATTCCCCGTGGCCTACCCCCTCTAGGTGCCGAACAACGCCCTAGACCGCCAGGGCCACCGGAGGGGTGCCGTTCTCTAGAACCGGACAAGGCCCATCCGAAGTAGAAAACACAAGACGGTAATTATGATGTGCTAAGGTTGTTCGCCAGGCATGAAAGAAAAAAACAAAAAAAAGTATAATACATATTATCGAGAATGCACAAGAAGGAAAGAGATCTAGGTTAGATGCTTTACCGAGAGCAACTCTCAGAAAAGGTGGCCATTACCGAGAGCCGAGAATCGACCCTCGGTAACCACTGCTCTAATTTTTTTCCCTTCTCTTTTTGCCTTTGTTTTGCACTATCTTTTTTGTATCTCATATTTCATATGCTTTTACGACCAAAGTTTATAAATTCCATGACTTTTGATGATTTTTTTCAAAACTCAACCTTAAAGAGTGTAAAGTAAAAAACATGAGAAGAAGCAGTTGTTGACCGTGGCCTACCCCCTCTCTCGGTGCCGGTCGACTTTCTAGACCGGTACCGAGAGAGAACTTTAAAGAGTGTAAAGTAATAAACATGAGAAGAGGCAGTTTTTGACTGTGGCCAACCCCCTCTCTTAGTGCAAGTCAACTTCCTAGACCGTCGGGGCCACTGGATAGCCCATGCATATACATGTGATGGCCTCCTTTGAGAGTAGAAGAAGTTTGGAGGCCTACAGAGCAACATGACATGCACTTCCTGCACAAACCGGACACATTCCCTCGCGATACCCATAGACTATCTCGAAGAACGGGCCTAGACTTGGTCTGTCATCTCGCGATGACATGCACTAACACGGAGAAGCAGTTATTCACCATGGACTACACCCTCTCGGTGCCGAATAACGCCCTAGACCGCCGGGGCCACCGGATGGATGCTCGATATAGAGACCGCCCGAGGGGGTAGGGCACCCCTACATGCGTGTGGCCCATGCATATGCATGCAGGGGTGGTGTGCTATTTGAATAAGCAACGCACGTCCTTGACGTGACACGTGCCTCACAAACCACACACACAGGCGGGAACGTCGAGGACCGGCTGCGTCCGTCCCCGAGACAGAATCTTCGGTGGGTGATCTCGTGACAGAACGAGCCTAGACTTGGTCTGTCATCTCGTGATGACATGCTCTAACACGGAGAAGCAGTTATTCACCGTGGACTACACCCTCTCGGTGTCGAATAACGCCCTAGACCGCCGGGGCCACCGGATGGGTGCTCGATATGGAGAGCGCCCGAGGGGGGAGGGCACATGTGTGTGGCCCATGCATATGCATGCAGGGGCGGTGTGCTATTTGAATAAGCAACACACGTCCTCGATGTGGCACGTGCCTCACAAACCACACACATGGGCGGGAACGTTGAGGACCGGCTGCGTTCGTCCCCGAGACAGAGTCTTCGGTGGGCGATCCCGTGACAAAACGGGCCTAGACTTGGTTTGTCATCCTGCGATGACATGCACTAATACGAAGAAGCAGTTATTCCCCGTGGCCTACCCCCTCTAGGTGCCGAACAACGCCCTAGACCGCCAGGGCCACCGGAGGGGTGCCGTTCTCTAGAACCGGACGAGGCCCATCCGAAGAAGAAAACACAAGACGGTAATTATGATGTGCTAAGGTTGTTTGCCAAGCATGAAAGAAAAAAAGAAAAAAAGTGTAATACATATTATCGAGAATGCATAAGAAGGAAAGAGATCTAGGTTAGATGCTTTACCGAGAGCAACTCTCGGAAAAGGTGGCCATTACCGAGAGCCGAGAATCGACCCACGGTAACCACTGCTCTAATTTTTTCCCCTTCTCTTTTTGCCTTTGTTTTGCACTATCTTTTTTGTATCTCATATTCCGTATGCTTTTACGACCAAAGATTATAAATTCCATGAATTTTGATGATTTTTTTTCAAAACTCAACTTTAAAGAGTGTAAAGTAAAATACATGAGAAGAAGCAGTTGTTGACCGTGGCCTACCCCCTCTCTCGGTGCCGGTCAACTTTCTAGACCGGTACCGAGAGAGAACTTTAAAGAGTGTAAAGTAATAAACATGAGAAGAGGCAGTTGTTGACCGTGGCCAACCCCCTCTCTTAGTGCCGATCAACTTCCTAGACCACCGGGGCCACTGGATAGCCCATGCATATACATGTCATGGCCTCCTTTGGGAGTAGAAGAAGTTTTGAGGCCTACAGAGCAACATGACATGCACTTCCTGCACAAACCGGACACATTCCCTCTCGATACCCATAGACTATCTTGAAGAACGGGCCTAGACTTGGTCTGTCATCTTGCGATGACATGCACTAACACGGAGAAGCAGTTATTCACCGTGGACTACACCCTCTCGGTGTCGAATAATGCCCTAGACCGCCGGGGCCACCGGATGGGTGCTCGATATAGAGACCGCCCGAGGGGGGAGGGCACCCCTACATGCGTGTAGCCCATGCATATGCATGCAGGGTGGTGTTCTACTTGAATAAGCAACGCACGTCCTTGACGTGACACGTGCCTCACAAACCACACACACAAGCGGGAACGTCGAGGACCGGTTGCGTCCGTCCCCGGGACAGAATCTTCGGTGGGTGATCTCATGACAGAACGAGCCTAGACTTGGTCTGTCATCTCGTGATGACATGCACTAACACGGAGAAGCAGTTATGCACCGTGGACTGGACTACACCCTCTTGGTGCCGAATAACGCCCTAGACCGCCGGGGCTACCGGATGGGTGCTCGATATGGAGAGCGCCCGAGGGGGGAGGGCACCCCTACATGCGTGTGGCCCATGCATATGCATGCAGGGGCGGTGTGCTATTTGAATAAGCAACACACGTCCTCGACATGGCACGTGCCTCACAAACCACACACACGGGCGGGAACATCGAGGACCGGCTGCGTTCGTCCCCGAGACAGAGTCTTCGGTGGGCGATCCCGTGACAAAACGGGCCTAGACTTGGTCTGTCATCTCGCGATGACATGCACTAATACGAAGAAGCAGTTATTCCCCGTGGCCTACCCCCTCTAGGTGCCGAACAACGCCCTAGACCGCCAGGGCCACCGAAGGGGTGCCGGTCTCTAGAACCGGACGAGGCCCATCCGAAGAAGAAAACTCAAGACGGTAATTATGATGTGCTAAGGTTGTTTGCCAAGCATGAAAGAAAAAAATCAAAAAAAGTATAATACATATTATCAAGAATGCACAAGAAGGAAAGAGATCTAGGTTAGATGCTTTACCGAGAGCAACTCTCGGAAAAGGTGGCCATTATCGAGAGCCGAGAATCAACCCACGGTAACCACTGCTCTAATTTTTCCCCTTCTCTTTTTGCCTTTGTTTTGCACTATCTTTTTTGTATCTCATATTTCGTATGCTTTTACGACCAAAGATTATAAATTCCATGAATTTTGATGATTTTTTTCAAAACTCAACTTTAAAGAGTGTAAAGTAAAAAACATGAGAAGAAGCAGTTGTTGACCGTGGCCTACCCCCTCTCTCGGTGCCGGTCAACTTTCTAGACCGGTACCGAGAGAGAACTTTAAAGAGTGTAAATTACTAAACATGAGAAGAAGCAGTTGTTGACCGTGGCCTACCCCCTCTCTCGGTGCCGATCAACTTCCTAGACCGTCGGGGCCACCGGATAGCCCATGCATATACATGCGATGGCCTCCTTTGAGAGCACAAGAAGTTTCGAGGCCAACGGAGCAACAGAACCCGCACTTCCTGCACAAACCGTACACATTCCCTCTCGATACCCATAGACTATCTCAAAGAACGAGCCTAGGCTTGGTCTGTCATCTCGCGATGATATGCACTAACACGAAGAAGCAGTTATTCACCGTGGACTACACCCGCTCGGTGCCGAATAATGCCCTAGACCGCTGGGGCCAGCGGATGGGTGCTCGATATAGAGACCGCCCGATGGGGGGAGGGCACCCCTACATGTGTGTGGCCCATGCATATGCATGCAGGGGTGGTGTGTTATTTGAATAAGCAACGCATGTCCTTGACGTGACACGTGCCTCACAAACCACACACACGGGCGGGAACATTGAGGACCGGCTGCGTCCGTCCCCTAGACAGAATCTTCGGTGGGTGATCCCGTGACAGAACGAGCCTAGACTTGGTGTGTCATCTCGCGATGACATGCACTAACACGGAGAAGCAGTTATTCACCCTGGACTACACCCTCTCGGTGCCGAATAACGCCCTAGACCGCCGGGGCCACCAGATGGGTGCTAGATATGGAGACCGCCCGAGGGGGAGGGCACCCCTACATGCGTGTGTCCCATGCATATGCATGCAGGGTGGTGTGCTATTTGAATAAGCAACACATGTCCTTGACGTGGCATGTGCCTCACAAACCACACACACGGACGGGAACGTCGAGGACCGGCTGCGTTCATCCCTGAGACAGAGTCTTCGGTGGGCGATCCCATGACAGAATGGGCCTAGACATGGTCTTTTATCTCATGATGACATGCACTAACACGAAGAAGCAGTTATTCCCGGTGGCCTAGCCCCTCTAGGTGCCGATCAACGCCCTAGACCGCCGGGGCCACCAGAGGGGTGCCGGTCTCTAGAACCGGACGAGGCCCATCCGAAGAAGAAAACACAAGACGGTAATTATGATGTGCTAAGGTTGTTTGCCAAGCATGAAAGAGAAAAATATAAAAAAGATATAATACATATTATCGATAATGCACAAGAAGGAAAGAGATCTAGGTTAGATGCTTTACCGAGAGCAACTCTCGGAAAAGGTGGCCATTACCGGGAGACGAGAATCGACCCTCGTTAACCACTGCTCTAATTTTTTTCCCTTCTCTTTTTGTCTTTGTTTTGCATTATCTTTTTTGTATCTCATATTTCATATGCTTTTACGACCAAAGTTTATAAATTCCATGACTTTTGATGATTTTTTTCAAAAGTCCTCTTTAAAGAGTGTAAAGTAAAAAAAACATGAGAAGAAGTAGTTGTTGACCGTGGCCTACCCCCTCTCTCGGTGCCGGTCAACTTTCTAGACCGGCACCGAGAGAGAACTTTAAAGAGTGTAAAGTAATAAACATGAGAAGAGGCAGTTGTTGACCGTGGCCAAACCCCTCTCTTAGTGCCAGCCAACTTCCTAGATCGCCGGGGCCACTGGATAGCCCATGCATATACATGTGATGGCCTCCTTTGAGAGTAGAAGAAGTTTCGAGGCCTACAGAGCAACATGACATGCACTTCCTTCACAAACCGGAGACATTCCCTCTCAATACCCATAGACTATCTCTAAGAAAGGGCCTAGACTTGGTCTGTCATCTCGCGATGACATGCACTAACACGGAGAAGCGGTTATTCACCGTGGACTACACCCTCTCGGTGCCGAATAATGCCCTAGACCGCCGGGGCCACCGGATGGGTGCTCAATATAGAGACCGCCCGAGGGGGAAGGGCACCCCTACATGCGTGTAGCCCATGCATATGCATGCAGGGGTGGTGTGCTATTTGAATAAGCAACACACGTCCTTGACGTGACACATGCCTCAGAAACCACACACACAGGCGGGAACGTCGAGGACTGGCTGCGCCCGTCCCCGGGACAGAATCTTCGGTGGGTGATCTCGTGACAGAACGAGCCTAGACTTGGTTGTCATCTTGTGATGACATGCACTAATACGAAGAAGCAGTTATTCCCCGTGGCCTACCCCCTCTAGGTGCCGAACAACGCCCTAGACCGCCAGGGCCACCGGAGGGGTGCCGGTCTCTAGAACCGGACAAGGCCCATCCGAAGTAGAAAACACAAGACGGTAATTATGATGTGCTAAGGTTGTTCGCCAGGCATGAAAGAAAAAAACAAAAAAAGTATAATACATATTATCGAGAATGCACAAGGAAAGAGATCTAGGTTAGATGCTTTACCGAGAGCAACTCTCGGAAAAGGTGGCCATTACCGAGAGCCGAGAATCGACCCTCGGTAACCACTGCTCTAATTTTTTTCCCTTCTCTTTTTGCCTTTGTTTTGCACTATCTTTTTTGTATCTCATATTTCATATGGTTTTACGACCAAAGTTTATAAATTCCATGACTTTTGGTGATTTTTTTCAAAACTCAACCTTAAAGAGTGTAAAGTAAAAAACATGAGAAGAAGCAGTTGTTGACCGTGGCCTACCCCCTCTCTCGGTGCCGGTCGACTTTCTAGACCGGTACCGAGAGAGAACTTTAAAGAGTGTAAAGTAATAAACATGAGAAGAGGCAGTTTTTGACTGTGGCCAACCCCCTCTCTTAGTGCAGGTCAACTTCCTAGACCACCGGGGCCACTGGATAGCCCATGCATATACATGTGATGGCCTCCTTTGAGAATAGAAGAAGTTTGGAGGCCTACAGAGCAACATGACATGCACTTCCTGCACAAACCGGACACATTCCCTCGCGATACCCATAGACTATCTTGAAGAACGGGCCTAGACTTGGTCTGTCATCTCGCGATGACATGCACTAACACGGAGAAGTAGTTATTCACCATGGACTACACCCTCTCGGTGCCGAATAATGCCCTAGACCACCGGGGCCACCGGATGGGTGCTCGATATAGAGACCGCCCGAGGGGGGAGGGCACCCCTACATGCGTGTGGCCCATGCATATGCATGCAGGGGTGGTGTGCTATTTTAATAAGCAACACACGTCCTTGACATGACACGTGCCTCACAAACCACACACGCGGGCGGGAACGTCGAGGACCGGCTGCGTTCGTCCCCGAGACAGAATCTTTGATGGGTGATCTCGTGACAGAACGAGCGTACACTTGGTTTGTCATCTCGCGATGACATGCACTAACACGGAGAAGCAGTTATTCACCATGGACTACACCCTCTCGGTGCCGAATAACGCCCTAGACCGCCGGGGCCACCGGATGGGTGCTCGATATAGAGACCGCCCGAGGGGGGAGGGCACCCCTACATGCGTATGGCCCATGCATATGCATGCAGGGGTGGTGTGCTATTTGAATAAGCAACGCACGTCCTTGACGTGACACGTGCCTCACAAACCACACACACAGGCGGGAACGTCGAGGACCGGCCGCGTCCGTCCCCAAGACAGAATCTTCGGTGGGTGATCTCGTGACAGAACGAGCCTAGACTTGGTCTGTCATCTCGTGATGACATGCTCTAACACGGAGAAGCAGTTATTCACCGTGGACTACACCCTCTCGGTGCCGAATAACGCCCTAGACCGCCGGGGCCACCGGATGGGTGCTCGATATGGAGAGCACCCGAGGGGGGAGGGCACATGTGTGTGGCCCATGCATATGCATGCAGGGGCGGTGTGCTATTTGAATAAGCAACACACGTCCTCGATGTGGCACGTGCCTCACAAACCACACACATGGGCGGGAACGTCGAGGACCGGCTGCGTTCGTCCCCGAGACAAAGTCTTCGGTGGGCGATCCCGTGACAAAACGGGCCTAGACATGGTCTGTCATCCTGCGATGACATGCACTAATACGAAGAAGCAGTTATTCCCCGTGGCCTACCCACTCTAGGTGCCGAACAACGCCCTAGACCGCCAGGGCCACCGGAGGGGTGCCGGTCTCTAGAACCGGACGAGGCCCATCCGAAGAAGAAAACACAAGACGGTAATTATGATGTGCTAAGGTTGTTTGCCAAGCATGAAAGAAAAAAAGAAAAAAAAGTGTAATACATATTATCGAGAATGCACAAGAAGGAAAGAGATCTAGGTTAGATGCTTTACCGAGAGCAACTCTCGGAAAAGGTGGCCATTACCGAGAGCCGAGAATCGACCCACGGTAACCACTGCTCTAATTTTTTCCCCTTCTCTTTTTGCCTTTGTTTTGCACTATCTTTTTTGTATCTCATATTTCGTATGCTTTTACGACCAAAGATCATAAATTCCATGAATTTTGATGATTTTTTTCAAAACTCAACTTTAAAGAGTTTAAAGTAAAATACATGAGAAGAAGCAGTTGTTGACCGTGGCCTACCCCCTCTCTCGGTGCCGGTCAACTTTCTAGACCGGTACCGAGAGAGAACTTTAAAGAGTGTAAAGTAATAAACATGAGAAGAGGCAGTTGTTGACCGTGGCCAACCCCCTCTCTTAGTGTCGATCAACTTCCTAGACCACCGGGGCCACTGGATAGCCCATGCATATACATGTCATGGCCTCCTTTGGGAGTTGAAGAAGTTTTGAGGCCTACAGAGCAACATGACATGCACTTCCTGCACAAACCGGACACATTCCCTCTCGATACCCATAGACTATCTTGAAGAACGGGCCTAGACTTGGTCTGTCATCTCGCGATGACATGCACTAACACGGAGAAGCAGTTATTCACCGTGGACTACACCCTCTCGGTGTCGAATAATGCCCTAGACCGCCGGGGCCACCGGATGGGTGCTCGATATAGAGACCGCCCGAGGGGGGAGGGCACCCCTACATGCGTGTGGCCCATGCATATGCATGCAGGGTGGTGTGCTATTTGAATAAGCAACAAACGTCCTTGACGTGACACGTGCCTCACAAACCACACACACAAGCGGGAACGTCGAGGACCGGCTGCGTCTGTCCCCGGGACAGAATCTTCGGTGGGTGATCTCATGACAGAACGAGCCTAGACTTGGTCTGTCATCTCGTGATGACATGCACTAACACGGAGAAGCAGTTATTCACCGTGTACTACACCCTCTTGGTGCCGAATAACGCCCTAGACCGCCGGGGCCACCGGATGGGTGCTCGATATGGAGAGCGCCTGAGGGAGGAGGGCACCCCTACATGCGTGTGGCCCATGCATATGCATGCAGGGGCGGTTTGCTAATTGAATAAGCAAAACACGTCCTCGACATGGCACGTGCCTCACAAACCACACACACGGGTGGGAACGTCGAGGACCGGCTGCGTTCGTCCCCGAGACAGAGTCTTCGGTGGGCGATCCCGTGACAAAACGGGCCTAGACTTGGTCTGTCATCTCGCGATGACATGCACTAATACGAAGAAGCAGTTATTCCCCGTGGCCTACCCCCTCTAGGTGCCGAACAACGCCCTAGACCGCCAGGGCCACCGGAGGGGTGCCGGTCTCTAGAACCGGACAAGGCCCATCCGAAGTAGAAAACACAAGACGGTAATTATGATGTGCTAAGGTTGTTCGCTAGGCATGAAAGAAAAAACAAAAAAAGTATAATACATATTATCGAGAATGCACAAGAAGGAAAGAGATCTAGGTTAGATGCTTTACCGAGAGCAACTCTCGGAAAAGGTGGCCATTACCGAGAGCCGAGAATCGACCCTCGGTAACCACTGCTCTAATTTTTTCCCCTTCTCTTTTTGCCTTTGTTTTGCACTATCTTTTTTGTATCTCATATTTCATATGGTTTTACGACCAAAGTTTATAAATTCCATGACTTTTGGTGATTTTTTTCAAAACTCAACCTTAAAGAGTGTAAAGTAAAAAACATGAGAAGAAGCAGTTGTTGACCGTGGCCTACCCCCTCTCTCGGTGCCGGTCGACTTTCTAGACCGGTACCGAGAGAGAACTTTAAAGAGTGTAAAGTAATAAACATGAGAAGAGGCAGTTGTTGACCATGGCCAACCCCCTCTCTTAGTGCAGGTCAACTTCCTACACCGCCGGGGCCACTAGATAGCCCATGCATATACATGTGATGGCCTCCTTTGAGAGTAGAAGAAGTTTGGAGGCCTACAGAGCAACATGACATGCACTTCCCGCACAAACCGGACACATTCCCTCGCGATACCCATAGACTATCTCGAAGAACGGGCCTAGACTTGGTCTGTCATCTCACGATGACATGCACTAACACGGAGGAGTAGTTATTCACCGTGGACTACACCCTCTCGGTGCCGAATAATGCCCTAGACCGTCGGGGCCACCGGATGGGTGCTTGATATAGAGATCGCCCGAGGGGGAGGGCACCCCTACATGCGTGTGGCCCATGCATAAGCAATGCAGGGGTGGTGTGCTATTTGAATAAGCAACGCACGTCCTTGACGTGAAACGTGCCTCACAAACCACACACACGGGCGGGAACGTGGAGGACCGGCTGCGTCCGTCCCCGAGACAGAATCTTCAATGGGTGATCTCGTGACAGAACGAGCCTACACTTGGTCTGTCATCTCGCGATGACATGCACTAACACGGAGAAGCAGTTATTCACCCTGGACTACACCCTCTCGGTGCCGAATAACGCCTAGACCGCCGGGGCCACCGGATGGGTGCTCGATATGGAGAGCACCCGAGGGGGGAGGGCACATGTGTGTGGCCCATGCATATGCATGCAGGGGCGGTGTGCTATTTGAATAAGCAACACACGTCCTCGATGTGGCACGTGCCTCACAAACCACACACACGGGCGGGAACGTCGAGGACCGGCTGCGTTCGTCCCCGAGACAGAGCCTTCGGTGGGCGATCCCGTGACAAAACAGGCCTAGACTTGGTCTGTCATCTCGCGATGACATGCACTAATACGAAGAAGCATTTATTCCCCATGGCCTACCCCCTCTAGGTGCCGAACAACGCCTAGACCGCCAGGGCCACCGGAGGGGTGCCGGTCTCTAGAACCGGACGAGGCCCATCCGAAGAAGAAAACAAAAGACGGTAATTATGATGTGCTATGGTTTATTTCCAAGCATGAAAGAAAAAAACAGAAAAAAGTATAATACATATTATCGAGAATGCACAAGAAGGAAAGAGATCTAGGTTAGATGCTTTAGCGAGGGCAACTCTCGGAAAAGGTGGCCATTACCGAGAGCCGAGAATCGACCCTCGGTAACCACTGCTCTAATTTTTTCCCCTTCTCTTTTTGCCTTTGTTTTGCACTATCTTTTTTGTATCTCATATTTCATATGCTTTTACGACCAAAGTTTATAAATTCCATGACTTTTGATGAATTTTTTTCAAAACTCAACTTTAAAGAGTGTAAAGTAAAAAAACATGAGAAGAAGCAGTTGTTGACCGTGGCCTACCCCCTCTCTCGGTGCCGGTCAACTTTCTAGACCGGTACCGAGAGATAACTTTAAAGAGTGTAAAGTACTAAACATGAGAAGAAGCAGTTGTTGACCATGGCCTACCCCCTATCTCGGTGCCGATCAACTTCCTAGACCGTCGGGGCCACCGGATAGCCCATGCATATACATGCGATGGCCTCCTTTGAGAGCACAAGAAGTTTCGAGGCCAACGGAGCAACAGGACCCGCATTTCTTGCACAAACCGTACACATTCCCTCTCTATACCCATAGACTATCTCAAAGAACGAGCCTAGGCTTGGTCTGTCATCTCGCGATGATATGCACTAACACGGAGAAGCAGTTATTCACCATGGACTACACCCTCTCGGTGCCGAATAATGCCCTAGATCGCTGGCGCCACCGGATGGGTGCTCGATATAGAGACCGCCCGAGGGGGGGGGGGAGGGCACCTCTACATGTGTGTGGCCCATGCATATGCATGCAGGGGTGGTGTGTTATTTGAATAAGCACCGCACGTCCTTGACATGACATGTGCCTCACAAACCACACACACGGGCGGGAACGTCGAGGATCGGCTGTGTCCGTCCCCGAGACAGAATCTTCGATGGGTGATCCCGTGACAGAACGAGCCTAGACTTGGTGTGTCATCTCGTGATGACATGCACTAACACGGAGAAGCAGTTATTCACCATGGACTACACCCTCTCGGTGCCGAATAACGCCCTAGACCGCCGAGGCCACCGGATGGGTGCTAGATATTGAGACCACCCGAGGGGGGGAGGGAACCCCTACATGCGTGTGTCCCATGTATATGCATGCAGGGGTGGTGTGCAATTTGAATAAGCAATGCATGTCCTTGACATGGCACGCGCCTCACAAACCACACACACGGGCGGGAACGTCGAGGACCGGCTGCGTTCGTCCCCGAGACAGAGTCTTCGGTGGGCGATCCCGTGACAAAACGGGCCTAGACTTGGTCTGTCATCTCGCGATGACATGCACTAATACGAAGAAGCAGTTATTCCCCGTGGCCTACCCCCTCTAGGTGCCGAACAACGCCCTAGACCGCCAGGGCCACCGAAGGGGTGCCGGTCTCTAGAACCGGACGAGGCCCATCCGAAGAAGAAAACTCAAGACGGTAATTATGATGTGCTAAGGTTGTTTGCCAAGCATGAAAGAAAAAAAAAGAAAAAAAGTATAATACATATTCTCGAGAATGAACAAGAAGGAAAGAGATCTAGGTTAGATGCTTTGCCGAGAGCAACTCTTGGAAAAGGTGGCCATTACCGAGAGCCGAGAATCGACCCTCGGTAACCACTGCTCTAATCTTTTTCCTTCTCTTTTTGTCTTTGTTTTGCACTATCTTTTTTGTATCTCATATTTCATATGCTTTTACGACCAAAGTTTATAAATTCCATGACTTTTGATGAATTTTTTTCAAAACTCAACTTTGAAGAGTGTAAAATAAAAAAACATGAGAAGAAGCAGTTGTTCACCGTGGCCTACCCCCTCTCTTGGTGCCGATCAACTTTCCAGACCGGCACCGAGAGAGAACTTTAAAGAGTGTAAAGTAATAAACATGAGAAGAAGCAGTTGTTGACTGTGGCCTACCCCCTCTCTCGGTGCCGGTCAACTTCCTAGACCCTCGGGGCCACCGGATAGCCCATGCATATACATGTGATGGCCTCCTTAGAGAGCACAAGAAGCTTCGAGGCCAACGGATCAATAGGACCCGCACTTCCTGCACAAACCGGACACATTCCCTCTCGATACCCGTAGACTATCTCGAAGAACGTGCCTAGACTTGGTCTATCATCTCGCGATGACATGCACTAACACGGAGAAGCAATTATTCACCATGGACTACAACCTCTCGGTGCCGAATAATGCCCTAGACCGTTGGGGCCACCGGATGGGTGCTCGATATAGAGACCGCCCTAGGGGGAAGGGCACCCCTACATGCGTGTGTCCCATGCATATGCATGAAGGGGTGGTGTGCTATTTGAATAGGCAACGCACGTCCTTGACGTGACACGTGCCTCACAAACCACACACACGGGCGGGAACGTCGAGGATCGGCTGCGTCCGTCCCCGAGACAAAATCTTCGGTGGGTGATCCCATGACAGAACGAGCCTAGACTTGGTCTGTCATCTCGCGATGACATGCACTAACATGGAGAAGCAGTTATTCACCCTGGACTACACCCTCTCGGTGCCGAATAACACCTTAGACCGCCGGGGCCACCGGATGGGTGCTCGATATGGAGACCGGCCGAGGGGGGAGGGCACCCCTACATGCGTGTGGCCCATGCATATGCATGCAGGGTGGTGTGCTATTTGAATAAGCAACGCATGTCCTTGACATGGCACGTGCCTCACAAACCACACGCACGGGCGGGAATGTCGAGGACCGGCTGCGTTCGTCCCCGAGACAGAGTCTTCGGTGGGCGATCCCGTGACAGAACGGGCCTAGACTTGGTGTGTCATCTCGTGATGACATGCACTAACATGAAAAAGGAATTATTCCCCGTGGCCTACCCCCTCTAGGTGCTGAACAACGCCCTAGACCGCCGGGGCTACCGGAGGGCTGCCGGTCTCTAGAACTGGACGAGGCCCATCCGAAGAAGAAAACACAAGACGGTAATTATGGTGTGCTAAGGTTGTTTGCCAAGCATGAAAGAAAAAACAAAGAAAAAGTATTATACGTATTATCGAGAATGCACAAGAAGGAAAGAGATCTAGGTTAGATGCTTTACCGAGAGCAACTCTCGAAAAAGGTGGCCATTACCGAGAGCCGAGAATCGACCCTCGGTAACCACTGCTCTAATTTTTCCCCTTCTCTTTTGTCTTTGTTTTGCACTATCTTTTCTGTATATCATATTTCATATGCTTTTACGACCAAAGTTTATAAATTCCATGACTTTTGATGAATTTTTTCAAAACTCACTTTAAAGAGTGTAAAGTAAAAAACATGAGAAGAAGCAGTTGTTGACCGTGCCCTACCCCCTCTGTCGGTGCCGGCCAACTTTCTAGACCGGCACCAAGAGAGAACTTTAAAGAGTGTGAACTAATAAACATGAGAAGAAGCAGTTGTTGACTGTGGCTTACCTCCTCTCTCGGTGCCGGTCAACTTCCTAGACCGCCGGGGCCACCGGATAGGCCATGCATATACATGCGATGGCCTGTTTTGAGAGCACAAGAAGTTTCAAGGACAACGGAGCAACAGGATCTGCACTTCCTACAAAATCCGGACACATTCCCTCTCGATACCCATAGACTATCTCGAAGAACGGGCCTAGACTTGGTATGTCATCTCGCGATGACATGCACTAACACGGAGAAGCAGTTATTCACCGTGGATTACACCCTCCCGATGCCGAATAATGCCCTAGGCCACCAGGGCCACCGGATGGGTGCTCGATATAGAGACCGCCTGAGGGGGGAGGGCACCCCTACATGCGTGTGGCCCATGCATATGCATGCAGGGATGGTGTGCTATTTGAATAAGCAACGCACGTCCTTGACGTGACACGTGCCTCACAAACCACACACACGGGCGGGAACGTCGAGGACCGGCTGCGTCCGTCCCCGAGACAAAATCTGTGACACCCCAAAATTTTGGCCTTGTTTTATTAATTAAAATTTTGCGAGGAGATTTAAACTTTCACTTTTTGGATCTTTCTTTTGATTTCAGAACCATTCGTTCTTGGTTATTATGGAGTTTTACCCCAAGTGAAAACTTTCCAAATATATTGGGACTTGTTACCCTCTCAAGAAAACTTTTCTTTTATCTATGGGATTAATTGTATAATTATTTTTCCTGATCTCCATTTCTTTAAAAATGGCTTCCCATGGTTTTAGGGTCCCATTTGTACTACAACCCTTTTATAAATTCATCTGAAATTCCAACCAAATTTTGGAGAGGTCATGTGATGTTTTTGAATCACTTTTATGCAAAAACATATTTCATTCTTTCGATATTTTGAACTCTACACCAAGTTTTCAAATCTGGTCCAGAGAGCAATTTTATACTACAACCTATTCAAATATTTCTTTGAAGCTTCCACCAAAATTATGGGATGTTAATAGGAGTATTTCATTCAACATTAAGCAAAAACCCCTGGATGTTCTTTGAAAAATTTGAGTGAATCAACCTCTTTTTCATTCTGGTCCAGCATGGTGATTTGTACATCAACCACCTTTTAACTTGGCCTTTTAGCTATGATTCCTTTTCCTACTTATAGCCCATGCTACAAAACCCTTAAGTCCAGGAGGTTGGACTCATTGGAGCACTTTTGGTTCATGAAATTATGTTCTTTTCCTTCTGTCCGGAACTGGAGTTTTGCAAAACTTACACTAACAAGTTTGAGATTTTGGCAAACTAACCTCACCACCCTCTGTATCATCTAAAGAGACCCCAAGCTGGAAATTTGGGCCACCCCAAGAGTTACCTAGATGCCCATGGCATTTTGTCAAACACCCTGTGAGCATGGCCAGTTTGGGCATGAACTTTGGGTTTGCATTGTGATCTTGATCCACTGACCCAGTAACCATGTCCACTAAGCTCCTAGCTACTCCTAACCTAGGTCTGCTAATTGCCAGCCTCACCCAAGCTCTGTGGCATGCATTGGCATTTCGTCAAGCAGCTAGCGTGCGTGCTCTAGGCGCGCCCAGAGCGCACGTTTTGCACGCGCGCGCACCGAGCCACCGCGTCGCACGGCTGCCTCCCCGCGCCCGCTCTGGCCACTCCCCACTCGCAGCTAGCGCCCTGACTTCTCCCTCACCGCAGAGCCGCCTGGACCCCTCCTCCTGGCGCCCCACAGCGCCACCGATGCTAGCCGCCGACGACCGCAGCAGGGCTCTGCCATGGACAGCGCCGCCCGAACCACACCAGCGCGCCAACTCACTCGTGGAACAGCCCGACCTCATCCGCAAGGCCGTCCGCTAGCGCTCGTCGTCGCCACGTCGCCTGCAGCAACAGAACGGCGGTCGCCGACGATCTTATCCGCGGCCACCGTCAGAACCGACCTCGTTGCACTATAAAAGGAGGCCCCCAAGCTCGTCTAAGCCCTCAGGCAGCCTCATACCATCCTCCAAGTACCCCCACCATAGCCAGAGAACGACGGGAGGAGGTCGTCTTCCTCACCTCCGATGGGTTCGGCCGCCGCCATGCTCCGGTCAAATTCGTCGCGAGCAGGCCCACCCCCGCCCATCCAACGACACCACTCGACTCCCCTCAACCTAGCGGAGGTGCCCAGCCTCTCATATGCGATCGGGAACCACCGTAGTCCCAAACCCCCATTGCTCCCGAAGCCTCCTCCGCCGTGAAGCTCACCGCCGGTGACTCCCTCCACCCCCACCGACCCAACGACCACCGGGAGGACCGCCCCGGTCTTGCGGATCCATCCCGACCCTTTGGAGTCCGCGGGGAGCCGCCATTCGCCGGCGTTGATCGCCGGAGCCTCGCCTCCGTTCGGGCAGAGGAAGAGGAGGGAGAGAGGACTGGTCAAACCTGACCAGTGGCCCCCCTGGACCCACTGTTAGCGACCCAGCCCCGCCCGCATGTTTTAAGTGAAAACGCAAACAGCCGGAAGTACGTCTCCTCTGCTCCGAAAGCGCATTCTCATCGAAACGTTTTCTTTTCTGTTTTATTTTAAAAAAATAGAGTTTGACTGAAACTTTGACTGGCTATAACTTTTTAAATATAAATCCAAATGACTTTATTCTTTTTCTGTTGTTTCCCAAATATTGTCTAGTTTATTTTCATATTTATTTCAAAATTTTCCAAACAACTTTTTTGTACTGTTTTTAAAGTATGTGTTAATTCAAATTTATTTAAAATAGGATTTTTTTTGGAGAGAGGAGAAAACTTTCAAAAGTTTTGGAGAGCACCTCACCTCTCCGCACCTTGAAGGCAAGCATTCTGAACCCTGGCATAATATATTTTGGGGATTGTTTGATACGGTTATAACCCCACCTCAACATGAAGCATTAGTTATTTTTATGTGACGATATGATCATACGCTTTGAGTGCAAAAATGGAAATGTTTGCTATTGGAAATGGACATACTCGTGATAGCAATCACCCTCATATGCCTCTCATGCCTACCGGGAAGGATCCGAGGAAAGTCTCTATCTTGGGTAGACACGAGCTTGTCCCTCGTCGAGATGGTTATGACCGGTGGGGCAGGGGGAGGTATGATGAGTGGTGGTTGTGTCTGATGGATGTGAAATGTTATCCTTGAGCTAATCATGCAGGAAATACTTAAGCCTCCTGAGTCGGCCGTAGATCGAATCTTGTTCCAGCAACCCCCATACTTGTTTCGTGCTGCCACTTGTCCCTGCCGTAGGTAGGGTACGGTTCAGTAAGTTGTCAACCCTTGTCCTAGCACACACCGTACAGAGAGGCCATGGTGGAAGATACAGGCTGCATCCGGTAGGCATGCCACCTGGTCCGAGGGCATGGGTGTTTCCGGCTGGGACCGAGAGGGGAGGCCACCCCTTAGAGCGCGCGATAGAAATTTGATCCCATGCTACGCGAGGTTGTAGCCTCCCCACTTAGAGTTTTGCTTAACAGGTGTCTGGGTGATTCCAGACATGAGTAAAGTTAAGCTGGTGTGTGCAAGTCAGGCGTGTTCTCGACTAAAAGACCGTGGACGGAATTAGTTCTGAGGGACTAAAGAAATCCGTTACTCATGGGTAAAGAGTACACCCTCTGCGGAGATATTATACCTATTCGAATAGCTGTGTCCATGGTTAAGGACTACCGTCTGGGATGGGTCAAGTGTCGGTCTTAGTGTCGGTCTCCAGAGGAAAACTGCTGAACCAAAACATGGATCATGAATTGTGGCGTATGATGATTATGATTATTATTATTATGGACTAACCATTTGCGTTATTTGAATTATTGAGTATCCCTGGGACGGTTCTACCTCCTGGATACTCGCTGTGATTATTCTTATATAAGCCCTTTATGAGGTGTCGCACAGACGCCCGACTGTGGCATGCTTGTTATTTCATTTACTTATAAGCCCTTTATGTGGTGTCGCACAGACGCCCGACTGTGGCATGCTTATTATTCCCTTTATATATAAGACCTTTCTGTGGTGTCACTCAGACGCCCGACTGAGGCAAGCTTCATATTATTATCCTTTTGAGGCGTCGCTTCAGACACCCGATCGATGCTTTTCATTTCTACTCCCTGATTGTTTACTCATGTTTTATTTGAATGATCTTCTTGCGCGCATCATGAACCTTATTTCATAACTGACGAAGTGATCATAGAATATTTCGAAACATGATTATCTGTGGCTATATTATACTTGTGTTCTTAATGTTTGCGAGTACATTCAAAGTACTCACTGGCTTGTCCCTGGCTATTGTCTTGGCCAGATCTCTTGCGTGGAGAGGAGTGTATTGATGACAGCCCCAGAACCTACGCAATGTTGATAGCAGCCTCGCGAAGATAGGAGTTAACCTGGTCAGCTGTTCCTGTGGGAAATGGAGTCCCATAGACGCTGGTGATCCGCAAACCGCTTCCGCCTTCAGCCTCTAGCAAACCATTTGTTGTACTCATAGGCCATAATGGTCTTGTACTGCATATTTTGTATTTTACTTGGAGTTTCTGTAACAAGTTGGTGTCTCATCAGCTAACAGTAATCCTGGGGCTGGTGAGCACAAGGGCCGCTTTTGGGAAATGAATATCCCGAAAAACCGGTCCTGACAAAATCTTCGGTGGGTGATCCCGTGACAGAACGAGCCTAGAATTGGTCTGTCATCTCGCGATGACATGCACTAACACGGAGAAGCAGTTATTCACCATGGACTACACCCTCTCGGTGCCGAATAATGCCCTAGACCGCCGGGGCCACCGGATGGGTGCTCGATATGGAGACCGCCCGAGGGGGGAGGGCACCCCTACATGCGTGTGGCCCATGCATATGCATGCAGGGTGGTGTGCTATTTGAATAAGCAACGCACATCCTTGACGTGGCACGTGCCTCACAAACCACACGCACGGGAGGGAACGTCGAGGACCGGCTGCGTTCGTCCCCGAGACAGAGTCTTCGGTGGGTGATCCCGTTACAGAACGGGCCTAGACTTGGTCTGTCATCTCGCGATGACATGCACTAACACGAAGAAGCAGTTATTCCCCGTGGCCTACCCGCTCTAGGTGTTAAACAACGCCCTAGACCGCGGGGCCACCGGAGGGGTGCCGGTCTCTAGAACCGGACGAGTCCCATCATTTGAAAAATAAAACACAAGACATTAATTGTGATGTGCTAAGGTTGTTTGCCAAGCATGGAAGAAAACAACAAAAAAAGTACAACAAAAAAATTATAATACATATTATGGAGAATGCAGAAGAAGGATGGTTTACCGAGAGTCCCTTTCGGAAAATGCGGCCATTGCCGAGTGCCTCTGGACGACCCTCGGTAACCACTGTCGGTGCGGCTCTCGGAAAAGCCCCCGAGATCTAGGTTAACACTTTTACCGAGTGTCGCCGAAAGTTGGCTCTTGGAAATGTTTCCCGCGGGGACTTATGCAAAATTTCCCCCTCGCGCGCGCTCACTCCTTTGTTCTCTCTATTTCTCTCACCCCTGCCGCCTCTGTCCGCCGCTGCCCCTCAGCGCCGCCGCCCCATCCGGCTTGCTCAGCCGCCGCTGCCGCCTCCGCCACCGGGAGTGCCTCCCCCAATCCCTCCACCTCCACCGAGAACCCCCCCACTGCCACCTCCACCGAGATCATCCACCGCCATCCCGTCTGCCGCCGCCTACGCCGCCACCCCGTCTGCCGTCGCAGCCGCCACCTAGTCAGCCGTCGCTCCTGCCACCCCGTCCGCCCTCAGTGCCCCACCTCGTCTG
>NC_041392.1:685339455-685355765 GCF_002162155.2 Triticum dicoccoides | reverse complement strand
CACGGCCACCGAGCTCCATGGTTGGTTTTTTATATTTAGGTGTGTCTATATGTGCATATATCATGAATGGTGTATGTGAGTGTGTGTGTGTGGGAGAGGGGTGCTATTGGTGTGTGTGTGTGTGTGTGCATGTGAGACTGAGTGTGTGATGTGTGTGTATGGATATGTGAGTGTGTTTGTGTGTGGGGGGGTGAGTGAGTGTTATTGATGTTTGTGTGTTTGACATATGATTGACACAACTTCATTCTTTCATGCAGGACATGCATCTATTTTGACAATAGAGAGAGTAAATTTAGTTGCATGCTTCAAGGGTAATCTCTTCCCGTTCATGTGTAGGTTTTCATTATTTGTAGATCACCTAAATAGTCGCGTAACCTAGGTGTCTCCCATTCGGAAGGGTTGTATCTATAAATATGCAAGTCTTTGCATATTTATAACCTCAACTCTTTCTAATTGTCCATGTTTTCCATGGACAACCCGAGGATGTGTAGGCGGGTCGTTTTCATGATGTACTTAGATCTGAGACAGAATTTCGACAGTGTCTCCTTGTTGTTCTCTAGATACACATCCTCTTGGCTTATTGCTGAGACATGTATTTGGAGAACAGTGGGGAGGTGCTGCCGAAATTTTGTCTCGGGTCGGAGTACGTCATGAAAGCGGACCCAGCCTACACATTCTCGGGTGGGATTAGGACCTATCTTTACCTATTACATCACTCAGTGCATGTCGTAAAACTTGATGGAGCCACTTGTTACATAAAAAAAATTATGTGTGTGTTTCACTTTATATCAAAGGATGGAAGAACGTGAGTGGATGTACACCGGACATCCCAGCATGGAGGGTATGACCCCTGAGTGGACGTTGAAGACCAATGATTTCCTGGAATTAGTATTTGCTGGAGAAACGTCAGTTCATGGAATTTGTGCCCATGCACGGAGTGTGATAACCATACTGAAAGAGATAAGATTACTATGAGTAAACACTTAGGAAAATATGGGTTTACGCCATGCTATTACCGGTGGATCTTTCACGGTGAGACAGGACAGTCCAGGGCAGAGGTGGTGCGACAACGCACCGGCGAATATGATACTCGGATTGAAAACCTGTTAGATGACATCCATCGTGCGGATCCGCGGGAGGACCCAAACTCCAAGGAGCCGCCGGAAAGCCCTAAACAGTATCATGCAGCTTTGTTTGTGGCACAAAAACCCCTTCACGCCCATACAGAGGTTACTCAACTAGATGGCATTGCACGCCTAATGGCCCAGAAGGCAAACCATAACATGAGCATAATTTTCTTCAATTAGTTATTGTCAGTTATTGCTAGCCTGTTGCCTAAAGAAAATATATTGCCAAAGAACATGTACGAGTCGAACAAAATCCTCAATTCACTTAAGATGCCGTATGAGCAAATACATGCTTGCCCAAATGGATGCATGTTATTTAGAAATGAACATAAAGGTACGAATTATTGTGTCAAGTGCAAATCCTCTAGGTATATTGAGGTAATAGATGATGATGGTAGCAAGAGGCAGCTCACAATTGCCGTCAATATCCTTCGATATCTTTCATTCATAGAAAGGATCCAGAGGCTTTATATGACCAAGGAAACTGCCCAATATATGAGATGGGCCACCAAAGGGAAGATGTACAATACAAAAAAATGCAACATCCCACTACTAGAAAAAGGGCTATAGATGATATGGACATTAATGGCGCACCATGTATGTGGTGCGCCACTGCTATATAGCAGTGGCGCACCAGATACTAGTGCGCCATTAGTATCCTCATTACTAATGGCGCACCAGACACACGGTGCGCCATTCCTAGCAAATTTTATTTTTTTTATTTTCCAAAACTATTAATGGCGCACCAGGGCACAGTGCGCCATTACTAGTTTTAACTAGTAATGGCGCACCACATGCTCGGTGCGCCAGTGCTGACAATTTTTTTTACTTTTTTTTCAAAAGTAGTAATGGCACACCTGGGCGAAGTGCATCATTACTAGCTCAAACTAGTAATGGCGCACCACACCCATGGTGCGCCACTACTGAGAATTATTTTTTTTTGCAAAACTAGTAATGGCGCACCCCTGGCAGGTGCGCCATTAGTAACCAGGGTTACTAATGGCGCATTTGTAGGTGGTGCGCCATTAGTAACCTGATTCCAGCTAGATATTTTGGACAGCCACCTACCACACTCACTTTTCCCACTTCATTCTCTTCTCCTCCTCCTCCAGGCTTGTCTTGGCTGCCTCCTCCTCACCTCATTTGCACCATAGATTCACCCAAATTAAGTGGTTAAATTACCTTTTTTGATAGGTAAGTAAGGGGAAAGCTTTCTTTATGTTGTAGATCTACTTTTTTCTCCCTCCAACAACGTGCACATGCACTTTTTATGGCCTAGCTAGATCTATGTATGTTTGTGGTGTTGCATATGTTTGTGGTGTTGCATATATGTTTGTGTTTGCAGGTACCGGTATTTGAAATGCGATAGTTGCCAATATGTTGCCAGAATGTTGATTCATTTCCGTTTCGGCGAGAATTTGGCACTATGCATTCTTTTTGGTCCTATTTTTAGGCAAAGTCATGCCAAATTTTTTCTTGGTTCTAAAATATCGTTTTGCTCTACCCCGCAGGTGACCATGGTCCGCACGATGACCGAAGGCATCGTGAATAGGTTTTTGAGCTCCGCGAAGGCCGAGATGCTTCAAAAGAACGAGACGGAGATAAGATGTCCATGTTGAAGATGCAAGCTGAAGAGCCTTATTGCGGACCCGGATTCCGGGCAGGTGCGGGACCACCTGCTCTTGCGTGGTTTTATGGATGGCTATCGGTGGCAAGGTGATGAAGATGACTATGAAGTCATCAATGGGGGCCAGGCAAGAAATGAGGAAGGGCAACAAGACAACCACCACAGCGAGGGCGGGCGAGAAGACGAAGAATCTCCAGGACATGATCACGACGGTGATGCCGGACATGATGATGAGGAAGATCAAGACGAAGGGCATGATCATGAAGATGAAAATGCTAGAGCAAACGACGATGGACCATCGATGGGCTGGGTGCAGGACCCTCATATTCAAGAGCTGCTTCTCAAGCAGACGGATAACGCAAGAGCTACCGCCCGAGAGAAAGCCAAGCTGGATCAACTGGAGATAGACGCGGTTACTCCATTGTATGAAGGATGCATGCCCGAGGATACCCGCCTGAAAGTAACGGTCATGGCTCTGGAGATGAAGGTAAAACACAAAATGACCGACGCATGCTTCAACGAGAACATGTCATTCTGGCACGAATGTCTTCCCAAGGGGAACAAGTGCCAGACCAGTTTCGAGGAGGGGAAGAAAATCATGTGTCCACTGAATTTACCACACGTGAAATACCATGTGTGCATGAACAATTGCATCATTTAATGGGACGAGCACGCGGAGTCTACCATATGTCCGGTGTGCGGCGTCACTTGATACAAGAAGAGGAAGAAAGCTCCTCGAAAAGTGGTGTGGTACTTTCCGATCACTCCTTGTCTGCAGCGGTATTTCACGGACCCTAAGCTAGAAAAGCTATTGCGTTGGTACGCGGATAGGGAGGAGAAGATGATGGAAATGATCCGGAGATAAATAAAAAAGAGAAGATGCTGAGTCACCCTAAGGATGTGAGTGAGTGGCAAGCGTTGAACTTCGAACACCCAGAATTTGGGGACGATCCAAGGAACATCGTGCTGGGCGCGAGCACCGATGGACTTAATCCGTTTGGCAGCCAGAGAAGCACACATAGCACCTGTCCTGTGTTTGTGTGGATGTACAACCTTCCCCCTGGTTGTGCATGAAGAGGAAGTACATTCACATGAGTATGCTAACTGAAGGACCGAAACAACCAGGGAACGACATCAATCTGTATCTGGGGCTGCTGAAAGAGGAGCTAGACATGCTGTGGAAAACGTCAGCCAATACGTGGGACGCCGCAGAGAAAGAATATTTCCCTATGAGAGTCGCACTACTCACGACAGTGCACGACTATCTCGGTTACGGATATCTCGCGGGGCAGGTGGTCTACGGATTTTCTGGATGCGTCAGGTGCATGGATGACACAACTTATCGCCAGCTAGATAGAGATCCCGGGTCTTCGGAAACCGTGTTCATGGGACATCGAAGGTGGCTTCGCGATGATGACCCATGGAGAAAACGCAAGGATCTGTTCGATGGTGAAACCGAACCCCGAAGACGCCCGCGTACGAGGAGCGGCGAGGAAATAGACGAGTTGTTGAAAAATTGGAAAGATTGCCCACTGCCGGGAAAGAAGCAAAAGGCGCCAGAGCCGGGAACGAAGCGAAAGGCGCCAGAGCCGCTACTGAAGGTATGGAAAACAAGGTCTGTTTTCTGGGACTTGCCGTACTGGAAGATCCACCGTGTGCCTCACAGCCTTGATGTCATGCATATCACGAAGAACGTGTGCGAGAGTCTGCTTGGTACCCTGCGCAACATGCCAGAGGGGACTAAATATGGGCCAAAAGCAAGGGCAGACTTGAAATCAATGGGCATCAGGGAGGAGCTTCACGCTAATGATGATGATGATGATGATGATGATGATGATGATGATGACGACGATGATGATGATGATGATGATGATGATGATGATGATGATGATGATGATGAGGCGAAGCAGGACATGGAAAGTCGTCGCCTGCCTCGTAGGTTCACTCTAAGTGTGCTTCACTCTAAGTCAGGAGGAGATCGAGCAGTTTTTCACCTGCAAAAAGGCCAAGAAGACCGGAAATGACTACCCTCCCGCGTGCTTCACTCTAAGTCAGGAGGAGATCGAGCAGTTTTTCACCTGCCTCGTAGGAGTAAAACTTCCTTACGGTTACGCGGGGAAGATAAGCAGATACCTAGACTCAGCGAAGCAGAAGTTCAGCGGGATGAGACTTCACGACTGTCACGTGCTAATGACGCAGATACTTCCAGTTGCAATCCGTGGGATCATGGGCGCGCACGTCCGTGAAACGCTATTTGGCCTATGCAACTTTTTCGACGTCATCTCTCGGAAGTCGTTTGGCATGAGGCAACTCACAAGGCTACAGGAAGAGATCATGGTGATACTATGCGAGCTTGAGATGTACTTCCCGCCCGCATTCTTCGATGTTATGGTGCATCTGCTGGTCCATATCGTGGAGGATATCATCCAACTCGGGCAGACGTTCCTGCACAGCACGATGCCGTTCGAAAGGATGAATGGTGTCATCAAAGGATATGTTTGCAACATGTCACGTCCAGAGGGAAGCATAGCCAGGGGCTTTCTGACCGAAGAGTGCATCTCCTACTGCATTAATTATCTAGGCATCGAGAACCCCGTTGGTCTGCCCGTCAACAGGCACCTCGGCAGGCTCGCTGGATGGGGTCACCGCGAGGGTCGCCGCGAAATGCATGTCGACTTCGAGGGTCGACTCACCGACTTTGAAAGAGCAAACCTAGTCGCGCTACAACACATAGACGTGGTCGATCCTTGGGTGGTGGAGCACAAAACCTTTATTGAGAAGATGTACAACGACCGAGGCCAACAGAGGACGGACGGAGATATAATTAAAGAGCACAACTCATGTTTCATGCGTTGGTTCAAGGAGATGCTTCTGCCGTACCCTTTACGTGAGGATTCTTTCGCGTAAGAAAAACTCATATTCTCCTTGTCACAGGGTGCCGAGCACAACCTGATGACCTATGAGGCGTACGATATCAACGGCTACACATTCTACACCAAGGACAAGGACATGAAGAGCAATGGTTATCAGAACTTCGGGGTAACGATGGAAGGATCGAGGAGATTTGGGAGCTGAGCTACGCTGGAGAGAAGGTCCCGATGTTCTGTGTCAGATGGGCCAAGAGCGTCATAAAAGAAGACCGGTATTTCACCACCATGGTTATACCCAAAGCCAAATCCAAGACCGCGGGCGCAAACATCACCGTGAAAAATGAGCCATGGGTACTGGCTTCCCAAGTGGACCAATGCTTCTTCATTACCAACCCGTCAAAGCCCAGTCGTGTTGTCGTGAGGAGAGGCAAAAGGAAGATCACCGGAATGGATGGAGTCGCCAATGAGAAAGACTTCGACAAGTACGGCGACCCGAAGATGAACATGACGACGATGATGAAGTGCTACACACCACAAGAAGAAGCAGTACCACCCTACCTAAAGGACGTCCGTTCAACAGAAGAACTCCATTTGCGAAAAAGAAGGGCAAGAAGATTGTGAAAAGATAGCTAGCTAAGATCGATTGTATTTAAATCGTAGTCTTCATTTCTCGATTGTATTTCGACATTTTGAAATGATATTTCTTCTGTTCTAGTCCTCATGAATATTGAATTTGTTAATATTTTTTGAAATCATGAATATTTTTAAATTTCATGGGCACTTTTTGAATTCATGAATATTCTTCAAATTTGATGATATTTTTTCATATTCATAAATGTTTTACCAATTCACAAACGAATGCAACTAAAAATCCAAAAAAAATATTGATGATATTTTTAAATAACAAATTTGATGATATTTTCAAATAACAAATTTGATGATATTTTCAATTAAAAATAAAAAAACAAATTTGATGATATTTTCAAAAAAACAAATTTGATGGTATTTGATGATATCTTCTGTTCTAGTCCTCATGAAAATAACAAATTTGATAAAAAACAAATTATTAGATGCAACAAAAAATAATGAAAAAAGTTACTAATGGCGCACCAAAGGAGGGTGCGCCATTGCTATCAGTATTTTTATGGCGCCATTACTAACATTCCCCCCTCTAGCTGGATACCCCTTCGCTCCCCCTTCCCTCTCCCTCGCCAGATCCCCCTTCCCTCCCTCGCCACACCCGCTCCAACGACCCCCTGCACCCGCTCCGTCTCCCCTGTTGGATAAGGCCGACCCAGACCCCTGTGCAAACCCTAGAACCTCCCCACTTCCCCTCCCCTCGCGCTGCTTCACTCGACTAGGTCGTCGCCATCACCGCATCGTCCCCGCAACCACCGTCGTCCCCGCACCCCACCAAGCAGTCCAGGAGCTCTACGGTGTTCTTCTACGTCATCTACAGCCACCCGTTCGAGCTCGACGACTCTGCATCGTGCGGATTGAGGTCGTCTTCCACCTCCGGCCACCGCTGCCTCACCATCGATCCGCGTCACCTCGTCAACCCTGGCCCCGCACGAGCTCGCCATTGTCTTCCTCTCGGTGAGCTGCACCAGTTCCCCTCCCCCCCTTCGATTTCGTCACCGTAGACTGTCGCACCACCGCGCCCCAGCTCCTGGTTGCCGCCCCCGTGGCCGTGCTCCCCTTGACCCCTGGCCGCGCACTGGCCCCGCCCAAGCACGCTCACCGCACCGCACCACAATGTTCCTTCTTTTCTTCCTGATGTTGCTATTTCCATTGAGCTGCTGCTAGTTAGTTCCCCTTAGACTACATTATAGATTGCATAGCATAACTCCAGAATTTTGTCATTGCACACCTGCGCATATATTTCTGTTGTGAGCATAACTCCAGAATTTATTTATCCGTGATTCGTATTGGGTTAAAAACTGGGGTGACTCTAGCTGTAAACTAAACTTGGTTCGGTTAAAAACTACAATGTGAAATCTAGACAGCAAGCTTATATCTGAAAAATGAGTTAGCTAGGATCAGAATTTTGAGTTGGCCCCTTTACATAAGTTTTAGATAAAGTTTCAAGGTTTCTTTAGAATATTTATTTGTGTCGTTTGGATGTACGGTTTGAGAGAAACTATTAGTTTAGTTTGCTGTCCCGAAATATATGCTCCTGGGTACAGTATTTTGAGGTGCTACTAAAATAAAGTTACAACATGAAAATTTTAGAGGTTGTTCTATAGATACTTAAAACATATATCACTTGTCAAGTTTCGTTCGGTATATTAAATCCTATGAAATTATCAAAGTGGGTTGTACTATGTTGGACAGAATTTTATGTTTGGACTTGGGTGAATGTAACCAGACTTATACTCTCAGATTTTTTCTTAGTTGATGGTGTGAGGACTTATAATGTGATAAAGTATATACGCTGTTGCAACACCTCCATATGAAAGTAGAGGCACATTGTGGTGCTAGTTTGCTGGGTTTTGTCTCCGACCATCGTGTCATGATGATTTTGCAGGTACCCCGAGAGGCCCTTGAGTTTGTCGGAACGTCGATTAACTTCCGTTCCGGCAAATTCGGGTACTCCATATGTCCTATTTTCAGCAAAGGTCATGCTGAAATTTTCCGTGAATTTTAGCATGACTTTGCTAAAAATAGGACATATGGGGTACTTGCGACTAATGCATGGGCCGGGGTATCTTAGTACTTAATTAATAAGGATCAACTGCGTCTCATGTTATGCATGGGCCTCAGCAAAGACAAACCCTAAATGATAAAACTTTGGCTATTATGGTGCCTCGGTGTCGATAAAAAACCTAAGTGATGAAAGCTTAGGCTTTTAGGCTGCCTCAACATCGACAAACCCTAAATGATAAAAGCTTAGCTTTTAGGATGCCTCGGTGTCGACAAACCCTAAATAATGAGACCATGATCTTGTTCCTTGACAATAACCAACATTTTGACCAACATTTTTCCTATTTAGAGCAAAACATGGCCCACAATGATGAGGCCGGCGGTTCGGGCAAGGCATTCTGGGAGCTGTCCCAGGAGATGGAGGAAGAACCTCACCGCTATGAGGACGCCGCGGAAGACACCGATCCCGAGTACACAACCCCTAGTGGCGTCGAGGATGACACCACTGACGGTGCCGCTGAGGATGCCACCACTGATGATGGCGGCGCACGCACAGATGGCAGCCAACTGAAGAGCCAACGGAAGGACCGGCGCCTGAATGTGCTCGGCACCATCAAGGAGGAATTTACTGAAGTGTCCTCCAAGGGGCATCCAACGGCGCCCAAAGAAATAGTCAAGGGGTACGCGGGACAGCTCAGGTGGATTCTCCGGAGCACCGTCTCGATCAACGCCGAGAACCTAAGGCATCATGACCGAGGAAATTTGTGCAACCTCGTCTTCACGAAGCTGCACGAACGATACAAGTTCCCTGGTGACTTCGCAAACACACGCCTCTTAGGGAATAAAGTGAACAGTTCCGCCCTCACAAAGATGAGCACGACCCTGGCTACTTCGAGAGCCTCGGTGAAGAGCATGATTGAAAAAGGTGATAGTTATGAGAAGATCAAGGAGAAAAATCCTTCGATGAGCGAAGATGACTACCGGGAGTTCAAGATCAAGTGCGAGAGCAACGCATCTGCGGAATCAAGTCGGTGGGGGAAAGAGATGCGGGACTTGAACTTAGGGGTCCACAAACTCGGTCCCGGCGGTTACAGAGTGGCGGAACCTATATGGGACAAGGAGGACGCGGAGCGTGCTGAGCAAGGCCTACCGCCCCTCTTCGAGAAATACTATGACAAGCAGACCAAGAACTATGTCAGGGCCCGGTACAAGATTGACCCGGTAACCAAGGAGCTTACCACGGATCCGAAGACCAAGGCGCTTGAGCGTGTTCTGGTAAGGAATACACCCCCACGTAGTTAGCTCCGTATGGTTGCATTCTAATTAATGAAGCCAAATTTCTAAATGGTTCACGTTCCTTCCGCAGGACACTAAAAGCAGTAGTGCGGGGTCATCTCAGAGCTCCCCTTTCGACACCCTTTAAATAGGGCGTTGAACGTAATGAAAAACAAGGATACGCTCAGTAAGCCGACGTCAGCTGGTCGTGTGGTCGGCAAAGGCTTGTCCACGAAATGGTCGGAGTACTATACCGCTGGGCGAAAGGAGAGAAAGACCAGCTCGGAAAGCCAGGAGCGCGGGGTTCAACAACTCAAGGCACAAGTGGCGCGGATTCCGGAGATTGTCGAAGAGCAAGTGCGAGACCAACTTGGAGTGACGATCACCGCCATTATGCCTACCTTGGTTTCTGGGCTGCAGGCATGGATTGCGGGCAGCCAATAGGGGCCGCCCCCGATTCCCAGCTTCACGGGCATCAACTCGCGCAATGCGTCGGCGGTGCCATTGGTGTCTCCGGCAGAGGCGGCATTGGTGTCTCCCGCGGTGGCGCCGGCATTGCAGCTTAATACACCCGGGTGTGGGAAGAATACGCCGGCCGGCACCTCGGCAGCAAGCGGCCCCCCGTCACTTGCATGCCCACTGTTGGCGGTGCCTCGACACTAGCCGAGCTCGACACCATCACGGTAAGTAATTAAGCCTCTCGGTCGATGACTTCATCTCCTTGCCTTTGACTGGGCATCCCTGACGCCCTACATGTTTTCGCAGGGCGCCGCCGATGTTCTGTGCACTCTCCTGCACTTCCTGAACGACGAGTTGGTCGATGTCGCCAAGGGCAGAATCGTTCAACCGGGAAGCCGCGTGTTCCACGGTAATCAGATGCCACCCACCATTTATAGGGTTCAACTAGTTCAGCTGCTGCCAGGCTTCGACGACATGTTACCTTCGTATCGACCCCATGGGGCCGATGAAGATGATGTGATGACCCTCAGCGCCTGCATAAACTGGCCCATGCTTTGGCTGAAGAGCCAGATTTGTTTGGGGGCGGGGGACACCACCCCACAGACAACACCGCCAGTCGTGCCGGCGCCAAGCCATGGCAAGACCCCCGCAATGCTACCGGACATGCCGGACATGGATATGGCACAGGATCCGGACATGCATATGGCATAGGATCCAGACGACGTCGACGACCACAACGACAGTACATTTACCAACGTCGATAAGTAATTCAACGAACATGGGTATGGTGACGAATTCTTGGTGCCTCCTTCTCAAGAACCCAACCCTGCAAAAGACGATCCAGCTGGTACCGTGGAGAAACCTAGTTGCAACAGGCGTCGTCTGGCGTTCAGTTCTCAGTAGACGCCTCCAGCTGCCGCCCTCACCGAGCCTCAAATAGCCGAGGTGCCAAATATTATCAGCCCCAACACACTCAAGAAGGTTGTCTGTGAGCAGAACTCGGTCCCATTACAGCAGAAGAAGAAGGGATGGAAAAGAAAGAATAACAAGGGTGCGAGCCAGCCGGCACTGAGTACAATCCGTGCTCAGGATGGGCCACCTACATCTAAGGATATCTCGAGGAGGGTGCATGTGGCAGGTAGGCCGATGCTACCGACTAATCTGCTCAATGCTGGAACTGGTGCTATGCGGAGTCTGCATGACAGTGTTCTTTCTTTGGAGAAGCGGTGTCTCTCCGAGAATATTGTGGCATACCCGGTTTTCATGGCCAAGGTGCCAGAGGGCAAGGGCTTTGTCGATAGCGCCATCGGCAGTATGAACGTCCTACGGTTTGATGACATCTTCGCTATGTTTAACCTTCATCCGCTGCACTACACCTTCATTCGGCTATTTTCGCTGAGTATGGAGATGCGGATAATTAGAGACAAGACCCCGGACATCATGATAGTCGACCCCTTCTACATGCAACCCTACATGTGTGTGGCCCATGCATATGCATGCAGGGGTGGTGTGCTATTTGAATAAGCAACGCATGTCCTTGACGTGACACGTGCCTCACAAACCACACACACAGACGGGAACGTCGAGGACCGGCTGCGTCCGTCCCCGGGACAGAATCTTCGGTGGGTGATCTCATGACAGAACAAGCCTAGACTTGCTCTGTCATCTCGCGATGACATGCACTAACACGGAGAAGCAGTTATTCACCGTGGACTACACCCTCTCGGTGCCGAATAACGCCCTAGACCGCCGGGGCCACCGGATGGGTGCTCGATATGGAGAGTGCCCGAGGGAGGAGGGCACCCCTACATGCGTGTGGCCCATGCATATGCATGCAGGGCGATGTGCTATTTGAATAAGCAACACACGTCCTCGATGTGGCACGTGCCTCACAAACCACACACACGGGCGGGAACGTCGAGGACCGGTTGCGTTCGTCCCCGAGACAGAGTCTTCAGTGGGCGATCCCATGACAAAACGGGCCTAGACTTGTTCTGTCATCTCGCGATGACATGCACTAATACGAAGAAGCAGTTATTCCCCATGGCCTACCCCCTCTAGGTGCCGAACAACTCCCTAGACCACCAGGGCCACTGGAGGGGTGCCGGTCTCTAGAACCGGACGAGGCCCATCCGAAGAAGAAAACACAAGACGGTAATTATGATGCGCTAAGGTTGTTTGCCAAGCATGAAAGAAAAAAAGAAAAAAAAGTATAATACATATTATCGAGAATGCACAAGAAGGAAAGAGATCTAGGTTAGATGCTTTACCGAGAGCAACTCTCGGAAAAGGTGGCCATTACCGAGAGCCGAGAATCGACCCTCGTTAACCACTGCTCTAATTTTTTTCCCCTTCTCTTTTTGCCTTTGTTCTGCACTATCTTTTTTGTATCTCATATTTCGTATGCTTTTACGACCAAAGTTTATAAATTCCATGACTTTTGATGAATTTTTTCAAAACTCAACTTTAAAGAGTGTCAAGTAAAAAACATGAGAAGAAGCAGTTGTTGACCGTGGCCTACCCCCTCTCTCGGTGCCGGTCAACTTTCTAGACCGGTACCGAGAGAGAACTTTAAAGAGTGTAAAGTACTAAACATGAGAAGAAGCAGTTGTTGACCATGGCCTACCCCCTCCCTCGGTGCCGATCAACTTCCTAGACCGTCGGGGCCACCGGATAGCCCATGCATATACAGGCGATGGCCTCCTTTGAGAGCACAAGAAGTTTTGAGGCCAACGGAGCAACAAGACCCGCACTTCCTGCACAGACGGTACACATTCCCTCTCGATACCCATAGACTATCTCGAAGAATGAGCCTAGGCTTGGTCTGTCATCTCGTGATGATATGCACTAACACGGAGAAGCAGTTATTCACCGTGGACTACACCCGCTCGGTGCCGAATAATGCCCTAGACCGCTGAGGCCACCGGATGGGTGCTCGGTATATAGACCGCCCGAGGGGGGGGGGAGGGCACCCCTACATGTGTCTGGCCCATGCATATGCATGCAGGGGTGGTGTGTTATTTGAATAAGCAATGCACGTCCTTGACGTGACACGTGCCTCACAAACCACACACACGGGCGGGAACGTCGAGGATCGGCTGCGTCCGTCCCCGAGACAGAATCTTCGGTGGGTGATCCCATGACAGAACGAGCCTGGACTTGGTGTGTCATCTCGCGATGACATGCACTAACACGGAGAAGCAGTTATTCACCATGGACTACACCCTCTCGGTGCCGAATAACGCCCTAGACCGCTGGGGCCACCGGATGGGTGCTAGATATGGAGACCGCCCGAGGGGGGGAGGGCACCCCTACATGCGTGTGTCCCATGCATATGCATGTAGGGGTGGTGTGCTATTTGAATAAGCAACGCATGTCCTTGACGTGGCACGCGCCTCACAAACCACACATACGGGCGGGAACGTCGAGGACCGGCTGTGTTCGTCCCCGAGACAGAGTCTTCGGTGGGGGATCCCGTGACAGAACGGGCCTAGACATGGTCTGTTATCTCACGATGACATGCACTAACACGAAGAAGTAGTTATTCCCCGTGGCCTAGCCCCTCTAGGTGCCGATCAATGCCCTAGACCGCCGGGGCCACCGGAGGGGTGCCGGTCTCTAGAACCGGACGAGGCCCATCCGAAGAAGAAAACACAAGATGGTAATTATGATGTGCTAAGGTTGTTTGCCAAGTATGAAAGAAAAAAAATAAAAAAAAGGTATAATACATATTATCGATAACGCACAAGAAGGAAAGAGATCTAGGTTAGATGCTTTACCGAGAGCAACTCTCGGAAAATGTGGCCACTACCGAGAGCCGAGAATCGACCCTCGTTAACCACTGCTCTATTTTTTCTCTTCTCTTTTTGTCTTTGTTTTGCACTATCTTTTTTGTATCTCATATTTCATATGCTTTTACGGCCAAAGTTTATAAATTCCATGACTTTTGATGATTTTTTTCAAAAGTTCTCTTTAAAGAGTGTAAAGTAAAAAAACATGAGAAGAAGCAGTTATTGACCACGGCCTACCCCCTCTCTCGGTGCCGGTCAACTTTCTAGACCGGCACCGAGAGAGAACTTTAAAGTGTAAAGTAATAAATATGAGAAGAGGCAGTTGTTGACCGTGGACAACCCCCTCTCTCAGTGCCGGCCAACTTCCTAGACCGCCGGGGCCACTGGATAGCCCATGCATATACATGTGATGGCCTCCTTTGAGAGTAGAAGAAGTTTCGAGGCCTACAGAGCAACATGACATGCACTTCCTGCACAAACCGGATACATTCCCTCTCGATACCCATTGACTATCTCTAAGAACGGGCCTAGACTTCGTCTGTCATCTCGCGATGACATGCACTAACACGGAGAAGCAGTTATTCACCGTGGACTACACCCTCTCGGTGCCGAATAATGCCCTAGACCGCCGGGGCCACCGGATGGGTGCTCGATATAGAGACCGCCCGAGGGGGGAGGGCACCCCTACATGTGTGTGGACCATGCATATGCATGCAGGGGTGGTGTGCTATTTGAATAAGCAACGCACGCCCTTGACATGACACGTGCCTCACAAACCACACACACAGGCGGGAACGTCGAGGACCGGCTGCGTCCGTCCCTGGGACAGAATCTTCGGTGGGTGATCTCATGACAGCACGAGCCTAGACTTGGTCTGTCATCTCGCGATAAAATGCACTAACACGGAGAAGCAGTTATTCACCGTGGACTACACCCTCTCGGTGCCGAATAACGCCCTAGACCGCCGGGGCCACCGGATGGGTGCTCGATATGGAGAGCACCCGAGGGGGGAGGGCACCCCTACATGCGTGTGGCCCATGCATATGCATGCAGGGGCGGTGTGCTATTTGAATAAGCAACACACGTCCTCGATGTGGCACGTGCCTCACAAACCACGCACACGGGCGGGAACGTCGAGGACCGGCTGCGTTCGTCCCCGAGACAGAGTCTTCAGTGGGCGATCCCGTGACAAAACGTGCCTAGACTTGGTCTGTCATCTTGCGATGACATGCACTAATACGAAGAAGCAGTTATTCCCCATGGCCTACCCACTCTAGGTGCCAAACAACGCCCTAGACCGCCAGGGCCACCGGAGGGGTGCCGGTCTCTAGAACCGGACAAGGCCCATCCGAAGAAGAAAACACAAGACGGTAATTATGATGTGCTAAGTTTGTTTGCCAAGCATGAAAGAAAAAAATAAAAAAAAAGTATAATACATATTATCGAGAATGCACAAGAAGGAAAGAGATCTAGGTTAGATGCTTTACCGAGAGCAACTCTCGGAAAAGGTGGCCATTACCGAGAGCCGAGAATCGACCCTCGGTAACCACTGCTCTAATTTTTTCCCCTTCTCTTTTTGCCTTTATTTTGCACTATCTTTTTTGTATCTCATATTTCGTATGCTTTTACGACCAAAGTTTATAAATTCCATGACTTTTGATGAATTTTTTCAAAACTCAACTTTAAAGAGTGTAAAGTAAAAAACATGAGAAGAAGAAGTTGTTGACCGTGGCCTACCCCCTCTCTCGGTGCCGGTCAACTTTCTCGACCGGTACCGAGAGAGAACTTTAAAGAGTGTAAAGTACTAAACATGAGCAGAAGCAGTTGTTGACCGTGGCCTACCCCCTCTCTCGGTGCTGGTCAACTTTCTCGACCGGTACCGAGAGAGAACTTTAAAGATTGTAAAGTACTAAACATGAGAAGAAGCAGTTGTTGACCGTGGCCTACCTCCTCTCTTGGTGCCGATCAACTTCCTAGACCGTCGGGGCCACCGGATAGCCCATGCATATACATGTGATGGCCTCCTTTGAGAGCACAAGAAATTTCGAGGCCAACGGAGCAATAGGACCCGCACTTCCTGCATAAACCGTACACGTTCCCTCTCGATACCCATAGACTATCTCGAAGAACGAGCCTACGCTTGGTCTGTCATGTTGTGATGATATGCACTAACACGGAGAAGCAGTTATTCACCGTGGACTACACCCTCTCGGCGCCGAATAATGCCCTAGACCGCTGGGGCCACCGGATGGGTGCTCGATATAGAGACCGCCCGAGGGGGAGGGCACCCCTACATGTGTTTGGCCCATGCATATGCATGCAGGGGTGGTGTGCTATTTGAATAAGCAACGCACATCCTTGACGTGACACGTGCCTCACAAACGACACACACGGGCGGGAACATCGAGGATCGGCTGCGTCCGTCCCCAAGACAGAATCTTCGGTGGGTGATCCCATGACAGAACGAGCCTAGACTTGGTGTGTCATCTCGCGATGACATGCACTAACACGGAGAAGC
>NC_041392.1:685326682-685339187 GCF_002162155.2 Triticum dicoccoides | reverse complement strand
CCTAGACCTCCGGGGCCACCGGATGGGTGCTCGATATAGAGACCGCCCGAGGGGGGAGGGCACCCCTACATGTGTGTGGACCATGCATATGCATGAATGGGTGGTGTGCTATTTGAAAAAGCAGCGCACGTCCTTGACGTGACACGTGCCTCACAAACCACACACACAGGCGGCAACATCGAGGACCGGCTGCGTCCGTCCCTGGGACAGAATCTTCGGTGGGTGATCTCATGACAGAACGAGCCATGCTTGGTCTGTCATCTCACGATGACATGCACTAACACGGAGAAGCAGTTATTCACCGTGGACTACACCCTCTCGGTGCCGAATGACGCCCTAGACCGCCGGGGCCACCGGATGGGTGCTCGATATGGAGAGCGCCCGAGGGGGAGGGCACCCCTACATGCGTGTGGCCCATGCATATGCATGCAGGGGCGGTGTGCTATTTGAATAAGCAACACACGTCCTCGATGTGGCACGTGCCTCACAAACCATACACATGGGCGGGGACGTCGAGGACCAGCTGCATTCGTCCCCGAGACAGAGTCTTCGGTGGGCGATTCCATGACAAAACGGGCCTAGACTTGGTCTGTCATCTCGCGATGACATGCACTAATACGAAGAAGCAGTTATTCCCTGTGGCCTACCCCCTCTAGGTGCCGAACAATGCCCTAGACCGCCAGGGCCACCGGAGGGGTGCCGGTCTCTAGAACCGGACGAGGCCCATCCGAAGAAGAAAACACAAGACGGTAATTATGATGTGCTAAGGTTGTTTGCCAAGCATGAGAGAAAAAACAAAAAAAGTATAATACATATTATCGAGAATGCACCAGAAGGAAAGAGATCTAGGTTAGATGCTTTACCGAGAGCAACTCTCAGAAAAGGTAGCCATTACCGAGAGCCGAGAATCGACCCTCGGTAACCACTGCTCTAATTTTTTCCCCTTCTCTTTTTGCCTTTGTTTTGCACTATATTTTTTGTATCTCATATTTCGTATGCTTTTACGACCAAAGTTTATAAATTCCATGACTTTTGATGAATTTTTTCAAAACTCAACTTTAAAGAGTGTAAAGTAAAAAACATGAGAAGAAGAAGTTGTAAACCGTGGCCTACCCCCTCTCTCGGTGCCGGTCAACTTTCTAGACCGGTACCGAGAGAGAACTTTAAAGAGTGTAAAGTACTAAACATGAGAAGAAGCAGTTGTTGACCGTGGCCTACCCCCTCTCTCGGTGTCGATCAACTTCCTAGACCGTCAGGGCCACCGGATAGCCCATGCATATACATGTGATGGCCTCCTTTGAGAGCACAAGAAGTTTCGAGGCCAACGGAGCAACAGGACCCGCACTTCCTGCACAAACCGTACACATTCTCTCGCGATACCCATAGACTTTCTCGAAGAATGAGCCTAGGCTTGGTCTGTCATCTCGCGATGATATTCACTAACACGGAGAAGCAGTTATTCACCATGGACTACACCCTCTCGGTGCCGAATAATGCCCTAGACCGCTGGGGCCACCGGATGGGTGCTCGATATAGAGACCGCCCGAGGGGGGGAGGGCACCCCTACATGTGTGTGGACCATGCATATGCATGCAGGGGTGGTGTGTTATTTGAATAAGCAATGCACGTCCTTGACGTGACATGTGCCTCACAAACCACACACACGGACGGGAACGTCGAGGATCGGCTGCGTCTGTCCCCGAGACAGAATCTTCGGTGGGTGATCCCGTGACAGAACGAGCCTAGACTTGGTGTGTCATCTCGCGATGACATGCACTAACATGGAGAAGCAGTTATTCACCATGGACTACACCCTCTCGGTGCCGAATAACACCCTAGACCACCGGGGCCACCGGATGGGTGCTAGATATGGAGACCGCCCGAGGGGGGAGGGCACCCCTACATGCGTGTGTCCCATGCATATGCATGCATGCAGGGGTGGTGTGCTATTTGAATAAGAAACGCATGTCCTTGACGTGGCGCGCGCCTCACAAACCACACACACGGGCGGGAACGTCGAGAACCGGCTGTGTTCGTCCCCGAGACAGAGTCTTCGGTGGGCAATCCCGTGAAAGAACAAGCCTAGACATGGTCTTTTATCTCATGATGACATGCACTAACACGAAGAAGCAGTCATTCCCCGTGGCCTAGCCCCTCTAGGTGCCGATCAACGCCCTAGACCGCCAGGGCCACCAGAGGGATGTCGGTCTCTAGAACCGGACGAGGCCCAACCGAAGAGGAAAACACAAGACGGTAATTATGATGTTCTAAGGTTGTTTGCCAAGCATGAAAGAAAAAAATAAAAAAGGTATAATACATATTATCGATAATGCACAAGAAGGAAAGAGATCTAGGTTAGATGCTTTACCGAGAGCAACTCTCGGAAAAGGTGGCCATTACTGAGAGCCGAGAATCGACCCTCATTAACCACTGCTCTAATTTTTTTCCCTTCTCTTTTTGTCTTTGTTTTGCACTATCTTTTTTGTATCTCATATTTCATATGCTTTTATGACCAAAGTTTATAAATTCCATGACTTTTGATGATTTTTTTCAAAAGTCCTCTTTAAAGAGTGTAAAGTAAAAAACATGAGAAGAAGCAGTTGTTGACCGTGGCCTACCCCCTCTCTCAGTGCCGGTCAACTTTCTAGACCGGCATCGAGAGAGAACTTTAAAGAGTGTAAATTAATAAACATGAGAAGAGGCAGTTGTTGACCATGGCCAACCCCCTCTCTCAGTGCCGGTCAACTTCCTAGACCGCCGGGGCCACTGGATAGCCCATGCATATACATGTGATGGCCTCCTTTGAGAGTAGAAGAAGTTTCGAGGCCTACAGAGCAACATGACATGCACTTCCTGCACAAACCGGACACATTCCCTCTCGATACCCATAGACTATCTCGAAGAACGGGCCTAGACTTGGTCTGTCATCTCGCGATGACATGCACTAACACGGAGAAGCAGTTATTCACCGTGGACTACACCCTCTCGGTGCCGAATAATGCCCTAGACCGCCGGGGCCACTGGATGGGTGCTCGATATAGAGACCGCCCGAGGGGGGAGGGCACCCCTACATGCGTGTGGCCAATGCATATGCATGCAGGGCGGTGTGCTATTTGAATAAGCAACACACGTTCTCGACGTGGCACGTGCCTCACAAACCACACACACAGGCGGGAACGTCGAGGATCGGCTGTGTTCGTCCCTGAGACAGAGTCTTCGGTGGGCGATCCCGTGACAAAACGGGCCTAGACTTGGTCTGTCATCTCGCGATGACATGCACTAATACGAAGAAGCAGTTATTCCCTGTGGCCTACCCCCTCTAGGTGCCGAACAACACCCTAGACCGCCAGGGCCACCGGAGGGGTGCCGGTCTCTAGAACCGGACGAGGCCCATCCGAAGAAGAAAATACAAGACGGTAATTATGATGTGCTAACGTTGTTTGCCAAGCATGAAAGGAAAAAACAAAAAAAGTATAATACATATTATCGAGAATGCACAAGAAGGAAAGAGATCTAGGTTAGATGCTTTACCGAGAGCAACTCTCGGAAAAGGTGGCCATTACCGAGAGCCGAGAATCGACCCACGGTAACCACTGCTCTAATTTTTCCCCTTCTCTTTTTGCCTTTGTTTTGCACTATCTTTTTTGTATCTCATATTTCGTATGCTTTTACGACCAAAGATTATAAATTCCATGAATTTTGATGAATTTTTTCAAAACTCAACCTTAAAGTGTGTAAAGTAAAAAACATGAGAAGAAGCAGTTGTTGACCGTGGCCTACCCCCTCTCTTGGTGCCGGTCAACTTTCTCGACCGGTACCGAGAAAGAACTTTAAAGAGTGTAAAGTAATAAACATGAGAAGAGGCAGTTGTTGACCATGGCCAACCCCCTCTCTCAGTGCAGGTCAACTTCCTAGACCGCCGGGGCCACTGGATAGCCCATTCATATACATGTGATGGCCTCCTTTGAGAGTAGAAGAAGTTTGGAGGCCTACAGAGCAACATGACATGCACTTCCTACATAAACCGGACACATTCCCTCGCGATACCCATAGACTATCTCGAAGAACGGGCCTAGACTTGGTCTGTCATCTCGCGATGACATGCACTAACATGCAGAAGTAGTTATTCACCGTGGACTACACCCTCTCGGTGCCAAATAATGCCCTAGACCGCCGGGGCCACCGGATGGGTGCTCGATATAGAGACCGCCCGAGGGGGGAGGGCACCCCTACATGCGTGTGGCCCATGCATATGCATGCAGCGGTGGTGTGCTATTTGAATAAGCAACGCACGTCCCTGACGTGACACGTGCCTCACAAACCACAAGCATGGGCGGGAACGTCGAGGACCGGCTGCGTCCGTCCCCGAGACAGAATCTTCGGTGGGTGATCTCGTGACAGAACGAGCCTACACTTGGTCTGTCATCTCGCGATGACATGCACTAACACGGAGAAGCAGTTATTCACCATGGGCTACACCCTCTCGGTGCCGAATAACGCCCTAGACCGTCGGGGCCACCGGATGGGTGCTCGATATGGAGAGCGCCCGAGGGGGGAGGGCACATGTGCGTGGCCCATGCATATGCATGCAGGGGCGGTGTGCTACTTGAATAAGCAACACAAGTCCTCGATGTGGCACGTGCCTCACAAACCACACACATGGGCGGGAACATCGAGGACCGGCTGCATTCGTCCCCGAGACAGAGTCTTCGGTGAGTGATCCCGTGACAAAACGGGCCTAGACTTGGTCTGTCATCTCGCGATGACATGCACTAATACGAAGAAGCAGTTATTCCCCGTGGCCTACCCCCTCTAGGTGCCGAACAACGCCCTAGACCGCCAGGGCCACCGGAGGGGTGCCGGTCTCTAGAACTGGACGAGGCCCATTCGAAGAAGAAAACACAAGACGGTAATTATGATGTGCTAAGGTTGTTTGCCAAGCATGAAAGCAAAAAAAGAAAAAAAAGTATAATACATATTATCGAGAATGCACAAGAAGGAAAGAGATCTAGGTTAGATGCTTTACCGAGAGCAACTCTCGGAAAAGGTGGCCATTACCGAGAGCCGAGAATCGACCCTCGGTAACCACTACTCTAATTTTTTTCCCTTCTCTTTTTGCCTTTGTTTTGCACTATCTTTTTTGTATCTCATATTTCATATGCTTTTACGACCAAAGTTTATAAATTCCATGACTTTTGATGAATTTTTTCCAAACTCAACTTTAAATAGTGTAAAGTAAAAACATGAGAAGAAGCAGTTGTTAACCGTGGCCTACCCCCTCTCTCGGTGCCGGTCAACTTTCTAGACCGGTACCGAGAGAGAACTTTAAAGAGTGTAAAGTACTAAACATGAGAAGAAGCAGTTGTTGACCGTGGCCTACCCCCTCTCTCGGTGCCGATCAACTTCCTAGACCGTCGGGGCCACCGGATAGCCCATGCATATACATGCGATGGCCTCCTTTGAGAGCACAAGAAGTTTCGAGGCCAACGGAGCAACAGGACCCGCACTTCCTGCACAAACCGTACACATTCCCTCTCGATACCCATAGACTATCTCGAAGAACGAGCCTAGGCTTGGTCTGTCATCTCGCGATGATATGCCCTAACACGGAGAAGCAGTTATTCACCGTGGACTACACCCTCTCGGTGCCGAATAATGCCCTAGACCACTGGGGCCACCGGATGGGTGCTCGATATAGAGACCGCCCAAGGGGGGGAGGGCACCCCTACATGTCTGTGGCCCATGCATATGCATGCAGGGTTGGTGTGTTATTTGAATAAGCAACGCACGTCCTTGATGTGACACGTGCCTCACAAACCACACACACGGGCGGGAACGTCGAGGATCAGCTACGTCCGTCCCCGAGACAGAATCTTCGGTGGGTGATCCTGTGACAGAACGAGCCTAGACTTGGTGTGTCATCTCGTGATGACATGCACTAACATGGAGAAGCAGTTATTCACCATGGACTACACCCTCTCGGTGCCGAATAACGCCCTAGACCGCCGAGGCCACCGGATGGGTGCTAGATATGGAGACCACCCGAGGGGGGGGGGCACCCCTACATGCGTGTGTTCCGTGCATATGCATGCAGGGGTGGTGTGCTATTTGAATAAGCAACGCATGTCCTTGATGTGGCACGCGCCTCACAAACCACACACACGGGCGGGAACGTCGAGGACCGGCTGCGTTCGTCCCCGAGACAGAGTCTTCGGTGGGAGATTCCGTGATAGAACAGGCCTAGACATGGTATGTTATCTCACGATGACATGCACTAACACGAAGAGGCAGTTATTCCCAGTGGCCTACCCCCTCTAGGTGCCGATAAACTCCCTAGGCCGCTGGGGCCACCGGAGGGGTGCCGGTGTCTAGAACCGGACGAGGCCCATCCGAAGAAGAAAACACAAGACGGTAATTATGATGTGCTAAGGTTGTTTGCCAAGCATGAAAGAAAACAACAAAATAAGTATAATACATGTTATCGAGAATGCACAAGAAGGAAACAGATCTAGGTTAGATGCTTTACCGAGAGCAACTCTTGGAAAAGGTGGCCATTACCGAGAGCCGAGAAACGACCCTCGGTAACCGCTGCTCTAATCTTTTTCCTTCTCTTTTTGTCCTTGTTTTGCACTATCTTTTTTGTATCTCATCTTTCATATGCTCTTACGACCAAAGTTTATAAATTCCATGACTTTCGATGAATTTTTTCAAAACTCAACTTTAAAGAGTGTAAAGTAAAAAACATGAGAAGAAGCAGTTGTTGACCGTGCCCTACCCCCTCTCTCGGTGCCGGCCAACTTTCTAGACCGGCACCAAGAGAGAACTTTACAGAGTGTGAACTAATAAACATGAGAAGAAGCAGTTGTTGACCGTGGCCTACCTCCTCTCTCAGTGCCGGTAAACTTCCTAGACCGCCGGGGCCACCGGATAGGCCATGCATATACATGCGATGGCCTCATTTGAGAGCACAAGAAGTTTCAAGGCCAACGGAGCAACAGGATCTGCACTTCCTACACAAACTAGACACATTCCCTCTCGATACCCATAGACTATCTCGAAGAATGGGCCTAGATTTGGTATGTCATCTCGCGATGACATGCACTAACACGGAGAAGCAGTTATTCACCGTGGATTACACCCTCTCGGTGACGAATAATGCCCTAGGCCGCCAGGGCCACCGGATTGGTGCTCGATATAGAGACCGCCCAAGGGGGAGAGGGCACTCCTACATGCGTGTGGCCCATGCATATGCATGCAGGGATAGTGTGCTATATGAATAAGCAACGCACGTCCTTGACGTGACACATGCCTCACAAACCACACACACGGGCAGGAACGTCGAGGACCGGCTGCGTCCGTCCCCAAGACAAAATCTGTGACACCCCAAAATTTTGTCCTTGTTTTATTACTTAAAATTTTGCCAGGAGATTTAAACTTTCACTTTTTGGATCTTTCTTTTGATTTCAGAACCATTCGTTCTTGGTTATTATGGAGTTTTACCCCAAGTGAAAACTTTCCAAATATATTGGGACTTGTTACCCTCTCAAGAAAAATTTTCTTTTATATATGGGATTAATTGTATAATTATTTTTCCTGATCTCCATTTCTTTAAAAATGGCTTCCCATGGTTTTAGGGTCCCATTTGTACTACAACCCTTTTATAAATTCATCTGAAATTCCAACCAAATTTTGGAGAGGTCATGTGATGTTTTTGAATCACTTTTATGCAAAAACATATTTCTTTCTTTGGATATTATGAACTCTACACCAAGTTTTCAAATCTGGTCTAGAGAGCAATTTTGCACTACAACCTATTCAAATATTTCTTTGAAGCTTCCACCAAAATTATGGGATGTTAATAGGAGTATTTCATTCAACATTAAGCAAAAACCCATGGATGTTCTTTGAAAATTTTGAGTGAATCAACCTCTTTTTCATTCTGGTCCAGCATGGTGATTTGTACAGCAACCACCTTTTAACTTGCCCTTTTAGCTATGATTCCTTTTCCTACGTATAGCCCATGCTACAAAACCCTTAAGTCCAGGAGGTTGGACTCATTGGAGCACATTTGGTTCATGGAATTATGTTCTTTTCCTTTTGTCCAGAACTGGAGTTTTGCAAAACTTACACTAACAAGTTTGACCTTTGGCAAACTAACCTCACCACCCTCTGTATCATCTAAAGAGACCCCAATCTAGAAATTTGGGCCACCCCAAGAGTTACCTAGATGCCCATGGCATTTTGTCAAACACCCTGTGAGCATGGCCAGTTTGGGCATGAACTTTGAGTTTGCATTGTGATCTTGATCCACTGACCCAGTAACCATGTCCACTAAGCTCCTAGCTACTCCTAACCTAGGTCTGCTAATTGCCAGCCTCACCCAAGCTCTGTGGCATGCATTGGCATTTCGTCAAGCAGCTACCGTGCGTGCTCTGGGCGCGCCCAGAGCGCACGTTTTGCACGCGCGCGCACTGAGCCGCCGCGTCGCACGGCTGCCTCACCGCGCCCGCTCTGGCCACTCCCCACTCGCAGCCAGTGCCCCGACTTCTCCCTCACCGCAGAGCCGCCTGGACCCCTCCTCCTGGCGCCCCACAGCGCCACTGACACTAGCCGCCGACGGCCGCAGCAGGGATCTGCCATGGACAGCGCCGCCCGAACCACACCAGCGCGCCAGCTCGCTCGTGGAACAGCCCGAACTCATCCGCAAGGCCGTCCGCTAGTGCTCGTCGTCGCCATGTCGCCTGCAGCAAAAGGAGGCCCCCGAGCTCGTCTAAGCCCTTAGGCAGCCTCATACCATCCTCCAAGTACCCCCCCCATAGCCAGAGAACGACGGGAGGAGGTCGTCTTCCTCACCTCCGACGGGTTCGGCCGCCACCATGATCCGGTCAAATTCGTCGCGAGCAGGCCCTCCCCCGCCCATCCAGCAACACCACTCGACTCCCCTCAACCTAGCGGAGGTGCCCAGCCTCTCATATGCGATCGAGAACCACCGTAGCCCCAAACCCCCATTGCTCCCGAAGCCTCCTCCGCCGCGAAGCTCACCGCCGGCGACTCCCTCCACCCCCGCCGACCCAACGACCACCGGGAGGACCGCCCCGGTCTTGCGGATCCATCCCGACCCTTTGGAGCCCGCAGGGAGCCGCCGTTCGCCGGCGTTGATCGCCGGAGCCTCGCCTCCGTTCGGGCAGAGGAAGAGGAGGGAGAGAGGACTGGTCAAACCTGACCAGTGGGCCCCCTGGACCCACTGTCAGCGACCCAGTCCCACCCGCGTGTTTTAAGTGAAAACGCAAACAGCCGGAAGTACGTCTCCTCTGCTCCAAAAGCATATTCTCATCGAAACGTTTTCTTTTCTGTTTTATTTTAAAAAACAGAGTTTGACTGAAACTTTGACTGGCTATAACTTTTTAAATATAAATCCAAATGACTTGATTCTTTTTCTATTGCTTCCCAAATATTGTCTAGTTTATTTTCATATTTATTTCAAAATTTTCCAAACAACTTTTTTGTACTGTTTTTAAAGTATGTGTTAATTCAAATTTATTTAAAATAGGATTTGTTGGAGAGAGGAGAAAACTTTCAAAAGTTTTGGAGAGCACCTCACCTCTCCGCACCTTGAAGGCAAGCATTTTGAACCCTGGCATAATATATTTTGGGGATTGTTTGATACAGTTATAACCCCACCTCAACATGAAGCATTAGTTATTTTTATGTGACGATATGATCATACGCTTTGAGTGCAAAAATGGAAATGTTTGCTGTTGGAAATGGACATACTCGTGATAGCAATCACCCTCATATGCCTCTCATGCCTACCGGGAAGGATCCGAGGAAAGTCTCTGTCTTGGGTAGACACGAGCTTGTCCCTCGTCGAGATGGTTATGACCGGTGGGGCAGGGGGAGGCATGATGAGTGGTGGTTGTGTCTAATGGATGTGAAATGTTATCCTTGAGCTAATCATGCAGGAAATACTTAAGCCTCCTGAGTCGGCCGTAGATCGAATCTTGTTCCAGCAACCCCCATACTTGTTTCGTGCTGCCACTTGTCCCTGCCGTAGGTAGGGTACGGTTCAGTAAGTTGTCAACCCCTGTCCTAGCACACACCGTACAGAGAGGCCATGGTGGAAGATACCGGCTGCATCCGGTAGGCATGCCACCTGGTCCGGGGGCATGGGTGTTTCTGGTTGGGACCGAGAGGGGAGGCCACCCCTTAGAGCGCGCGATAGAAATTTGATCCCATGCTACGCGAGGTTGTAGCCTTCCCACTTAGAGTTTTGCTTAACAGGTGTCTGGGTGATTCCAGACACGAGTAAAGTTAAGCTGGTGTGTGCAAGTCAGGCGTGTTCTCGACTAAAAGACCGTGGACGGAATTAGTTCTGAGGGACTAAAGAAATCCGTTACTCGTGGGTAAAGAGTACACCCTCTGTGGAGATATTATACCTATTCAAATAGCCGTCTCCATGGTTAAGGACTACAGTCTGGGATGGGTCAAGTGTCGGTCTTAGTGTCGGTCTTCGGAGGAAAACTGCTGAACCAAAACATGGATCATGACTTGTGGCATATGATGATTATGATTATTATTATTATGGACTAACCATTTATGTTATTTGAATTATTGAGTATCCCTGGGACGGTTCTACCTCCTGGATACTCGCTGTGATTATTCTTATATAAGCCCTTTATGAGGTGTCGCACAGACGCCCGACTGTGGCATGCTTGTTATTTCATTTACTTATAAGCCCTTTATGTGGTGTCGCACAGACGCCCGACTGTGGCATGCTTGTTATTCCCTTTATATATAAGCCCTTTCTGTGGTGTCGCTCAGACGCCCGACTGAGGCATGCTTCATATTATTATCCTTTCGAGTCGTCGCTTCAGACACCCGATCGGTGCTTTTCATTTCTACTCCCTGATTGTTTACTCATGTTTTTTTGAATGATCTGCTTGCGCACATCATGAACCTTATTTCTTAACTGACGAAGTGATCATAGAATATTTTGAAACATGATTATCAGTGGCTATATTATACTTGTGTTCTTAATGTTTGCGAGTACATTCAAAGTACTCATTGGCTTGTACCTAGCTCTTGTCTTGGCCAGATCTCTTGCGTGGAGAGGAGCGTTGTGATGACAGCCCCGGAACCTACGCAATGTTGATAGCAGCCTCGTGAAGATAGGAGTTAACCTGGTCAGCTGTTCCTATGGGAAATGGAGTCCCATAGACGCTGGTGATCCGCAAACCGCTTTCGCCTTCAGCCTCTAGCAAACCATTTGTTGTACTCATAGGCCATAATGGTCTTGTACTGCATATTTTGTATTTTGCTTGGAGTTTCTGTAACAAGTTGGTGTCTCATCAGCTAACAGTAATCCTGGGGCTGGTGAGCACAAGGGCCACTTTTGGGAAATGAATATCCCGAAAAACCGGTCCTGACAAAATCTTTGGTGGGTGATCCCGTGACAGAACGAGCCTAGAATTGGTCTGTCATCTCGCGATGACATGCACTAACACGGAGAAGCAGTTATTCGCCATGGACTACACCCTCTCGGTGCCGAATAACGCCCTAGACCGCCGGGGCCACCGGATGGGTGCTCGATATGGAGACCGCCCGAGGGGGGAGGGCACCCCTACATGCGTGTGGCCCATGCATATGCATGCAGGGTGGTGTGCTATTTGAATAAGCAACGCACGTCCTTGACGTGGCAAGTGCCTCACAAACCACACGCACGGGCGGGAACGTTGAGGACCGGCTGCGTTCGTCCCTGAGACAGAGTCTTCGGTGGGCGATCCCGTTACAGAACGGGCCCAGACTTGGTCTGTCATCTCGTGATGACATGCACTAACACGAAGAAGCAGTTATTCCCCGTGGCCTACCCCCTCTAGGTGTCAAACAACGCCCTAGACTGTCGGGGCCACCGGAGGGGTGCCGGTCTCTAGAACCGGACGAGGCCCATCATTTGAAAAATAAGACACAAGACGTTAATTATGATGTGCTAAGGTTGTTTGCCAAGCATGGAAGAAAACAACAAAAAAAGTACAACAACAAAATTATAATACATATTATGGAGAATGCAGAAGAAGGATGCTTTACCTAGAGTCCCTTTCAGAAAATGCGGCCATTGCCAAGTGCCTCTGGACGACCCTCGGTAACCACTGTCGGTGCGGCTCTCGGAAAAGCCCCCGAGATCTAGGTTAACACTTTTACCGAGTGTCGCCGAAAGTTGGCTCTCGGAAATGTTTCCCGCGGGGACTTATGAAAATTTCCCCCCTCGCGCGCGCTCACTCCTTTGTTCTCTCTATTTCTCTCGCCCCTGCCGCCTCTGTCCGCAGCTGCCCCTCAGCGCCGCCGCTCCATCCGGCTTGCTCAGCCGCCGCTGCCGCCTCCGCCACCGGGAGTGCCTCCCCCGATCCCTCCACCTCCACCGAGAACCCCCCCCCCACTGCCACCTCCATCGAGATCATCCACCGCCATCCCGTCTGCCGCCGCCTACGCCGCCACCCCGTATGTCGTC
>NC_041392.1:685309579-685326343 GCF_002162155.2 Triticum dicoccoides | reverse complement strand
GGTCCACCATAGCCGCCACCTCTCACCTCCACGGCCACGGCCACCGAGCTCCACGGTTGGTTTTTTATATTTAGGTGTGTATATATGTGCATATATAATGAATGGTGTATGTGAGTGTGTGTGTGGGAGAGGGGTGCTATTGGTGTGTGTGTGTGTGTGTGTGCATGTGTGACTGAGTGTGTGATGTGTGTGTATGGATATGTGAGTTTGTTTGTGTGTGGGGGGGGGTGAGTGAGTGTTATTGATGTTTGTGTGTTTGACATATGATTGACACGACTTCATTCTTTCATGCAGGACATGCATCTATTTTGACAATAGAGAGAGTAAATTTAGTTGCATGCTTCAAGGGTAATCTCTTCTCGTTCATGTGTAGGTTTTCATTATTTGTAGATCACATAAATAGTCGCGTAACCTAGGTGTCTCCCGTTCGGAAGGGTTGTATCTATAAATATGCAAGTCTTTGCATATTTATAACCTCAACTCTTTCTAATTGTCCGTGTTTTCCATGGACAACCCGAGGATGTGTAGGCGGGTCGTTTTCATGATGTACTTAGATCCGAGACAGAATTTCGACAGTGTCTCCTTGTTGTTCTCTAGATACACATCCTCTTGGCTTATTGCTGAGACATGTATTTGGAGAACAGTCGGGAGGTGCTGCCGAAATTTTGTCTCGGGTCGGAGTACGTCATGAAAGCGGACCCAGCCTACACATTCTCGGGTGGGATTAGGACCTATCTTTACCTATTACATCGCTCAGTGCATGTCGTAAAACTTGATGGAGCCACTTGTTACATAAAAAAATTATGTGTGTGTTTCACTTTATATCAGAGGATGGAAGAACGTGAGTGGATGTACACCGGACATCCCAGCATGGAGGGTATGACCCCTGAGTGGACGTCGAAGACCAATGATTTCCTGGAATTAGTATTTGCTGGAGAAACGTCAGTTCATGGAATTTGGTGCCCATGCATGGAGTGTGATAACCATACTGAAAGAGATAAGATTACTATGAGTAAACACTTAGGAAAATATGGGTTTACGCCAGGCTATTACCGGTGGATCTTTCACGGTGAGACAGAACAGTCTAGGGCAGAGGTGGTGCGACAACGCACCGGCGAATATGATACTCGGATTGAAAACCTGTTAGATGACATCCACCGTGCGGATCCGCGGGAGGACCCAAACTCCAAGGAGCCGCCGGAAAGCCCTGAACAGTATCATGCAGCTTTGTTTGCGGCACAAAAACCCCTTCACGCCCATACAAAGGTTACTCAACTAGATGGCATTGCACGCCTAATGGCCCAGAAGGCAAAACATAACATGAGCATAATTTGCTTCAATGAGTTATTGTCAGTTATTGCTAGCATGTTGCCTAAAGAAAATATATTGCCAAAGAACATGTACGAGTCGAACAAAATCCTCAGTTCACTTAAGATGCCGTATGAGCAAATACATGCTTGCCCAAACGGATGCATGTTATTTAGAAATGAACATAAAGATACGAATTATTGTGTCAAGTGCAAATCCTCTAGGTATATTGAGGTAATAGGTGATGATGGTAGCAAGAGGCAGCTCACAATTGCCGTCAATATCCTTCGATATCTTTCATTAATAGAAAGGATCCAGAGGCTTTATATGACCGAGGAAACTGCCCAATATATGAGATGGGCCGCCAAAGGGAAGATGTACAATACAAAAAATGCAACATCCCACTACTAGAAAAAGGGCTATAGCTGATATGGACATTAATGGCGCACCATGTATGTGGTGCGCCGCTGCTATACAGCAGTGGCGCACCAGATACTAGTGCGCCATTAGTATCCTCATTACTAATGGCGCACCAGACACACGGTGCGCCATTACTAGCAAATTTTATTTTATTTTTTATTTTCCAAAACTATTAATGGCGCACCAGGGCACAGTGCGCCTTTACTAGTTTTAACTAGTAATGGTGCACCACACGCTCGGTGCGCCACTACTGACAATTTTTTTTACTTTTTTTTCAAAAGTAGTAATGGCGCACCTGGGTGAAGTGCGCCATTACTAGCTCAAACTAGTAATGGCGCACCACACCCACGGTGCACCACTACTGAGAATTATATTTTTGTTTTGCAAAACAAGTAATGGCGCACCCCTGGCAGGTGCACCATTAGTAACCAGGGTTACTAATGGCGCATTTGTAGGTGGTGCGCCATTAGTAACTTGAGACCGGCTAGATATTTTGGACAGCCACCTACCACACTCACTTTCCCCACTTCATTCTCTCCTCCTCCTCCTCCAAGCTTGTCATGGCTGCCTCCTCCTCACCTCATTTGCACCATAGATTCACCCAAATTAAGTGGTTAAATTACCTTTTTTGATAGGTAAGTAAGGGGAAAGCTTTCTTTATGTTGTAGATCTACTTTTTCTCCCTCCAACAACGTGCACATGCACTTTTTATGGCCTAGCTAGATCTATCTATGTTTGTGGTGTTGCATATGTTTGTGGTGTTGCATATATGTTTGTGTTTGCAGGTACCGGTATTTGAAATGCGATAGTTGCCAATATGTTGCCGGAATGTTGATTCATTTCCGTTTCGGCGAGAATTTAGCACTATGCATTCTTTTTGGTCCTATTTTTAGGCAAAGTCATGCCAAATTTTTTCTTGGTTCTAAAAGATCGTTTTGCTCTACCCCGCAGGTGACCATGGTCCGCACGATGACCGAAGGCATCGTGAATAGGTTTTTGAGCTCCGCGAAGGCCGAGATGCTTCAAAAGAATGAGACAGAGATAAGATGTCCGTGTTGAAGATGCAAGCTGAAGAGCCTTATTGCGGACCCGGATTTCGGGCAGGTGCGGGACCACCTGCTCTTGCGTGGTTTCATGGATGGCTATCGGTGGCAAGGTGATGAAGATGACTATGAAGTCGTCCATGGGGGCCGGGCAAGAAATGAGGAAGGGCAGCAAGACAACCACCACAGCGAGGGTGGGCGAGAAGACGAAGAATCTCCTGGACATGATCACGACGGTGATGCCGGACATGATGATGAGGAAGATCAAGACGAAGGGCATGATCATGAAGATGAAAATGCCGGAGGAAACAACGATGGACCATCGATGGGCTGGATGCAGGACCCTCATATTCAAGAGCTGCTTCTCAAGAAGACGGATAACGCAAGAGCTACCGCCCGAGAGAAAGCCAAGCTGGATCAACTGGAGATAGACGCGGTTACTCCATTGTATGAAGGATGCATGCCCGAGGATACCCGCCTGAAAGTAAGGCTCATGGCTCTGGAAGATGAAGGTAAAACACAAAATGACCGACGCATGCTTCGACGAGAACATGTCATTCTGGCACGAACGTCTTCCCAAGGGGAACAAGTGCCAGACCAGTTTCGAGGAGGGGAAGAAAATCGTGTGTCCTCTGAATTTACCGCACGTGAAATACCATGTGTGCATGAACAATTGCATCATTTAACGGGACGAGCACGCGGAGTCTACCATATGTCCGGTGTGCGGCGTCACTCGATACAAGAAGAGGAAGAAAGCTCCTTGAAAAGTGGTGTGGTACTTTCCGATCACTCCTCGTCTATAGCGGTATTTCGCGGACCCTAAGCTAGCAAAGCTATTGCGTTGGTACGCGGATAGGGAGGAGAAGATGACGGAAATGATCCGGAGATAAATAAAAAAGACAAGATGCTGAGTCACCCTAAGGATGCGAGCGAGTGGCAAGCGTTGAACTTCGAACACCCAGAATTTGGGGACGACCCAAGGAACATCGTGCTGGGCGCGAGCACCGATGGACTCAATCCGTTTGGCAGCCAGAGAAGCACACATAGCACCTGTCCTGTGTTTGTGTGGATGTACAACCTTCCCCCTGGTTGTGCATGAAGAGGAAGTACATTCACATGAGTATGCTAATTGAAGGACCGAAACAACCAGGGAACGACATCAATCTGTATCTGGGGCTACTGAAAGAGGAGCTAGACACGCTGTGGAAAACGCCAGCCAATACGTGGGACGCCGCAGAGAAAGAATATTTCCCTATGATAGTCGCACTGCTCACGATGGTGCACGACTATCTCGGTTACGGATATCTCGCGGGGCAGGTGGTCCACGGATTTTCTGGATGCGTCAGGTGCATGGATGACACAACTTATCGCCAGCTAGATAGAGATCCTGGGTCTTCGGAAACCGTGTTCATGGGACATCGAAGGTGGCTTCGCGACGATGACCCATGGAGAAAACGCAAGGATCTGTTCGATGGTGAAACCGAACCCCGAAGACGCCCGCGTACGAGGAGCGGCGAGGAAATAGACGAGTTGTTGAAAAATTGGAAAGATTGCCCACTGCCGAGAAAGAAGCAAAAGGCGCCAAAGCCAGGAAAGAAGCGAAAGGCGCCAGAGCCGCTGCTGAAGGTATGGAAAACGAGGTCTGTTTTCTGGGACTTGCCGTACTGGAAGATCCACCATGTGCCTCACAGCCTTGATGTCATGCATATCACAAAGAACGTGTGCGAGAGTCTGCTTGGTACCCTGCTCAACATGCCAGAGGGGACCAAAGATGGGCCGAAAGCAAGGGCAGACTTGAAATCAATGGGCATCAGGGAGGAGCTTCACGCTAATGATGATGATGATGATGATGATGATGATGATGATGATGATGATGATGATGATGATGATGATGATGATGATGATGATGATGATGATGATGACGATGATGATGATGATGATGATGAGGTGAAGCAGGACACGGAAAGTCGTCGCAAAGGCAAAAAGGCCAAGAAGACCGGAAATGACTACCCTCTCGCGTGCTTCACTCTAAGTCAGGAGGAGATCGAGCAGTTTTTCACCTGCCTCGTAGGAGTAAAACTTCCTTACGGTTACGCGGGGAAGATAAGCAGATACCTAGACTCAGCGAAGCAGAAGTTCAGCGGGATGAAGTCTCACGACTGTCACGTGCTGATGACGCAGATACTTCCAGTTGCAATCCGTGGGATCATGGGCGCGCACGTCCGTGAAACGCTATTTGGCCTATGCAACTTTTTCGACGTCATCTCTCGGAAGTCGGTTGGCATGAGGCAACTCAGAAGGCTACAGGAAGAGATCATGGTGATACTATGCGAGCTTGAGATGTACTTCCCGCCCGCATTCTTCGATGTTATGGTGCATCTGCTGGTCCATATCGTGGAGGATATCATCCAACTCGGGCCGACGTTCCTGCACAGCATGATGCCGTTCGAAAGGATGAATGGTGTCATCAAAGGATACGTTCGCAACATGTCACGTCCAGAGGAAAGCATAGCCAGGGGCTTTCTGGCCGAAGAGTGCATCTCCTACTATATTAATTATCTAGGCATCGAGAACCCCGTTGGTCTGCCCGTCAACAGGCACCTCGGCAGGCTCGCTGGATGGGGTCACCGCGAGGGTCGCCGTGAAATGCATGTCGACTTCGAGGGTCGACTCGCCGACTTTGAAAGAGCAAACCTAGTCGTGCTACAACACATAGACGTGGTCGATCCTTGGGTGGTAGAGCACAAAACCTTTATTGAGAAGACGTACAATGACCGAGGCCAACAGAGGACGGACGGAGATATAATCAAAGAGCACAACTCATGTTTCACGCATTGGTTCAAGGAGAAGCTTCTGTCGTACCCTTTACATGAGGATTCTTTCGCGTAAGAAAAACTCATATTCTCCTTGTCACAGGGTGTCAAGCACAACCTGATGACCTATGAGGCGTACGATATCAACGGCTACACATTCTACACCAAGGACAAGGACATGAAGAGCAATGGTTATCAGAACTTCGGGATAGCGATGGAATCCTACACCAGTAACGACAAGGACAGATACTACGGAAGGATCAAGGAGATCTGGGAGCTGAGCTACGCTGGAGAGAAGGTCCCGATGTTCTGTGTCAGATGGGCCAAGAGCGTCATAAAAGAAGACCGATATTTCACCACCATGGTTATACCCGAAGCCAAATCCAAGACCGCGGGCGCAAACATCACCGCGAAAAATGAGCCATGGGTACTAGCTTCCCAAGTGGACCAATGCTTCTTCATTACCGACCCGTCAAAGCCCAGTCGTGTTGTCGTGAGGAGAGGCAAAAGGAAGATCACCGGAATGGATGGAGTCGCCAATGAGAAAGACTTTGACAAGTACGGCGACCCGAAGATGAACATGACGACGATGATCAAGTGCCACACACCACAAGAAGAAGCAGTACCACCCTACCTAAAGGACGTCCATTCAACAGAAGAACTCCATTTGCGAAAAAGAAGGGCAAGAAGATTGTGAAAAGATAGCTAGCTAAGATCGATTGTATTTAAATCGTAGTCTTCATTTCTTGATTGTATTTCGACATTTTGAAATGATATTTCTTCTGTTCTAGTCCTCATGAATATTGAATTTGTTAATATTTTTTGAAATCATGAATATTTTTAAATTTCATGGGAACTTTTTGAATTCATGAATATTCTTCAAATTTGATGATATTTTTTCATATTCATAAATGTTTTACCAATTCACAAATGAATGCAACTAAAAATCCAAAAAAATATTGATGATATTTTTAAATAACAAATTTGATGATATTTTCAAATAACAAATTTGATGATATTTTCAATTAAAAATAAAAAAACAAATTTGATGATATTTTCAAAAAAACAAATTTGATGGTATTTGATGATATCTTCTGTTCTAGTCCTCATGAAAATAACAAATTTGATAAAAAAACAAATTATTAGATGCAACAAAAAATAATGAAAAAAGTTACTAATGGCGCACCAAAGGAGGGTGCGCCATTGCTATCAGAAAAGAAAAGTTATAATGGCGCACCAGAGGATGGTGGGCCATTGCTATCAGTATTTTTATGGCGCCATTACTAACATTCCCCCCTCTAGCTGGATACCACTTCGCCCGATCCCCCTTCCCTCTCCCTCGCCAGATCCCCCTTCCCTCCCTCGCCACACCCGCTCCAACGACCCCCGCGCCCGCTCCGACGACCCCCGCACCCGCTCCATACCCGCTCCGGCTCCCCTTTTGGATAAGGCCGAGCCAGACCCCTATGCAAACCCTAGCACCTCCCCACTTCCCCTCCCCTCGCGCTGCTTCACCCGACTAGGTCATCGCCATCACCGCATCGTCCCCGCGACCACCGTCGTCCCTGCACCCCACCAAGCAGTCCAGGAGCTCTACAGTGTTCTTCTACGTCATCTACGGCCACCCGTTCGAGCTCGACGACTCTGCATCGTGCGGATCGAGGTCTTCTTCCACCTCCGGCCACCGCTGCCTCACCATCGATCCGCGTCACCTCGTCAACCCTGGCCCCGCACGAGCTCGCCATCGTCTTCCTCTCGGTGAGCTGCACCAGTTCCCCTCCCCCTTCGATTTCGTCACCGTAGACTGTCGCACCACCGCGCCCCAGCTCCTGGTTGCCGCCCCCCGTGGCCGTGCTCCCCTTGGCCCCTAGCCGCACACTGGTCCTGCCCAGGCGCGCTCACCGCACCGCACCACAATGTTCCTTCTTTTCTTCCTGATGTTGCTATTTCCATTGAAGTACTCACATGTGTTCTAGATGAGCTACTGCTAGTTAGTTCCCCTTAGACTACATTATAGATTGCATAGCATAACTCCAGAATTTTGTCATTACACACCTGCGCATATATTTCTGTTGTGAGCATAAATCCAGAATTTACTTATCTGTGATTCGTATTGGGTTAAAAGCTGGGGTGACTCTGGCTGTAAACTGAACTTGGTTCGGTTAAAAACTACATTGTGAAATCTAGACAGCAAGCTTATATCTGAAAAATGAGTTAGCTAGGATCAGAATTTTGAGTTGGCCCCTTTACATAAGTTTTAGATAAAGTTTCAAGGTTTCTTTAGAGTATTTATTTGTGTCGTTTGGATGTACGATTTGAGAGCAACTATTAGTTTAGTTTGCTGTCCCGAAATATATGTTCCTGGGTACAGTATTTTGAGGTGCTATTAAAACAAAGTTACAACATGAAAATTTTAGAGGTTGTTCTATAGATACTTAAAACATATATCACCTGTCAGGTTTCGTTCGGTATATTAAATCCTATGAAATTATCAAAGTGGGTTGTACTATGTTGGACAGAATTTTATGTTTGGACTTGGGTGAATGTAACCAGACTTATACTCTCAGATTTTGTCATAGTTGATGGTGTGAGGACTTATAATGTAATAAAGTATATACGTTGTTGCAACACCTCCATATGAAAGTAGAGGCACATTGTGGTGCTAGTTTGCTGGGTTTTGTCTCCGACCATCGTGTCGTGATGATTTTGCAGGTACCCCGAGAGGCCCTTGAGTTTGTCGGAATGTCGATTAACTTCCGTTCCGGCAAATTCAGGTACTCCATATGTCCTATTTTCAGCAAAGGTCATGCTGAAATTTTCCGTGAATTTTAGCATGACTTTGCTAAAAATAGGACATATGGGGTACTTGTGACTAATGCATGGGCCGGGGTATCTTAGTACTTAATTAATTAGGATCAACTGCCTCTCGTGTTATGCATGGGCCTCAGCGTCGACAAACCCTAAATGATAAAACTTTGGCTTTTAGGGTGCCTCGGTGTCGATAAAAAACCTAAATGATGAAAGCTTAGGCTTTTAGGCTGCCTCAGCATCGACAAACCCTAAATGATAAAAGCTTAGTTTTTAGGATGCCTCGGTGTCGACAAACCCTAAATGATGAGACCATGATCTTGTTCCTTGATAATAACCAACCTTTTGACCAACATTTTTCCTATTTAGAGCGAAACATGGCCCACAACGATGAGGCCGGCGGTTCGGGCAAGGCATTCTGGGAGCTGTCGGAGATGGAGGAAGAACCTCACCGCTATGAGGACGCCGCGGAAGACACCAATCCCGAGTACACAACCCCTAGTGGCGTCGAGGATGACACCACTGACGGTGCCGCTGAGGATGCCACCACTGATGATGGCAGCGCACGCACAGATGGCAGCCAACCGAAGAGCCAACGGAAGGACCGGCGCCCGAATGTGCTCGGCACCATCAAGGAGGAATTTACTGAAGTATCCTCCGAGGGGCATCCAACGACGCACAAAGAAATAGTCAAGAGGTACGCGAGACAGCTCAGGTGCGTTCTCCGGAGCACCGTCTCGATCAACGCCGAGAACCTAAGGCATCGTGACCGAGGAAATTTGTGCAACCTCGTCTTCATGAAGCTGCACGAACGATACAAGTTCCCCGGTGACTTCGCAAACACATGCCTCTCAAGGAATAAAGTGAACAGTTCTGCCCTCACGAAGATGAGCACGACCCTGGCTACTTGGAGAGCCTCGGTGAAGAGCATGATTGAAAAAGGTGATAGTTATGAGAAGATCAAGAAGAAATATCCTTCGATGAGCGAATATGACTACCGGGAGTTCAAGATCAAGTGCGAGAGCAACGCATCTGCGGAATCAAGTCAGTGGGGGAAAGAGATGCGGGACTTGAACTTAGGGGTCCACAAACTTGGTCCCGGTGGTTATAGATTGGCGGAACCTATATGGGACAAGGAGGACGCGGAGCGTGCCGAGCAAGGCCTACCGCCCCTCTTCGAGAAATACCGTGACAAGCAGACCAGGAACTATGTCAGGGCCCGGTACAAGATTGACCCGGTAACCAAGGAGCTTACCACGGATCCGAAGACCAAGGCGCTTGAGCATTTTCTGGTAAGGAATACACCCCTGCGTAATTAGCTCCATATGGTTGCATTCTAATTAATGAAGCCAAATTTCTAAATGGTTCACGTTCCTTCCGTAGGACACTAAAAGCAGTAGTGCAGGGTCGTCTCAGAGCTCCCCTTTCGACACCCTTTAAATAGGGCGTTGAACGTAATGAAAAACAAGGATAAGCTCAATAAGCCGACGTTAGCTGGTCGTGTGGCCGGCAAAGGCTTGTCCACGAAATGGTCGGAGTACTATACCGCTGGGCGAAAGGAGAGGAAGACCAGCTCAGAAAACCAGGAGCGCGGGGTTCAACAACTCATGGCACAAGTGGCGCAGATTCCGGAGATCATCGAAGAGCAAGTGCGAGACCAACTTGGAGCGATGATCACCGCCATTATGCCTACCTTGGTTTCTGGGCTGCAGGCATGGATTGCGGGCGGCCAACAGGGGCCGCCCCCGATTCCCAGCTTCACGGGCATCAACTTGCGCAACGCGCCGGCGGCGCCATTGGTGTCTCCGGCGGAGGCGGCATTGGTGTCTCCCGCGGCGGCGCCGGCATTGCAGCATAATACACCTGGGTGTGGGAAGAATATGCCGGCTGGCACCTCGGCAGCAAGCGGCCCCTCCGTCACTTGCATGCCCGCTATTGGCGGTGCCTCGACACTAGCCGAGCTCGACACCATCACGATAAGTAATTAAGCCTCTCGGCCAATGACTTCATCTCCTTGCCTTTGACTGGGCATCCCTGACGCCCTACATGTTTTCGCAGGGCGCCGCCGACGTTCCGTGCACTCTCCTGCACTTCCTGAACGACGAGTTGGTCGATGTCGCCAAGGGCAGAATCGTTCAACTGGGAAGCCGCGTGTTCCACGGTAATCAGATGCCACCCACCATTTATAGGGTTCAACTGGTTCAGCTGCTGCCAGGCTTCGACGACATGTTACCTCCATATCGACCCCATCGGGCCGATGAAGATGATGTGATGACCCTCAGCGCCTGCGTAAACTGGCCCATGCTTTGGCCGAAGTGCCAGATTTGTTTGGGGGCGGGGGACTCCACCCCACAGACAACACCGCCAGTCGTGCCGGCGCCAAGCGATGGCAAGACCCCCGCAACGCTACCAGACATGCCGGACATGGATATGGCACAGGATTCGGACATGCATATGGCATAGGATCCGGACGACGTCGACGACCACAACGACAGTACATTTACCAACGTCGATAAGTACTTCAACGAACATGGGTACGGTGACGAATTCTTGGTGCCTCCTTCTCAAGAACCCAACCCTGCAAAAGACGATCTAGCTGGTACCGCGGAGAAACCTAGTTGCAACAGGCGTCGTCTGCCGTTCAGTTCTCAGGAGACGCCTCCAGCTGCCGCCCTCACCGAGCCTCAAATAGCCGAGGTGCCAAATATTATCAGCCCCAACACACTCAAGAAGGCTGTCTGTGAGCAGAGCTCGGTCCCATTATAGCAGAAGAAGAAGGGACTGAAAAGAAAGAATAACAAGGGTGCGAGCCAGCCGGCACCAAGTACAATCCATGCTCAGGACGGGCCACCTACATCTAAGGATATCTCGAGGAGGGTGCATGTGGCGGGTAGGCCGATGCTACCGACTAATCTGCTCAATGCTGCAACCGGTGCTATGTGGAGTCTGCATGACAGTGTTCTTTCTTTGGAGAAGCGGTGTCTCTCCGAGAATGATGTGGCATACCCGGTTTTCGTGACCAAGGTGCCAGAGGGCAAGGGCTTTGTCGATAGCGCCATCGGCGGTATGAACGTCCTGCGGTTTGATGACATCTTCGCTATGTTTAACCTTCATCCGCTGCACTACACCTTCGTTCGGCTATTTTCGCTGAGTATGGAGATGCGGATAATTAGAGACAAGACCCCGGACATCGTGATAGTCGACCCCTTCTACATGCGTGCCAAGATCTTGGGCAGCGCTGGGGACCGGCAAGTCGCGAGTTCATACCTCGAAGGCGTCATTCTGGCAAACCCAGATAAGGATAACTTCCTCGTGCCTTACTTTCCCAAGTAAGTCATCCCCTCACCGCCCCGTAACATATGATTTCTTAGATTTCGATCGTTCTTTTTTTCTAGCATTCTGTGTTTTGTGCAGTGACACACACTGCACACTCATCCTCTTAAGCCCGAAATATTCCATGGCCACGTATTTCGACTCGGACCGTCAGTCGAAGAAAGACTACACAAATATCAAGAAAGTTCCTGATGATGTTCTCCCCGGCTATGCCAGATCTAGAGGCACCTTCAGCAGGCCAATTCGTAGGTATGGCAAGCACGTGTTCGCCCACAAAACGATGTTCCCTGCGTCAAGCAGCCTCCTGGCAGTCAGAAGGATGCCTACTACGCCCTCCATCACATGCGGGCGATCGTATGGGACCATAATCACCTTCTGCTACCAAATAATCTCAAAGATTGGGCCGCAAGCTTGTCGGTAATCCTGGACGCAGACATCAGACAAGAATTCTTTCGCATCCAGTCGGAGTTTGCGGAAATCATCCATCAAGATGTCCTTCATACCTCGGGGCAGTTCTACCTCAGATATCAACCGTCGAACAATGAGATAGAAACAACGCTACAAATGCAGGCTGACAACGCCCGCGATTTCATGACCATCACAACAGATGGCGGCTTCATCCACGCTCCAGTCCCTGAGTCGAGTCGAAAGTAGTGATGCTGTGTGTAGTTCTGAAATATCAATTAGCTCATGTTGTAATTAAACTTTAATGAACTTGTATGTCTCTTTGGTTTGGACAGTCGCTCAACTTATATGTAATCGATGCTATTTATTAGTAGGACCATGAATCGTGCTATTAATGTCTTGCTTTTCTCTTTTGATCCTTTTGTTGCATACTTATATATTGCTTATGTATTGTCTGTGAATTGCTACTAACGTTTTGTTTGGCTAGTGCATAGAGATGCCGTCGTATGTCGTGTACAAGGGTAAGGTTCCCAGAGTCTACGACGACTGGGAGGAGTGTCGGAGACAGGTTCACCATTTTAGCGGTAACAGTTACAAAGGGTACATCACTAGGGTGGATGCGGAAGCTAGATACGTGCGCTATCTAGCGGGAGAGAGGAGGGAGCGGAGGAGGAACCGGATGAAGACCAGTTTCATCGCGATGATGCTCATCGTGATGACCGCATCTCTCTTCTATGTGATGTTAGTTTAGATGATCGATATCGACTTGTAATGTGAAGACAAACTCGCTACTCGCATTCTCGAGACATGTAATGTTCTAACTTTGTTTAGTATTTTGAATTCAGAGACTAGCTAATATGATGAATTGTATTCGGAGACTAATCTTCTATTGTATTCGATAAATCTGCTGTTGATGTGTGGTGTTGTCTATATTCTGTGTAGTAATATATTTTGTAACCTGTGCAAATATCAGAAAAGAAAAAAATCTAATATTCATACTAGTGGCGCACCATACAGCACATTAGTGGCGCACTGCTGTAAAAATACTAGTGGCGCATTGTCTGTTAGTGCGCCATTAGTAACCCAGAGCAGAAGGTAAATATGGCCCCCTGGGAGGCATACTAATGGCGCACCGTGGGACATACTAATGGCGCACTGCCTGGTGCGCCACTACTGTCTGATATACTAATGGCGCACCAGGGGTGCACCATTAGTATTAGTTACTAATGGCGTGATGATAGTGGCGCACCTGTAGTGCACCACTAACATGCCTTTTCCTAGTAGTGTCCACGGGATGGTGAAGCATGGAAGAAATTTATTGAAATTCATAAGAAAACAGATGACTGGAAGAGTGTAGTTGTTGGGATAACAACCGACGGGTTCAATACATATGGTTTGATGGCTTCCATATATAGTTGTTGGCCAGTATATGTTATCCCCATGAATCTTCCCCCTGGCGTTTGCATGCAACGACATCACATGTTCCTGATGTTGATAATTTCAGGTCCTAACTATCCCGGGAAGCATATGATTGTGTATATGGAGCCATTGGTTGACGACTTACTTGTTGCTTGGAACAACGGGGTCCGAACATACGATGCCGTTTCAAATAAGCACTTCAATATGCATATCTGGTACCACACATCGCTACATGACCTACCTGCACGTGTGATATTTTGTGGTTGGTGTGTAAAGGGGAAGTGGCCTTGCCAAGTGTGTCGACAGCGTGTGACTTTCATTTGGCTGGCTAAGGGTCACAAGTATGTATGATTTGACCAACATTGGCAGTTCCTTCGTCTTGATCACCTATACAGGCAAGAAGCTATGCACTTCCAAAAACGTGTTATTGTTGATGACCCGCCACCACCTATTATGACTGGAGCCCAGCTTAAGTATGGGTTAGATGCTCTCGAGGAAAAGCTCGATGGGAAAGGTTTTGTGGGATATGGAGAGACACACCAGTGGACTCACATTCCAAGCTTATGGAGGCTCCCTTGCTTTAAAGATCTTCTACTTCCATACAACATTGATGTAATGCACACTGAAAAGAATATTGCGGAGGCCTTACTCGGCACGCTCCTCGACACCGAGAAGTCAAAGGATAACATTCAGGCTAGGATCGATCAAGCCAAACTATGCAATAGGCCAAAATTAAATGTGGTGCCTCATGCAAAAGGTAATTCTTGGAAGAATCCACCAGCCCCTTTCACCCCTTCAATGCCCCAAAGGAAGGAAATTCTCCAATGGATTGTGAACAACTTGTACTTCCCTGATGGATATGCAGCTAATATCATGAGGGGAGTGAATAATATGGCTACAAAGCGAATAGGAGGCCTCAAGAGTCATGACTACCATGTATGGCTTGAGCGGATAATGCATGTGATGATTCGAGGGTATGTCAGAGAGGATATTTGGCGAGTGCTGGCGGAGTTGAGCTACTTCTTCTGTCAGCTTCGTGCCAAAGAACTAGATTATGAAGTGGTTGCAAAGTTGGAGGAACAAGCACCTGAGTTGCTATGCAAGTTAGAGATGCTATTTCCGCCAGGTTTCTTTAATCCGATGCAACATATGATCTTACATCTTGCATATGAGGCTAGAATGGGAGGACCTGTGCAGTTCCGATGGAAGTATGCACCTGAACGGGAGTTCAAGCATCTTCTTGGGAAATGTAAGAATAAAGCCCGCATTGAAGCCTCCATAGCCGAGGCATACCTGAAAGAGGAGGTGGCCATGACCACGACAAAGTACTATCATGACAGTATTCAGACTAGGTTAAATCCAGCTCCTCGTTACAATGAAGAACCCACCAGTAATGTTTCCGACCTTAGCCTCTTCGAAGGCTAAGGTGGCAAAGCAAGTGGACCGAAGCCCAAGAACTTTTCACCTACTAAGTGGTCGACTATTATGATCTATGTCTTGACCAACATGGAAGAAGTGCAACCGTACATAAAGTAAGTGTAGAACACCTTTATTGACAACTACTCACTAGTCTTGAGTTCTAACTCGAATTCTTCCAATTGCTAGGGAATTCTAGAACGAATTCTGAAAGCTACCATGGCCTCCTAGCGACGAAGAATCAGCAGACCTTCTTGAAGATACCAATGCTGATGGCAGTTTCATTTCTTGGTTCTCAAGAAAAATAACTTTTCTAACTTTATGTTACTTCAAGTTGATCTTACTTGCTTGTAACGCTTCCACTAATGAACCAAACAATCTCCTATTAATCTTGTATAGGCATATCAGGAGGTTGATATGGATGCCAAAGTGAGAGAAGTAGCCGAAGGTTTTGAATACGAGGCCAAGTCATGTAAGGCTTACGACATGAATGGGTATCGCTTCCACACTGATAAACACACGCGTGAAAGGCTCAACCGAAGGTCAATAAATAGTGCGGTCTATTGTCTAGGGACAGATGGACATCACTACTATGGAACCATCGAAGAAATTTATGAGTTGAAGTATTGTGGTTTACAAGGAGTGAAGCCCATCGTATTCAGATGCAGCTGGCTCAATCCTGAGAAAGTGAGATGAACCCCTAGTATTGGCTTTGTCCAAGTTGAACGAGCATCAAAATATGCAGGAAATGATGTCTATATTATGGCTCAACAGGCTACACAAGTGTTTTTCTCCCATACGCGTGCACATCTACAGAATATATCGATCTCTTGAAGTGGGATGTCATGTACAAGGTACCCCTGCGTATCAAGGTACCTACCCCAAACAAGGATGATTACCATATAAACCCTAACACATACGAGGGAGAGTTCTTTCAAGAAGCAGACACTGACGAAGACGAAGATGATGCAAAGGAAGATGATGGCGTGCATCACGAACATGATGCTATGGAACATGAGGCCATGGATGACATGGAAGTAGATAATGCAGAGGACGAATACGAGGATGTTTCCGACCCTCGAGATTTGGCATTACTTATGCGATGGCACATGGGGATAGATGAGGATGAGGGCCCCCTGAAGACTTCCAGGATGAATGTATGAACGGGCGTGATAGCGATGATGAAAGCCCTGATCCAAATGTTGCACCTAATATTGACCCTTATTTCTAACAACTCCATGTAATCGTGTGAGAACTCTATGTATGTGTGTCACAACTCTATGTATTCATGTGTGTAACAACTCTATGTATTCGTGTGTGCAACAACTCTATGTATTTGTGTGTGCAACAACTCTATGTATTTGTGTGTGTAACAACTATATGTATTATTGTGACGATTCCATTTATTCTTCATATGTGATATATTTATTGTATTTACATCAAGTTGTATCATCTGTACTAACTAGTTTGTTCTTCTTCATATCAGGTGATTGAAACATGACAGGTAGCAAGAAGATTCCAAAGGAAAGTTTGAAAAAAGTGAATGATCTGTACAATGACCAACCTGCTCGACCGGTGAAAGCGGTGGCCGCTCCTTCATCGGTTGCCATAATCGCCAAGAAGGCCAAAGGATTGGCGGGTCTAGACACCCGTCCGGCAAAACGTGTGAAATAAGGTCGAGTATCACGCGAGGGGGGAGTAGGAGACGGACGAGGAGGGGGAGTAGGTGAGGCAGGAGGAGGAGGCGGACGAGGAGGGGGAGTAGGTGAGTCAGGAGGAGGAGGCGGACGAGGAAGAGG
>NC_041392.1:685297270-685309175 GCF_002162155.2 Triticum dicoccoides | reverse complement strand
AGGAAGAGGAGTAGGTGAGGCAAGAGGAGGAGGCGGATGAGGAGGGGGAGTAGGTGAGGCAGGAGGAGGAGGCGGACGAGGAGGGGGAGTAGGTGAGGCAGGAGGAGGAGGCGGACGAGGAGGGGGAGTATATGAGGCAGGAGGAGGAGTACGTGAAGCAGCCCGGAGTAGAGCACCTCTTTCTTCTCCTCGACCCTCTGATGCAGTGCTTCACCATGCTCAGGAGGAGGAAACAGAGGATGGGGATGAGGCGTGTGAGGAGGAGGACGAGGAGGATTTTGCGGAGGAGGTGGTGGAGGACGACGCCGCCGAGAGGAGGCTGGTTGTTCGTCGGGTTTCTGAGGGTGGGGATGGACCCTCACGGGTGACAGAGCACCACGAGGTGAGCGGTTCGCAACTGAGCAGTTCGACTATCAGCACTACTTCCAGAGGGAAAGTGTGGCTGCAGGGTCCTTCAAAGCTTCCAAGACGTCCATATGTGCATAGAGACGTGTTGATTAAACCAATGGGAGAGAAGTAAGTGGTTCTCTCGACTCATCCCATATAAATTGTACCTTTTGTCATTTCCTCACATATAATATGACTTCACTCTTCGAAATGCAGAAGCTTAGTAAAAGGTGGTGAGAGGCGTCTACCATGGTCGCCGAGTGGCATCATTGGGGGTCTTTGTAGGTTAAATTATCCTGGACTGGTCACTTTGCCGAACGGTATCATTGACCCAGCTTGGTCATGGGATCACTACAAACTTGCATCGGATTTCCTGGATATGCGTCAGAGGGTTTATGATAACAGAGCCATGCGAGTGGTCAACGACTTCTAGGTAAGTCCTTTCAAACACCTAAATGTCAATACCAAAAGGTTTAAATTTGCCATAGTCATGATTTAACCCACCTCACATGTATGCATGTTTGTAGGATTTCTATACATGCTTTGAGGGTCAGAAGGATCGTGCAAATGTGGTTGTTGAGAATATTGCCAAGAAACTAGTCCACGACATGCACTATGAGGAGCGCGTCTGGTTAGTGGTCAAGTATCACGCGGACTATCTCAACCATAGGATTTCCAAACAGGAGGCTCGAGGGACGCATCTTTCACGGGACAATTACTTCAAGGCAAGTGACGACGGATGCTTGTTATTCCCTACATTACCGCAAAATTGGAATCCTTACTAAGATGTATTTCTTTAATTTACAGGTGATTCCTTGGTGGTGCACTGACAAACGTCCGTGCTGGGAGAAGATCGTCAAACGGTGGACAGATCCAGGGTGGCAGGATGAACACAAAGTAATATCTGAACGACGTAAGTTGATGGGGGTCGAGGACACCGTCAAGGCAACCTCACCATCCCAGGTGTCGTCTCAAAACATGTAGGCAACCACATCCTTTCCTTTTCATCATGTTCTCCTTCATTTGTGAGCATTCCCTTGATTGTTTGGATCGCTTTCTTTTGTAGAAAGTAGACACTGGCAAGGATATCACTTACTTCGAGGAATGGAACATCAAACGTACCAAAGACGACAAGGAAAAGGACCCTCTCCACCCGGAAAAGGACTGGATCAGCTCTAAAGCCCGGTCAGATGGAGAGAACTACACCAAAAAATTGAAGGAGACGTACAGGCCTGACGTTGATCCTCACGTGCTACCGTTTGAACCTCTTGTGGCCATTGCCGCGGCAGGCGGTAGACCGAATGGCCGGATGGCGGTTCACCTTGATTCTGTCATAACCTCCTCCCACTACTGGAATCTACCATTTTGTCATCCACCACCTCTTTGTCGTCTGCCAGCTGACGGCAAAGAGGCTCTTTGTCCTCTGCTTTGGTAAAGCAGACGGCAACCAACAAGCTGATGGCAAAGAGAGTCTTTGCCATCAGCTGGCTCTTTGTCGTCTGCCAGCTGACGGCAAAGATAAAAAGGCAAATGGCAAAGCGCCTAGTGGGCCCCACGGGGCATGGCGTGGCTAGGTCAACTTCTTTGCCGTCTGCTAGCAGACGGCAAAGAGGTCAACTTCTTTGTCGTCTGCTAGCGGATGGCAACGTCCCTCCTTTGCCGTCTGCTAGATTCTTTGCCATCTGCTGGCGAACGGCAAAGAGGTGGTCTATCTTTTTTTGCGAGTAATAAAAAGTTGTTGCCCCACCTCCTCTCTCTCTCCCCTATCTCTCCGCCCGGCCCCACCTCTCTCTCTCTCTCTCTTCCGTCTCTCTCGCGCACCGCAAAGAAAAGGCATAACACACAAATGTATCAACCTTTCGATTTTTTTGAAAATCTAAACAAGGTCAAAAGAATATGAAATTTGGCACGGTATTGGTTCATAAGTCCTAGAAGACGTGGACAAAGTTTAATAAAATTTACTAAATTTTTGCATGTCTGTTTTATCAAAAGAAATAGGATGAACAAACACAAATCTTCTGCTGATTTCCTATTGGTTGGAACCTTTTTCCTCAGGATTGATGACATGGCAGGGGCATCCACCCCAACCACGCATCGCACGCACCCATCATGCGTGGGGCCCTCAGCATCGCTCGCACGCATCGCACAGGGCCCTCTCCATCGTCCCTTATCCACCCCACCCCATGTTCTCTGTGTCTCTATCTCTCGCACCATTCTTTCTCTCATCGGCGCAACCAGCTTGCCCGCGTACTGGTCCTCTTGCCGGAGCCACCAGCCGCGGGTCCTCCGGCTGGCGAACCCTCCGCCACCGCCGGCAGACCTCCGGCCTCCCCTCCTCTGCTTTGCCTCCTTCGGCACCCTTCTTCTCCCGCTACAATGCGCCACAAGGTCCGATCCACTCGCCGGTCACCAGCCTTGGTCCTCCGGCCAGCGAACCCTCTGCCGGCACCGGCAGGCCCCCGGCCTCCCTTCCTATGCTCTACCCCCTCTCTGAATCCTCTCTCTCTCCAGGAACCAGCAGGGTAGACGGCGTGAGCAGGGCACAGCCGCTGCGGGCCTGTGCGGGCAGGGCGGCCAGCACGGGAGGCCGCTACGAGCGACGCGCAGGCGGGCGGCGGTAGCAGGGCGCGGGCGGCACGAGCAGGGCATTGCCGGCGCGGACAGGGCGGCCAGTGTCCTCCGTTCGACTCCGATTGCTGCTGTGGACACGACCAACAAACATGAAACTAATGATGAACGTACGGACATGAATTGGACACAAACATGAAATGGACAGACACGAATGACGAACAGCGGCGTGGCTTTTGTAGCGCGTTATTTTTATTTTTTTTAATTTTAATCCCATTATTTGACGTCTGTTGTACCTCGGCTGACGGCAAAGACTGCCGTTAGCCACCTAATGGACTAACAACGAATTTATTGCTATCCGCTTTCTTTGCCGTCTGCCGCTGATGGCAAAGGCCCCTTTGCCGTCCACTTCAAAAATCAAATGGCAAAGAAGTTCGTTACCGATCCTATCATTGCCGGCGCCTTTTGCCGTCCGCCATCCATGCCTTTGCTGTCTGCCTTGGCGGACGGCAAAGTAGCTGATTCCTGTAGTGTCCCTTCCGAGAGTCAACACGCTCTGTGCTATGAGTACTGGCTCTACTCCTACCGTAGAGCGTCACGTACCACATTCCGTGAGCATTATTGAGGATATTCAGGTCGATGCTTCTTCATTGATCCTTCATGGTCCTAAATTTTTGCATTTTAACATGAATGACATTTGCATTGCCATATTGTAGACTCAACTGATTGACACCGAGAAATAACGAGATGAAAACTGGGCCAAGCTGAAGGCACAAGATGATCTAGTGAAGTCTTTACAACATATGGTGGCCAATCTTTATTCCATGCAAGGCCAACCAGTGCCAGAGATGCCACCGACGCTAGAGTGGAACATTGTGAGTTTCATTCAAACTATTTCTATCACCATTTTCGGCATTACCATATGCATTCATCTCACTATTGGGTCAATCCATCACAGCTGAACCCATCACAAGGGTCAGACAATGTTCCGGTAGTTCCACCTCAAGTTGGTGGAGTTGGGGCAGCAAAGGGAATGATGCCTTCTAATGTTAATGTTATCACTCCGGTTGATGGAGTTGGGGCAGCAAACGGACTGATGCCTTCTAATATTGGTGTTATCACTCCGATCTCCAAAATCACGTGAACTTCATGTTATGTTATGTTTGAAACTGTTCCTTGTATGTTGAGAACTCTTGCATCTTGAGACTTGTAAATTTGTGGTCTATTGCTTTTATGCACTATTGCTTTTATGTGAAATGTTTTTCAGAATCAATCATTGCTTCTTTTGTTCAGTGATGCCTATATGTGACATGTTCTATGTGTGATGAACTATATGCTGTTGTATATGTTTCACTGCAGGAAAGAAATAGAAACAGGAAAAAAAGGCACCTGGGCACACCATTGCCGAGGGCGGCTCTCAGCAATGACTGTGAAACTGGACCAGAATGCACCCTTTACCGAGAGGCCACTCGGTAAAGGATAATAACATGTAGCCCTCCTAGCAACTTTCCCGAGAGGCCTCTCGGTAAATGAAAAAGGATTGCCGACGGTGGCTCTTGGCAAAGTATTTTCACGGCTTTTAGGAGAAGTGACATGGCCCTCCCCTATTGGCTCAGTTTGCCGAGAGCCATACTCGGCAAAGATAGAGTTTGCCGAGCGTGCCTCTCGGCAAAGATGGCCCTCAGCCTGTTTCTCCTAGCCCCACGTGTCGGAAGTTGACACGTGTCAGCCTGCTACTGGCTCCCTTTGCCGAGAGCGGCACTCGGCAAAGTTGGCACTCGGCCTGTTCGCCTGGTCCCACATGTCAGGAGCTGACACGTGTCAGCCACCTACTGGGTGGCTTTGCTGAGAGTGGCCCTCGGCCTATTCGCCTGGTCCCACATGTTAGGAGTTGACACGTGTCAGCCACCTACTAGCTCTCTTTGCCGAGAGTGGCACTCGGCAAAGAAGGCCCTCGGCTTGTTCGCCTGGTCCCGCATGTCAGCAGCTGTCACGTGTGAGCCACCTATTGGGTGGCTTTGCCGAGAGTGGCTCTCGGCAAAGTTGGCACTCGACCTGTTTGCCTGGTCCCACATGTCAGGAGCTGACACGCGTTAGCCACCTACTGGGTGGCTTTGCCGAGAGTGGTTCTCGGCAAAGTTGGCCCTCGGCCTGTTCGCCTGGTCCCACATGTCAGGAGCTGACACGTGTTAGCCACCTACTGGCTCTCTTTGCCGAGAGTGGCACTCGGCAAAGAAGGCCCTCAGCCTGTTCCCCTGGTCCCACGTGTCAGTAACCGCCGTCACCGTCTGCTATCCATTGGCTACTTTATTTTGCTGAGTGGTACTGTTTGGCTCTCGGCAAAGTCTTTGCCGAGTGCGCGTGTTCTGGCTCTCGGCAAACAGGTGTTTGCCGAAGAGGTGTACGCCGGGTGGCTTTTGCCGAGGGTGACACTCGGCAAAGGCTTTGCCGGCGGTTTTCGGCCCTTTGCCGAGTGTCTGTGCCCCTCGGCGTAGCCCAGAATTCCAGTAGTGTACAATTGTAGACTTAGCAAGCGCGAGCATGGACAGACCCTCAGAGTTTTCTATTACCTACTAATAAAGTAAGGTGTTTTTCTCTGATTTTTTCCTTTGTTCACCATCAAAAGATTTACTTTTTCTATTCGAGGTCGTACTAAACTTTCGTATGTCCGTCTGTTAGCAAAGGAAAAACGATTTAGAAAGAATTCCGTACGTGGGCCGCACCCCCTCCGGTCCAGTATAGTCAGCCCACTATTTTATGCCCACACAACAATAAAAACAATCCTATTTCCCGCTCAACGCGGCAAATAGTTTCGGCTACTTAGAGGGCGCGCAAGACTCGACGGCCCATTTTTGTTTGTGTTCTATTACAAATTTCCGTTTTCTGTTTCTTTATTTTTTTATTTCTGGCTTCTTTTTTATTTTTCCCATTGCAAGTCTATTTTTTCATTTTTTCTGAAATTCACAATTTTCAGAAAATGTTAGCAATTTCAGTTTATATCTAAAATTTCGTAAAAACATACAAATTACAAAACAGTGTTCTACTCTAAAAAACGTTTGAATTTTTTTATTGTGCAAAATGTTCTTCAAAATTTAAAAAATATTCACAGTTTTTCTAAAATATTTGTATTTTTCAAAATTGTTCAAGATTTAAAGAAATGCATTTGAAAAACTTTATAAATTTCAAAATTATTCCTGTTTTAGCGACATATTGAATGAAAATAATGTTTGCATTAAAGAAACACATTTTCCAAAATTCTTCTGCATGTCAAAACATGTTCCTGTTTTAAAAAATTGTTCACAACTTAAAAAATGTTCATATTTTTATAAGAAGGTTCATGTTTTTGAGAAATGTATGTGAATTTCAGGAAATATTCCCTTCAAATTTTTGTTCTAGCTTTGTCCAAAAATGTATATAATTTTCAAAATATTGTTCATAATTTGGAAAATTGTTCATGTTTTCAAGTATATCTGGTAGTTCATGTTATGAATACCAAAATTGTGCTCCTATTTAAAATATGTTTGAAATTTTAAATTTTTGGCATTCTAGTTTTTATAAGAGTTTAAAAATTGTTCCCATTTTTTGAAAAATGTTTGGGTTTTTCAAAGTTTGTTCAAGATTAAAAAATGTTACAAATTTGAAAAATATACTTGTTTTAGTGATATGTTCAAAAATGGAAAATAATTTTTGCATAAAAAGACACATTTTGTAAATTTTTCTATATGCTCGAAACATGTTCCCTTTCCAAAAAGTGTTCACAACTTAAAAGAACGTATGTTTATAAAATGTTCATGCTTTTAAGAAATGTTTGTGAATTTCAACAAATGTTACGTTCAAAATTTTTCTTTGTCTTTCTTAAATTGTGTGGAATTTTAAAAAAAATGTAATTCAAAAAATTGTTCACGTTGCCATGTATATTTGGCATTTCATAGTTATCTGCTTCTGAAAAGTTCAAAAAAAGTTTCAAATCTAGCATTGAATTATATTCTTTTATATTCACGTTAACCATTGGTTAGTAGAACACGTTTGTTTGAGTGGCTTGCAACATATATTTTTTTCGAGAATCGAGTGGCTAGCAACATATGGTCGGGTCTTTGAGCTCGTGAGTTCGATCACTCCCATACTGGGACTGCTCAGCATCCGGGGCATCGAGCTAAGTCGGCTTGTTCAGAATAAGGGACACCATAAATTATTGACGATGGTAGCTTCCATGTGCCAATAAAAGAGAATATGCTGGTTAATTATAATTGAAAAAAATTATGAGCACGTGCCAACAAAAAAGAATATACTGGTTTGTCTCTAATTAAAGAGTGCTATGTTGAACTAGAGAATACGGACATGTGGAGGTCTTGATCCATTCTTATATGAGATAGAGGCATATAATTTTATTATCCCGTTGCAATGCACAGGCATGTGTGTTAGTGAATTCTGATATAAATTGTTAGGAGTGCCTAGAACTATTCATCTAGATGAGATATAGTTTGGTTTCATTCCGTGACCAGATGGCATCACATGTTTTTTTTTGGAACACACTACAGACGCAAGTGCTCATATACACGCGCATACACTCACTCCTATGAACGCACACACGCACACCCTATCCCTATGAGCACCTCCGAAAGACTGAGCCGACATATCATCTTAAAATTTACGAAGACACCGTAGGCACCTCGTAGTCGACGGGAACGTCTCCTCCCACTGAATGCGCATTGCCGGAAATCTTTAAATAAATTTAGAAATAAACGCGACCACCAGGACTTGAACTCTAGTGGGTTGGGGATATCATAGTCCTTCTAACCATCCAACCACATGTTGGTTCGCATGGCATCACATGTTTATTGTGTTGTTTTGGATGTAGGCTAAACTTAATTTGTCTTTTTAGAGGAATGCCCTTGGGCGCACTTTATTAACACCAAACAATCATTACATAAGTATCTCCTATTCAGCGCTTTAAGCATGCATTCCTGCAAATAGGCGCGCACACCCCTTCCTTCTTTCGCTACTAACGGGCTGGTCCATCTCCCCTTTGGTTACATGTTTTTTATACCGCAAAAAATGGTACAGGAGGGAGAATCAAACCAGCGACCTCCTGCATCAAGGGACGCTGCACTAAACACAATGCCACCTAGCCCACTGTGATAAGTTAAAACTTTTCCTATCCTGTCTTCTTTCGTCTTTTCTTTTTCCATTTCCTTTTCCCCATTTTCCATTTTTTTGTTTTTTGTTTTACTCTTCTTCCTTTTTCAAATCGATTAACGTTTTCATTTGTTGATGAACTTTTTTGAAAAATTATGAACTATTTTTCAAGTTTGATGAACTTTTTAACAAATTTGACGGACTTTTTTCAAAATCGAAGAAACTTTTTAATTTTTTTATGAACTTTTTTTTGGAAATTGATGAAATTTTTTCAAATTTGATAAACTGGTTTCCAATATCGATGAATTTTGTTAATTTTGATGAAATTTTAAAAAAATTGATGAACTATTTTTCTGATTTAATGAACTTTTTTTTCAAAATCGTTCAACTTTTTCAGTTTTCGATTTACTTTGTTTGGAAATTGGTGAAAGTTTTTTCAAGTTTGATGAACTTTTTTTTCAAAATTGATGAATTATCAAAATTGGACTTGAACTCTGGTGGGCTGGGGATACCACAGTCCCTCTAACCATCCAACCTCATATTGGTTCGCATGGCATCACATGTTTGTTGTGTTGTTTTGGATGTAGGCTAAACTTAATTTGTTTTTTAAGGAATGCCCTTGGGCGCACTTTATTAACACCAAACAACTGTTACGTAAGCATTTCCTATTCAGTGATTTAAGCGTGCATTCCTGCAAACAGGCGCGCACACCCCTCCCTTCCTTCGCTACTAACAGGCCGGCCTATCTCCCCTTTGGTTACATGTTTTTTATACCGCAAAAAGTAGCGCAGGCGGGAGAATCAAACCAGCGACCTCCTACATCAAGGGACGCTACATTAAACACAATGCCACCTAGGCCACTGTGATAAGTTAAATCTTTTCCTATTCTTTCTTCTTTCGTCTTTTCTTTTTCCATTTCCTTTTTCCCATTTCCCGTTTTCTGTTTTTTCTCTTCTTCCTTTTTCAAATCTATTAACATTTTTCATTTTTTGATGAACTTTTTGAAAAAGTATGAACTATTTTTCAAATTTGATGAACTTTTTTTTTCAAATTTGACTGACCTTTTTCAAAATCGAAGAACTTTTTTAGTTTTTTGGTGAACTTTTTTTTGGGAAATCGATGAACATTTTTTAAATTTGATAAACTGGTTTCCAATATCGATGAAATTTTGTTAAATTTGATGAAATATTTTTTAAAAAATTGATGAACTATTTTTCAAATTTGATGATTTATTTTCTCAAATTTGACAATTTTTTTCAAAATCGATCAACTTTTTCATTTGATGAAATCTTGTTTGGAAATTGGTGAACTTTTTCAAATTTGATGAACTTTTTTCAAAATTGATGGTTTTTTTAAAATCGATGAACTTTTTCTACACTCATTGATCGTTTTTTCAAATTTGTGAAGTTTTTCTAAATCCATGAACATTTTTAGTTGACGATTTTCATGTTGCCACTATTCGATTTCATGTATAATTTGCCGCTATAGCTGTTTTTAAGGGCTGCTGCTATATACCAAAGCCCGCTATTTAAAACATTGAGAGAGAGAGAAGGAATGTACAACAACAACAACAACAACAACAACAACAACAACCCTACATCTCCACATCTCTATTTTTCCCACAATGAGCTCCACATCTCTATGGATGAGAGAGAGAGAGAGAGAGAGAGAGAGAGAGAGAGAGAGGAGGAGGAATATGTACTGCAGTACAACAACAGCTCTACATTTCCATCTTTTTCCAAAATGAGCTCCACATCTCAATGGATGAGTTCTATCTAAATATGCACGTGAACTAAGTCAAAAGAACTAGAAGCAGGATGAGTGAGAGAGGAGTTCCTGGATCGTTTGCACGTTGCATTTAAAAGATGATGGGCTCTTTGAAGTTCTGCCAGCCGTTTACAACAAAAAATGAAGCTCATTAAACGAATGGGTTCAAGCTGAAGGAGTTTCTGCCGGAGCATGATGAATAGGAGAAACTAGTATTCGTTTGGGTCAAAGCTACCGTTGGAGGAATGATGACCATCAATGAGGTTTTAACTAAACGTGCAGCCATGTGGGCCATACTAATGTAAAAGAATTATATAAGACCCAGGTCTCACGGGTTAACATGTGGACACACCCTGATGAATGACACATGACATTTACAAATTACAAAGCATCTATTCCACCCCATTTGAAATCAGGGGGATTAGATGCTTTATAATTTGAGAATGCCATGTGTCATCCATCAGGATAGGTCTCACATGCTAACCCGTGAGACCTGGTCTCATATAATTTTTTTTCCATACTCATTTATTATCTGTGAAATACAACCTCTATGCAATATTTCTGGGCTCTTAGATTAATCATATACCTGCTGGGTAACACGAATCATGCAAAAATGAGTAGCGTGGATACCAATCTCGCGTGGCATCATGTCTACTCGTCATTTGTGGCACCACGACTCCATAAATAGATAGGCTTAAAAAATATTAGTACTAATGTTGGTTTGTATGCAACTTGTGTATATATGGATAGTGTATTCCTCCATGAAGGACTCGGAGAATCCAGATTGATGAAAGTACTAGACTTTTTTCGATAAAGGAAAATCTTACCTTCTACCGGCCGATCGCGCAAGCCTGTCCGTCAGCTTTGTAGCTGTCCGATCTATCTTTTATCAGACGGTAGAGAGCACTCCCGCATCCGCTGGAGGCGTGTCCGTTTCCTGCAACTCACCTCTTGTTTCAGGACATCCATTCCTGCAACTGGATAATAGAAGAGGGGTTTCATCCTACAGCAGCGTGGGCTCGTATGGCTGGGAGTGTGAGCGGCTTGATTTGGGAGGGCGGCGGACGCGGCGGCGCAAGGCGTTGGGCGACCAGGGCTTATCCAACGCGGTGGCATCGAGAACTGGCTCAGGATCAGCGGTGGCCGGCGACGACTCAAGCAGGTAAAATTCAGAGACCCCTTCTCCCATTTTGTCGCCGATGTGGTAATGGTGGCGCTCCCTGCTATTTCTCTTATTTCTGCAACAGAGTTGCAGAGCGTTTCTGCAACAAAGCGTTTGTTGCGGGAAGTAACGAGTGGGCATGCGGTCTTGTTTTTGCAACGGGGCATTTGTTGTGGGAAGGAACGAGTAGGCATGTGGTCTTGTTTCTACAACAGAGTGTTTGTTGCGGAAAGTAATGAGTGGGCATGCAGGCTTGTTTTCTGCAATAGAGTGTTGGTTGCGGGAAGTAACCAGTGGGCATGCCGGACGTAGACACTACATCAGAAGGCTATCAGCTCGGGCATCCAACGACTATCGAGACGGCGGACAATATGTAAATATCGGCCGGCGGACGCGTAGCAACACCCTTTCGATAAAGGGTGAATTTTATTGGCTCAAAATGAAAATACTTTTGCTGCCATGTGATGTGAGACTTTGGCGTTGCTTTATCGATGGTGCACATAGACTTTGGTTTTTCGGTTAACCGAACAATTTCAGTTCATAAAGTTTGTTTTTCTTTTTCATTTTGATTATTTCGGTGCTCATTTACAGAAACTAAAAAATAAAAACCGGAATAAACCGAACCAAATTAATCATAGAAACCCAATGCCCACCCCTATACCATCATTTATGTAGAATATATTGAAATATTAATGCAAAATATACAAATCCAAATTTTCTTATACCATATATACTCCTCAACTGTCATGCGCGTGGAATCTGCAATGCATGCTATCTTGTCATGCTGGTCTAAGTCATTAAATGAAATTAATTAATTAATCTATTAAAGCACACACAATCAACTAATGCTACAAGCAGTGCGAACGATGTGTATAGATACTTTGC
>NC_041392.1:685289912-685296978 GCF_002162155.2 Triticum dicoccoides | reverse complement strand
AGAGAGATGCGCACACTCCCTATGACTATGGTGAAGATCATTCTCCTCCTCCTGGCACCCCTTGGCATGGCCGCCGCAAGCACGGACTGCCCTGGCGTGCTGTCGCTGGACGGGTCTTCTGCCTGCGGCCAGTCGTGCGGCACGAAGCTCTTGCAAGATCTCTGCATCCATGTGATGGTCTGGGGCGGCGTCGACATGTCCAGGTCGCAAAAGGAGGGGGGCACCGGGTACGTGATCCTTGCCGCGCGGTTCGCCGTGGAATCCATGGACGCCACGCGGCTCGCCGCGAGGAACCAGCTCAGTCAGAACACCTCGCTCTCTGGCCAGGAGAGGGACGCCTACGAGGGGTGCCTGAACGACTACGCCGCGGCGAGAAGCTCTATCAACCACGTCGCCAAAGAGATGCTGCCTGGGGTTGCCGACGAGTTTGCACGTGGGGTGAAGAGCTTGGAGAGCTGCTGGATCCGGCTGATGCGGCCGCCTTGAAGTCGACGCCGCTGTATGACTTGGTCTGGGCCGACCGATACAAACTACTGCTGATTCACATGCTTGACAGTAAACTACTAGGCATATGAGCGTACGGCAGATATAGAGATGGTATGTACACAGAAGAGCAATAAATAAATATGCAGGGTTTGGCTACACCGCTATATATCTAGTTTCACAAGTATGATCTAAGAGCATTGTTAATCGACCCCATATAATTTAGAGGAGTAAACTACCAAATATTCTTTAGACGAGTATATTTGCTCCTTAAAAAAGTGTGGTTTCTAACCGAACTCCTAAACTCAACTCCCTAAAACTTACGTATGGTTTATATATTTCATCGAACACTTGCAATGCATCTTCGCACAACGATGGTGACCACGTCAGGACGAGCAACACTGGCGAGGAGGACCCGTCATCAGCGACCCCATGATGTGTGGCCATGTCCCTGTTCTTCGCCGATGCTGGTTTCCTCTGTCCCAGAGGCAACAACGCATAAGTCGCCTCCTCTACTCACCTTCGTCTACTGCATCTCGAGCTCCAGCCACCGCCCATCCACCTCGCTCTCATCGTTGTTTTGCTTCCCAGACCCTCACCCAACTCACCATTGACCACCCCAAGGTGAACCGCATCTCTTCCCGCCTCTCGGGCTCCGTTTCCTGTTGTTTGTGTGTTGTCCCGCTCGAATTCGTACAGATACAAGATTTTCAGCACCGGGGTGCCCCTACACCCTCTATGAATAGTACATTCAAAACAAATTAAAAAATCTGAAACTTTGGTACATCAGACATGATGAAACTTTTGAGGGCTACCGACAAGGGGCAGACCATGGTGCAATGTAGTGGCAGCAGTCCTGGGTTGGACTATGGCGACGCGGATGGAGCGGGAGGTGCGGGGGCATCTTCAAAGCGATTGTTTTACTCTAGCGAGTATTTAACCAAAAACTATCACATTTCACGGAAACGTGACAGAAAATTACCACTTTAGATTTTGTGCGGAAAACTACCATTTTTGTCCTAATCCATGGCAAAAAATCACCAAGTCTCAAAACCGGTCGCTTCACCCGCGCTAAGGACCAAACCGACCACTTGGTCCCACGTTTCAGGTGCCACGGTGGCCAACCGACGCCCGCTGCGTGTTAACGGCGCGTCCGCGGTCGGAAACGGCGGTTGTCGGTTTGCGTTCAATGCACCAAAACGTGGGACCGGCCATTTGATGTTGATCCTCTGACGACACCGTTTCCGACCGCGGACGCGCCGTTAACGTGCGGCGGGCATCGGTTGGCCACCGTGACGTCTGAAACGTGGGACCGGCTGGTTAGTTTGATGCTTAGCGCGGGTGAAGCGATCGGTTTCGAGACTTGGTAGTTTTTTGTCACGGATTAGGACAAAAGTGGTAGTTTTCCGTACAAAATCGTAAAGTGGTAGTTTTCTGTCACGTTTTTATGAAATGTGATATTTTTGGTTAAATACTCTAGCCGGCCGCTGTCTAGTTAGGGACCGAGAGGCGACTTGAGTAATAACCCCCTCTAAAGCTTTTGAGGGATCGATTAGGTGCCGGTTACAGGAGGAAAACTGAATTTATCCTCCTCTAATGCCTTTTGAGGGATTGGTTAGAGATACTCCAACGTCAGTGCCAGATCAGGGTATAGTGGACCACTTGAGCATAACACGCGCTTTGCCTTGTCGTTGTTCTGTGGAATTAATTATATGTTTCTCTCAAGAGTTACTATGGCAAACGGATACTCCATGCATATTGCGGAGGCGGTCGAGCAAACATGGTAAAACCGCTGGCACTGTGCGTCTGCCATGTAGGACGGTGTTTCTGGTATTGGAAAGGTTTTGCTCTTTCTGTACCGGTTTTTTCTTGGGAAATGATTAAAATCACCCGGCGGATCACGCTCTTTTCGTCCGTCGTCTTGTGCACACGACACGTTTCAGTGGGCTCGCAGTCTCCACCTTCCCGAAACAACTACCAGATCCAATCATACTTCATGATAAGCCCATCATTTTCTTGCATCTCTCCTTCATTCAGACGAGGTGCTGCAGCCGCGCCACCGCCAAACACCCCAGCTGCACCGCCGCGGACGCCGGCGAGCACGCGCTCCGCAGTCGCGGTCGCCGGCCGCCTCCGCCGCCACCATCTTTCCTCCTTCCTCTTCTCAATTGATGGCGCCCGCTCCTACTGCTATTTGGTAATGAAGAAGATGACCTCGCTCGCCACCGTCCATGGCAAGGCTTCCGTCCACTTCTGCAACATCACTTCTGTTGCAAAAAATAAATCCGCAACATGAACTCCATTGCAAAAAATCAGCAACAAGAACTTTATTACGAATGTTTCTGCAACAACCTCTTTGTTGCAAAGCAGTGAAAAGACGTTCACCCGCTAAATTTGTGTCAGATTCGACGGCTCGCGAGGCGGCGGATCTTTTTAAAAGATCCACCGGCCGACGCGTAGCAGCCCCCATTCTTTTTGTTCTTTTCATGTTTCTTTTTATATATTTTTCCTATTTTTATTTTTTGAGTGTTTAGTACGTGAATAATTTTAAAAGTTATGATTATGTTCTGAAAATCACGAGCACACTTTAAATCCTTCTTCTCTCTTTTAAGCTCATAAATGTTTTCCAAATTTATGATCAATTTCGTAAAATTCATGAACAATTTTTATATCGTGACCATTTTTTAAATCCATGAACACTTTTTAAAAACTCATGACTATTTATTAAAACTTGTGAACATTTTTAATTCATGGATATTTTCAAAACTTGTGAAGAATTTTTAATTCATGAATAAGTTTTACATTCGCGAACATTTTTCAAAATTTTGATTATTATCTAAATTCATGAACGTTTTATAAAATTTGTGATTTTTTTGGAAATTCACAAATTAAATAAATTATTGAATACTTTATAAAATGGATTTTAATATAAAGTCCAACAAAAATAAAAATTCAACTGAAAAACCGACCAAGAAATTTTTTTCCAGCGCAATACACACAAAGCGCTACAAAGGTCGCGATATAGTGTGTGATTAGTTGACATCGTGTGTATTACACATGGGACCGAAGCTCTTAGCCTCTTGGTTATTACGGTCGGTTGTTTCAATTTTGTTTTGTCTATGGTGGGTTGGACTTTAATTATGCTGGGTGTCGTGGTGTTTTCTTATATCGGCACCAACTTGGCTTGCTGCTCGAGGCGTTATTTGTTTTTAGAGGAAGATGGAATTGTTCGGTGTGTGGTTGTCGTATCGTTACACATTTGAGTCTTGGTGGCGGTTGGTGGTGGTTACGTAAGCTTCTTTGTATCCCACAAAACCAATCGACCACATTCAAAGAATAGATGCCGAGACGTAACACAAAGAACACCATACGGTGGTCGCAACAACATGCAAAGGGGCCCAAACAACCTAAACATGGAAAATATCCGCTTATAGGTGGGCCCACTAACGACCCCAAATGCCCAATGCACCAAGAACCAACATTCCGAGGAAGCTTAGAATTTTAGAATAATCTTTAGATTCACAAACATCTTTTGAATCCACAGTTAGATTTCACGAATGGACGGCCCATGTTTGTCGCAGGGTGCCGTAATAGAGCTATTTTGACCAAATACAACAACACCTCGAATACAACAGTTGTTGTAGGCTCCTTGCCTATACAACCAAATAGTGGTGGGACAACATGCATCAAACTAAATTTTGGCCAACGTGAGAATGTATGTTCCTCATTCTCATAGTGTCATGGGGGACCCATGACCCGACTAGATGTGGGGCCCACTTTAAAAAAACACTAAAGCTCTCGTAGGCCCTATTCCTAGAGAGCTTAACGATTGAGAAGATATGTGTAGAAGACTAGGGTTGGTTCTTGTTGTTTTCTTATTTATTTATTTTCTTGCTATAGTTTTGTTTGCGAACTTTTTTACCAAGCACCATGTGGTGGTGTTCCATCAATGGCTGCCCCTTGTGGCGAAGATAGTAGAGAAGGTGACTTAGAACTGTCATGGGCGACAGAGGTGGAGCAAGATGCACTAGTGCAGAACCGGGCAATAGCACCGGTTCGTAAGGCCCTTTAGTCCCGGTTCAGTAACCGGCACTAAATTGTGGGCACTAAAGCCCCCCCCCCCCTTTAGTACCGGTTCAGCACGAATCGGTGCTAAAGGGCAACCACGTGGCACGAGGCAGCTCCATGCGCATGTAGAACATTAGTACCAGTTGGTAACACCAACCGATATTAAATGTTTGGGTGTGTTTTGGTTTTATTTTTTATTTTTACTTTAATTTTGTGTTTTCAATTTAATTTAGTGATTATTTTACATTATAATGAGTTGTTAAATCATTAGGTGAATGTACCGCAGATTAGTTTGACTGGATGCGTGGATCCTAGCTAAGTCATCAAGTATATGTCATATCCATATTATATATACTTGATCACCTAATTAAGTGATTGAGGTAATATGGATATGGCATATACTTGATCACTTAGCTAGAATCCATCCAGTTGAAACTAATATGCAGTTTTTTTCATAAATGATATAATAACTCATCATCATCATATTAATATAAAAACTCTTGCATCATATATATATATCATCACCAACGGTTTTCATAGCAAAGATATCATCGAGTTCAACATGGTAATGATATTATAAGCGTTCATAACACCACAAAAGCAAATCACTCTTTGAGATTAAGTTCAGGACGAAGAACACGGACATGAGAGGACAAGTACTAAGAGCATGAACTAGCTAATTAATCACTCATCCTGCTCTCTCTCAGGTAAAATAGCATAGAACATGTATAGCTTTGCTGATTCATCATATTGGAGCATGCAGATGAACCTGTCTCCTAATCGTGGGTTGCGCTTCTGATTGCTGCCCCCTAGTACTTCTCTGTGATCGTTCACAATTTTGCTCCAGTCTTTTACTATTAAGCATTCATCGCTATTAGAAATCCTGAATGCACTAAAGTGCATTGTAGGATATCTTGGCCGTAAGCTAACAATATTCATGGTACCTTTAGTCTCGATCCAATCAGGCACAACATTCATCGGGAGTCCCTGTTGAAGAACATCGTAGAGTAACATACTTAGCAATGAAATTTAGCTTAAAAAAATAATGTATGCAAAAGATGCACTGAAGAGAAATAGTAGAAATCTTACCATCTTTTCTAAATATATGTGACCGTAGTTCAGTACGAACACTATTGGTCGCACATTTTGAGTACTAACATTTCTAAGTGCAGGAAAGAAATTTGTCTTGACAACATCAAGATCCTCAAGCCATGAAACATAATGACTTGTCTCCTTGCAGTTTAGTTCAACCCTGGGACAGTGGACGGTCATGTCTACCAAGCGCCGGACATGTTTGCTTGATTGGAAGTAAGCTGTCAATATAAATTGAGATCTATTAAATATTCAACTGGTTCAAATAATCTCACATCGAAGACATAAATATGGTTGCGAAACTCACACAATGGTAGAACTGGAGGCGTCTGCACATCGACCCAGATGTCTCTATTACCTTCAATATCATCTTTCGGACGAATATCAAAGGTGACAACCATAGCAGGCTCAAATGCATAAGCCTTGCATAGTGCTTGCCAAGTTTTGCATTCAAAATAGATATATGTGTCTGCATTGTATAATTTGACGTTGAAGGTATAACTATGCTCGGTCTTCAAGTAAACTATTTTTACCTCCATAGTTTCGTTAGGACTGAAACCTATCTTATCCAAGACAAAAAAAATTCCATGGCAGGGGATACGCTAGTAGAATAGTGAAAAATTAAAATTAAAAGTTGAAGCAAATGAAGCATAAGTCATGCTTAATTACGAAAAAAGACTTGTCGTTGTGACTTACTGTATCCACTTCGAAATTCTCATCCAGCTTGATGCTGAAGCGTCTATCATCAATTAGAAAATTTCTGCCGCACAGGCCGTGCTAGTCTTCGCAGTATTCGCACATAATGAAATTGTGTTCGTCGTCAGACGACATTCCTATGTTCATAGGTGAAACATTAAACACTTATTAGTTCTATTAATTCAACTAATTCTGTTAATTCAACTACTTCAACTAATTAATTCAATTAAGCACTTACGAAAAATATACCTAATTAATTGAACTAATTCAACTAACTAGTTCAAGTAATTAATTCAACCAATTCAACTAAACTAGTTCTATTAGTTTTCTTACTAAAAATAAGGTAGCTAGTTCTATATAATAAAATGTTAATTAGATAATGAAATCTCATATAACTAAATTAAATATATATCTAACATATAATTTATATCTAATTCATCTAACATTTGACATTAATATCTAACATATGTTCATATATAGGTGAAACATTAAATACTTACTAGTCTATTAATTCAACTAAATAAACTAGTTCTATTAATTCAACTAAGCATTTACTAAAAATAAATCAGTTCTATTAATTTCTTATTAAAATAAAGTAGGTAGTTCTATATAGTAATATTTTGGTTAGATCATCAAATCTCATATTGTGTGTGTGTGTACGAGCGGGGGGCGACGGCGTACGGGCGGTGGCGGGCGATGCGACGGGGACGGGCGGCGGGCGAGGCGG
>NC_041392.1:685284617-685289494 GCF_002162155.2 Triticum dicoccoides | reverse complement strand
CGGGCGGCGGGGGCGGCGCGCGATGGGCGACGGGCGCGGCGAAGAAGTTGGATCGAGAAGAAGTGGTGGTTGATGAAACTGATTTTTTCGTAAGTGCCATATATATAGGAGGGGACTTTAGTACCGATTGGAGCCACCAACCGGTACTAAAGGCCAATTTTTGCTAGGCCAAGGGGCGGGAAACGGCCCCTTTAATACCGGTTCATGCCACGAACCGGTACTAAAGGCCCAATCATTAGTACCGGTTGGAGTCACCAACCGGTACTAATGGTTGTGCGTTGCCACCGGCGGTGCACAATGTTTAGTCCCACCTCGCCGAGCGAAGGGCAGCCGCACTGGTTTATAAACCCAGCCGCGGCTGCTCCTTCGAGCTTCTCTATATAGCAGTCTTCTGGGCCTAACTAGGGCGCGCTGCCCTGTGAGTCTGCTGGCCCTTCTGGTCCCGCATTTGCACAACGTAGGTCTGGCAGGCCCACTGGGCAGCGCCCCAACAAATTTTTTATATAGTTTTTTCTTTCTGCATTATTTATTTTTTTTATTTATTTTTGAGTAATTTTTTATATAGTTTTTTCTTTTCTGCATTATTTATTTTCTTCTATTTATTTTTGAGTAATTTTTATATAGTTTTTTCTTTTCTGCTTTATTTATTATCTTCTATTTATTTCTGAGTATTTTTTTGTGACCCTCTCTACTCTGATACTCCGAAATGATAATACCATTGCAAGTTTCAACATTTTCAGAATTTATTTTGTAGTGAATTTCAATTACACGGTCATTTAGCTCTCTAAACAATTAGGTAAATGACCGAAAAACAACAAATGATGTCAGAACATGTTGGAAATTGATAACGTCACTTTGGATGCTGCATACTGAACACAAAAAAAGTCCGGACTTCAAATAAGTTTAGAAAACATTGAAGTGCCCGTGTAACAGATGAGTTCTCGTCCGAAACCCTAATACTCCGAAAGAGTTTGTCCAATTTATACACGAAGTGCATCCAGTTTTTGCTGTGATCCTCTCTACTCTTTCGCACATGCTATGCGGGTGAAATGATGATACCATGCCAAGTTTTAACATTTTCAGAATTCATTTTGTAGTGACTTTCAATTTCACGGTCATTTAGCTCTCTAAACAATTAGGTAAATGACCGAAAAACCACAAATGATGTCAGAACATGTTGGAAATTGATGACGTCGCTTTGAATGCTGCATACTGAACGCAAAAGAAGTCCGGAGTTCAAATAAGTTTAAAAAACATTGAAGTGCTCGTGTACACTACAAGAAATATGTCAGCTTATGACCTTCTGTCAGTGACCCTCGAAGAATTGGTCATAAATTTATGTCCATTTTAGACCAATTGGTCAAAAGCTGTTCAGGGGGCTCCAAACCCTAAACCATTGCGACCATTTTGGTCAGAAAGGTCGTAATTTCCTTACACGAAATGGTCACAAAGCAAACAGTGCTAGTCCGCTGCCTTCTTTCTAGTTGTTAATGACCAATATAGATGGTCATAGCCTTGTAGATTATGGTGGGTTGTGATGACTAGGCGCCATCTCATCAGTTTTGCCTATGTGTCATGTCCATGTGGCAGTTTTTGCCCTAGGTTGTGAAGCAACCTATATTTCTATCATCCCCAAAATTCCCAAAAAAATCTCATAAATTCTTTGGGGCATATATTCATCAAATATGTAAAAATCCTTCCTTGCCTAGTTCAAAACTAATTCAACAATATTCATTTTCCTATTCTGTTCACAACAACACTTTATGAAGGAAGTGCTATTTATATATTCTTGATTGCCCTCGGAATTTTTGGGAACTCTTTCCTATCCAAATCATCACCGCATGACAAAATTCAGCTCCATTTGCCTAGCAAATCTTCCTCGGCAAATTTCCAAAGTTTTTGTCCACCTAGAAGCATTGTGAAGGAAGTACCTTTTTTATATCTCCAAATGACATGAAATTTATATAGTTCCTTCATATGCCCAAATTATCACCCTCCTCCAAATTGCAGCTCAGTAAAATCATCTATGTGAGCCCAGGTTCAATTTATATTTTATGGCCAAATTGGCATGTTGCAAAGCAAGTGTTATATAGACCCCTCCTACTACCCTCAAACTTTTCAGGCACTCTTCCATACCCAAATCATTGGCACATGATAATATTCAGCTCAATTTTCCTAGTAAATCTTTCTCGGGAAATTTCCAAAGTTTCTACCTCGAGAGAAGCTTTGTGAAGTAAGTACTAGCTAGGCTTACCCAAATGATCTGAAAATTTACCAGCGCATGACCATACCTAAGTAACTTACCTACACCAATTTTGAGCTCATTTTATTCATCCAATCTCTCTCACTAGTTTTCCCAAGTTTTTGTCCATAAAAGAGCATTGTGAAGGAAGTACTACTTTGGCATGTCCAAATGGTATCAATTTTCTACAATGCTTTCCTATGCCCAAATAACCATCCTCCACAAAATTTCAGCTCACTCCATTCATTATTTTGAGCCCAGCTTCAACATTCATATTTTTGTCCAGCGTGGTACTTTGCAAAGCAAGTACCACCTAGGATCCTCCTTTTGAGCTAAAAATTTGTGAAGACATTCTCCTTAGTAGATGATCATCCTCAGCCAAAACTCACATCCATTGACCATGTGCATTTCCCGTACCTCTAATCAAACACTTGGCTGCTAATTCATATTTGAGCATCGATCGGTCTCCTCGTGAGAATCTTATGTTGTAATTTCCTTCCTAGCACCAACCTGGGGAGTGACCAACCCACTAGACATGCCTAGTCCGCCCAGAACACATGGCAACATTACGGTCACGCGGTGACCACGCGACGGGCATGCGAGTTTACGCGCTCTAGAGTTGGGGCCCTCGGCCACCGCCCAAACCTCGACGTATCGCCACCAAACCATGTATTTATGATTAAATAGGTCCTTATGTAACTATAAATGATTTTTGGAAAAAATAAATAGTAAACTATGAGGCAGCTGCAGTTCAAATTTGACCCGCTTCCAGCTGAATCGGCGGAAATATGTCTTTTTCACGAGAGGTGGATCAAAAAATTTTACACCCAACCATTTTGTCAATTATGCATTAAATATGGCCTAGTATTTTATAAAAATGATTTGGTCCAATTTTGCAACAATTATTTGGTAGTTCCTTCACAAAAAACCTCCTTTCGGGCACTCGAAAAATGGAAAATGGTTTTTTCGTCCAACGAAAATGAAAACTTCCTTAGGAAACATTGTTTGCCATTCCAATATGCACCCTTGTGCACAATATGAGATCATTTGAACAAACTATACCATGAATGTGGCCATAAGATTGATCATTTGGCTTGAAAGCCATTGATCTCCACACGTGATAGCTCGTTTCTGAGAACACTTTTTAAAAATATTTGCTGTATTACAAGTTAGTTATTTTTCCTAGGAACTTGGCCACATATAATGACACAATGCAAAGGTTTCCCAATTTTTTGATTTTGTTTTGAATTTTTTATGCCCGTTTCAAAATGCGGTCAAAACGACGGGAATGACCGTTCCTAGCTAGTGGTTGAATCTTGGAATTTTTTTGGTGTTTCTATGATTAAATAGATACTTATGTACCTAGAAATGATTTTTGGAAAAAATAAAGAGCAAACTACGAGGTTGCTACAGTTCAAATTTGACCCGCTTCCAACTGAATCGGCGGGAATTTGTCTTTTTCACTAGAGGTGGATAAAAACTTTTTACACCCAACCATTTGATCAATTATGCATTAAATATGGACTAGTATTTTAGAAAAATTATTTGGTCCAATTTGCAACAATTATTTGGGAGGTCCTTCACAAAAAAAACTCCTTTTGGGCACTCGAAAAATGGAAAATGGTTCTTTCGCCCAAAAAAAAAGAAAACTTCCTTAGACAACATTGTTTGCCATTCCAATATGCACCCTTGTGCACAATATGAGATCATTTGAACAAACTATGCCATGAATGTGGCCATAAGATTGATCATTTGGCTTGAAAGCCATTGATCTCCACACGTGATAGCTCGTTTCTAATAACACTTTTTTAAAATAATTGCAGTATTACAAGTTTATTATTTTTCCTGGGAACTTGGGCACATATCATGACACAATGCGAATGTTTCCCAATTTTTTGAATTTTTTTGAATTTTTTATGCCCATTTCAAAATGCGGTCAAAACGACGGGAATGACCGTTCCTAGCTAGTGGTTGAATCTTCGAAAACTTTTGATATTTCTGTGATTAAATAGATACTTATGTATCTAGAAATGATTTTTGGAAAAAATAAAGAGCAAACTATGAGGCAGCTGTAGTTCAAATTTCACCCGCTTCCTACTAAATCGGCGGAAATTTGTCTTTTTCACGAGAGGTGGCTCAAAACTTTTGACACCCGACCATTTAGTCAATTGTGCATTAAATATGTCCTAGTATTTTATAAAATTGATTTGGTACAAACAAATATATGGTAGGTGCTTCACAAAAAAACTCATTTTGGGCACTCGGAAAATGGAAAACATTTTTTTCCCAAAAAACTCATTTCTCACGAACATTTTTAAAGATATTTATCTTATTTCATGTTTGTTAATTTTCCTAAAAACTGATTCACATTTGGTGACACAATGAGAAGGTTTTCCATTTCCTTTTTGAATTTTTCAGGTCATAAAATAGTTGATATGATTTTAACACGCTATTTTTAGTCAACCACGACCAATTTAAATGGTCATAATGTGGTACTACTTTCTGATTGGTCCGTGGACATCTCACGCGGATCGTGCATGAGACACCGTCGGATACTCGGGGATCCAACGGTACTCCTCAGCCCTTCCACACTAACCCTGAAACCCTAGCTCTGTGGTCATTTTCCATCCACCCC
>NC_041392.1:685270661-685284544 GCF_002162155.2 Triticum dicoccoides | reverse complement strand
TGCAGAAAACAAAATTTTTCCTACGGTTTCACCAAGATCCATCTATGAGTTCATCTAGCAACGAGTGATCGGATTGCATCTACATACCTTTGTAGATCACGCGCGGAAGCGTTCAAAGAACGGGGATGAGGAAGTCGTACTCGACGTGATCCAAATCACCGGAGATCCTAGCGCCGAACGGACGGCACCTCCGTGTTCAACACACGTACGGTCAGCGTGACGTCTCCTCCTTCTTGATCCAGCAAGGGGGGAGGAGAGGTTGATGAAGATCCAGCAGCACGACGGCGTGGTGGTGGAAGCAGCAGTCACCGTAGCAGGGCTTCGCCGTTCTTCTGCGAGAGGGAGAGGTGTAGCAGGGGAGAGGGAGGCGCCAAGAGTCAAGGGTACGGCTGCCCCTTCCCCCCTTTATATAGGCCCCCTAGGGGGTGCGCCGGCCCTAGGAGATGGGATCTCCTAGGGGGGCAGCGGCCAAGGGGTGAAGTGCCCCCCAAGCCAGGTGGGGCGCCCCCCACCCTAGGGTTCCCAACCCTAGGCGCATGGGGTGGGCCAAGGGGGGCGCACCAGCCCACTATGGGCTGGTTCCCCTCCCCACTTTAGCCCATGGGGCCCTCCGGGATGGGTGGCCCCACCCGGTGGACCCCCGGGACCCTTCCGGTGGTCCCGGTACAATACAGGTGACCCCCGAAACTCTCCCGATGGCCAAAACTGCACTTCCTATATATAGTTCTTCACCTCCGGACCATTTCGGAACTCCTCGTGACGTCCGGGATCTCATCCAGGACTCCGAACAACTTTCGGGTTACTGCATATTCATATCTCTACAACCCTAGCATCACCAAACCTTAAGTGTGTAGACCCTACGGGTTCGAGAGACATGTAGACATGATCGAGGTGGCTCTCCAGTCAATAACCAACAGCGGGATCTGGATACCCATGTTGGCTCCCACATGCTCCTCGATGATCTCATCGGATGAACCACGATGTCGAGGATTCAAGCAACCCCGTATACAATTCCCTTTGTCAATCGGTATGTTACTTGCCCGAGATTCGATCGTCGGTATCCCGATACCTCGTTCAATCTCGTTACCGGCAAGTCACTTTACTCGTACCGTAATGCATGGTCCCGTGACCAGACACTTGGTCACTTTGAGCTCATTATGATGATGCATTACCGAGTGGGCCCAGAGATACCTCTCCGTTATACGGAGTGACAAATCCCAGTCTTGATCCGTGTCAACCCAACAGACACATTCGGAGATACCCGTAGTATACCTTTATAGTCACCCAGTTATGTTGTGACGTTTGGTACACCCAAAGCACTCCTACGATATCCGGGAGTTACACGATCTCATGGTCTAAGGAAAAGATACTTGACATTGGAAAAACTCTAGCAAACAAACTATACGATCTTGTGCTATGTTTAGGATTGGGTCTTGTCCATCACATCATTCTCCTAATGATGTGATCTCGTTATCAATGACATCCAATGTCCATAGTCAGGAAACCATGACTATCTGTTGACCAACGAGCTAGTCAACTAGACGCTTACTAGGGACATGTTGGTGTCTATGTATTCACACATGTATTACGATTTCCGGATAACACAATTATAGCATGAATAAAAGACAATTATCATGAACAAGGAAATACAATAATAATCCTTTTATTATTTCCTCTAGGGCATATTTCCAACAGTCTCCCACTTGCACTAGAGTCAATAATCTAGTTACATTGTGATGAATCGAACACCCATGGAATTCTGGTGTTGATCATGTTTTGCTCTAGGGAGAGGTTTAGTCAACGGATCTGCTACATTCAGGTCCGTATGTACTTTACAAATATCTATGTCTCCATCTTGAACATTTTCATGAATGGAGCTGAAAAGCGACGCTTGATGTGCCTGGTCTTCTTGTGAAACCTGGGCTCCTTGGCAAGTGCAATAGCTCCAGTGTTGGCACAGAAGAGTTTGATCGGCCCCGATGCATTGGGTATGACTCCTAGGTCGGTGATGAACTCCTTCACCCAAATTGCTTCATGCGCCGCCTCCGAGGCTGCCATGTACTCCGCTTCACATGTAGATCCCGCCACGACGCTCTGCTTGCAACTGCACCAGCTTACTGCCCCACCATTCAAAATATACACGTATCCGGTTTGTGACTTAGAGTCATCCAGATCTGTGTCGAAGCTAGCGTCGACGTAACCCTTTACGACGAGCTCTTCGTCACCTCCATAAATGAGAAACATTTCCTTAGTCCTTTTCAGGTACTTCAGGATATTCTTGACCGTCGTCCAGTGTTCCTTGCCGGGATTACTTTGGTACCTACCTACCAAACTTATGGCAAGGTTTACATCAGGTCTGGTACACAGCATGGCATACATAATAGAACCTATGGCTGAGGCATAGGGGATGACACTCATCTCTTCTATATCTTCTGCCGTGGTCGGACATTGAGCTGAGCTCAATTTCACACCTTGCAACACAGGTAAGAACCCCTTCTTTGACTGATCCATATTGAACTTCTTCAATATCTTATCAAGGTATGTGCTTTGTGAAAGACCTATGAGGCGTCTTGATCTATCTCTATAGATCTTGATGCCTAATATATAAGCAGCTTCTCCAAGGTCCTTCATTGAAAAACTCTTATTCAAGTAGGCCTTAATGCTGTCCAAAAGCTCTATATCATTTCCCATCAAAAGTATGTCATCTACATATAATACGAGAAATGCTACAGAGCTCCCACTCACTTTCTTGTAAACGCAGGCTTCTCCATAAGTCTGCAGAAACCCAAACGCTTTGATCATCTCATCAAAGCGAATGTTCCAACTCCGAGATGCTTGCACCAGCCCATAAATCGAGCGTTGGAGCTTGCACACCTTGTCAGCATTCTTAGGATCGCCAAAACCTTCCGGCTGCATCATATACAATTCTTACTTAAGGAAACCATTAAGGAATGCCGTTTTGACGTCCATTTGCCATATCTCATAATCATAGAATGCGGCAATTGCTAACATGATTCGGACGGATTTCAGCTTCGCTACCGGTGAGAAAGTCTCATCGTAGTCAACCCCTTGAACTTGTCGATAACCCTTAGCGACAAGCCGAGCTTTATAGATGGTCACATTACCATCCACGTCTGTCTTCTTCTTAAAGATCCATTTATTTTCTACGGCTCGCCGCTCAACGGGCAAGTCAGTCAAAGTCCATACTTCGTTTTCATACATGGATCCTATCTCGGATTTCATGGCTTCCAGCCATTTGTCGGAATCCGGGCCCACCATCGCTTCTTCATAGTTCGAAGGTTCACCGTTGTCTAACAACATGATTTCCAAGACAGGGTTGCTATACCATTCTGGCGCGGAACGTGTCCTTGTGGACCTTTGAATTTCAGTAGGAGCTTGATCAGAAGTATCTTGATCATCATCATTAACTTCCTCTCTAATTGGTGTAGGCACCACAGGAACATTTTCCTGAGTTGCGCCACTTTCCGGTTTGAGAGGTAATACTTTATCAAGTTCTACTTTCCTCCCACTTACTTCTTTCGAGAGAAACTCCTTCTCTAGAAAGGATCCATTCTTGGCAACAAAGATCTTGCCTTCGGATCTGAGGTAGAAGGTATACCCAATAGTTTCTTTAGGGTATCCTATGAAGACGCATTTTTCTGACTTGGGTTCGAGCTTTTCAGGTTGAAGTTTCTTGACATAAGCATCGCATCCCCAAACTTTTAGAAATGACAGCTTAGGTTTCTTCCCAAACCATAATTCATACGGTGTCGTCTCAACGGATTTCGACGGAGCCCTATTTAAAGTGAATGCGGCAGTCTCTAAAGCATAGCCCCAAAAAGATAGTGGTAAATCAGTAAGAGACATCATAGATCGCACCATATCTAATAGAGTGCGATTACGACGTTTGGACACACCACTACACTGAGGTGTTCCAGGCGGCGTGAGTTGTGAAACTATTCCACCTTTTCTTAAGTGTGTGCCAAATTCGTGACTCAAGTATTCTCCTCCATGATCTGATCGCAAGAACTTGATTTTCCTGTCACGTTGATTCTCAACCTCACTCTAAAATTCCTTGAACCTTTCAAAGGTCTCAGACTTGTGTTTCATTAAGTAGACATACCCATATCTACTCAAGTCATCAGTGAGGGTGAGAACATAACGATAACCACCGCGAGCCTCAACACTCATTGGACCGCACACATCAGTATGTATGATTTCCAATAAGTTGGTTGCTCGCTCCATTGTTCCTGAGAACGGAGTATTGGTCATTTTACCCATGAGGCATGGTTCGCACGTGTCAAATGATTCGTAATCAAGAGACTCTAAAAGTCCATCTGAATGGAGCTTCTTCATGCGTTTGACACCTATGTGACCAAGGCGGCAGTGCCACAAGTATGTGGGACTATCATTATCAACCTTACATCTTTTGGTACTCACACTATGAATATGTGTAGCATTACGCTCGAGATTCATTAAGAATAAACCATTCACCATCGGAGCATGACCATAAAACATATCTCTCATATAAATAGAACAACCATTATTCTCGGATTTAAATGAGTAGCCATCTCATATTAAACGAGATCCTGATACAATGTTCATGCTCAAACTTGGCACTAAAAAACAATTATTGAGGTTCAAAACTAATCCCGTAGGTAAATGTAGAGGTAGCGTGCCGACGGCGATCACATCGACCTTGGAACCATTCCCGACGCGCATCGTCGCCTCGTCCTTCGCCAGTCTCCGCTTATTCCGCAGCTCCTGCTTTGAGTTACAAATGTGAGCAACCGCACCGGTATCAAATACCCAGGAGCTACTACGAGTACTGGTAAGGTACACATCAATTACATGTATATCACATATACCTTTCATTTTGCCGGCCTTCTTGTCCGCTAAGTATTTGGGGTAGTTCCGCTTCCAGTGACCACTTTCCTTGCAATAAAAGCACCCAGTCTCGGGCTTGGGTCCATTCTTTGGCTTCTTCCCGGCAGGTTGCTTACCGGGCGCGGAAACTCCCTTGCCGTCCTTCTTGAAGTTCTTCTTACCCTTGCCCTTTTTGAACTTAGTGGTTTTATTCACCATCAACACTTGATGTTCCTTTTTGACTTCTACCTCTGCTGATTTCAGCATTGCAAATACTTCACGAATGGTCTTTTCCATCCCCTGCATATTGAAGTTCATCACAAAGCTCTTGTAGCTCGGTGGAAGCGACTGAAGGACTCTGTCAATGACTGCGTCATCCGGGAGATTAACTCCCAGCTGAGTCAAGCGGTTATGTAACCCAGACATAGTGAGTATGTGCTCACTGACAGAACTGTTTTCCTCCATCTTACAGCTGAAGAACTTGTCGGAGACTTCATATCTCTCGACCCGGGCATGAGCTTGAAAAACCATTTTCAGTTCTTCGAACATCTCATATGCTCCGTGTCTCTCAAAACGCTTTTGGAGCCCCGGCTCTAAGCTGTAAAGCATGCCGCACTGAACGAGGGAGTAATCATCGGTACGTGTCTGCCAAGCGTTCATAACGTCTTGTTCTGCAGGGAGAACAGGTGCTTCACCTAGCGGTGCTTGTAGGACATAATCTTTTTGGCAGCTATGAGGATGATCCTCAGGTTCCGGACCCAGTCTGTATAGTTGCTGCCATCGTCTTTCAGCTTGGTTTTCTCTAGGAACGCGTTGAAGTTGAGGACAACGTTGGCCATTTGATCTACAATACATGTTGTAAAGATTTTAGACTAAGTTCATGATAATTAAGTTCATCTAATCAAATTATTCAATGAACTCCCACTTAGATAGACATCCCTCCAGTCATCTAAGTATAACATGATCCGAGTTAACTAGGCCGTGTCCGATCATCACGTGAGACGGACTAGTCAACATCGGTGAACATCTTCATGTTGATCGTATCTTCTATACGACTCATGCTCGACCTTTTGGTCTTCTGTGTTTCGAGGCCATGTCTATACATGCTAGGCTCGTCAAGTCAACCTAAGTGTTTGCATGTGTAAATCTGTCTTACACCCGTTGTATGCGAACGTTGGAATCTATCACACCCGATCATCACGTGGTGCTTCGAAACAACGAACTGTCGCAACGGTGCACAGTTAGGGGAACACTTTCTTGAAATTATTATGAGGGATCATCTTGTTTACTATCGTCGTTCTAAGTAAACAAGATGCAAAAACATGATAAACATCACATGCAATCAAATAATAATAGTGACATGATATGGCCAATATCACATAGCTCCTTTGATCTCCATCTTGGGGCTCCATGATCATCTTGTCACCGGCTTGACACCATGATCTCCATCGTCATGATCTCCATCATCGTGTCTCCATGAAGTTGCTCGCCAACTATTACTTCTACTACTATGGCTAACACGTTTAGCAATAAAGTAAAGTAATTTACATGGCGTTTCTCAATGACACGCAGGTCATACAAAAAATAAAGACAACTCCTATGGCTCCTGCCGGTTGTCATACTCATCGACATGCAAGTCGTGATTCCTATTACAATAGCATGAACATCTCATACATAACATATATATCATTCATCATTCATCACAACTTTGGCCATATCACATCACAAAACACTTGCTGCAAAAACAAGTTAGACGTCCTCTAATTGTTGTTGCAAGTTTTACGTGGCTGCATTAGGGTTCTAGTAAGAACGTTTTCTTACCTACGTGAAAGCCACAACGTGATTTGTCAACTTCTATTTACCCTTCATAAGGACCCTTTTCATCGAATCCGCTCCAACTAAAGTGGGAGAGACAGACACCCGCCAGCCACCTTATGCAACTAGTGCATGTCAGTCGGTGGAACCGGTCTCACGTAAGCGTACGTGTAAGGTTGGTCCGGGCCGCTTCATCCCACAATACTGCTGAAGTAAAATAAGACTAGTAGCGGCAAGAAAGTTGACAACATCTACGCCCACAACAAATTGTGTTCTACTCGTGCAAAGAGAACTACGCATAGACCTAGCTCACGATGCCACTGTTGGGGAACGTTGAAGAAAACAAAAGTTTTCCTACGATTTTACCAAGATCCATCTATGAGTTCATCTAGCAACGAGTGATCGGATTGCATCTACATACCTTTGTAGATCACGCACGGAAGCGTTCAAAGAATGGGGATGAGGAAGTCGTACTCGACGTGATCCAAATCACCAGAGATCCTAGCGCCGAACGGACGGCACTTCCGTGTTCAACACACGTACGGTCAGCGTGACGTCTCCTCCTTCTTGATCCAGCAAGGGGGGAGGAGAGGTTGATGAAGATCCAGCAGCACGACGGCGTGCTGGTGGATGCAGCAGTCACCGTAGCAGGGCCTCGCCGTTCTTCTGCGAGAGGGAGAGGTGTAGCAGGGGAGAGGGAGGCGCCAAGAGTCAAGGGTACGGCTGCCCCTCCCTCCCCCCCTTTATATAGGCCCCCTAGGGGGTGCACCGGCCCTAGGAGATGGGATCTCCTAGGGGGGGCGGCGGCCAAGGGGTGGAGTGCCCCCCAAGCCAGGTGGGGCGCCCCTACCCTAGGGTTCCCAACCCTAGGCGCATGGGGTGGGCCAAGGGGGGGCGCACCAGCCCACTATGGGATGGTTCCCCTCCCCACTTTAGCCCATGGGGCCCTCAAGGATGGGTGGCCCCACCCGGTGGACCCCCGGGACCCTTCCGGTGGTCCTGGTACAATACCGGTGACCCCCGAAACTCTCCCGATGGCCGAAACTGCACTTCCTATATATAATTCTTCACCTCCGTACCATTCCGGAACTCCTCGTGATCTCCGGGATCTCATCCGGGACTCCGAACAACTTTTGGGTTACTGCATATTCATATCTCTACAACCCTCGCGTCACCAAACCTTAAGTGTGTAGACCCTACGGGTTCGGGAGACATGTAGACATGACCGAGGCGGCTCTCCGGTCAATAACCAACAGCGGGATCTGGATACCCATGTTGGCTCCCACATGCTCCTCAATGATCTCATCGGATGAACCACGATGTCGAGGATTCAAGCAACCCCGTATACAATTCCCTTTGTCAATCGGTACGTTACTTGCCCGAGATTTGATCGTCGGTATCCCGATACCTCTATCAATCTCGTACCGTAATGCATGATTCCGTGACCAGACACTTGGTCACTTTGAGCTCATTATGATGATGCATTACCGAGTGGGCCAGAGATACCTCTCCGTTATACGGAGTGACAAATCCCAGTCTTGATCCATGTCAACCCAACCTACACTTTCGGTGATACCCGTAGTATACCTTTATAGTCACCCAGTTATGTTGTGACGTTTGGTACACCCAAAGCACTCCTACGGTATCCAGGAGTTACACGATCTCATGGTCTAAGGAAAAGATACTTGACATTGGAAAAACTCTAGCAAACGAACTATACGATCTTGTGCTATGTTTAGGATTGGGTCTTGTCCATCACATCATTCTCCTAATGATGTGATCTCGTTATCAATGACATCCAATGTCCATAGTCAGGAAACCATGACTATCTGTTGATCAACGAGCTAGTCAACTAGAGGCTTACTAGGGACATGTTGGTGTCTATGTATTCACACATGTATTACGATTTCCGGATAACACAATTATAGCATGAATAAAAGACAATTATCATGAACAAGGAAATACAATAATAATCCTTTTATTATTGCCTCTAGGGCATATTTCCAACACCGCCTCCTTTCTTCCCCTCACTCTCTTCTCCTCCATCGCGCCCTTCTCGATCCGGCGGAGCTCCTCTCGATCCCGTCCCCTTCCTCCCTGTCGTCTTCTTTCTCGCGACGCCGCACCCTCCCCGCCAGCCCCTCGCTCCCTTCTCCACCTTCTCACGCTCCCTCTCCTCCCGCAACTCCCCAACCCACCCTTCCCCCAGATCTTATCGAGGCCGCCCCTCATTCCGTGATTCCCACCGCCGCCGATCTGGCAGCCACCTTGCTCCACCGGCGACCTGATTGCCCGTCTGCGGTCTCCCCTACCTCCCGCGACACCCCCATCCTCTCGCGAACCCCATCTCTCTCTCCCCATGACTCCTCGCCGCTGCCACCTACGGCGGCCGATCCCGGCGGCTTCCGGCGGCAATCTGCGGCTCCTAGCACACCACCGCGACCCCGTCCCTTCCGCTCCATCCTCCCCTCAGACCAGATCAGCCGCCCCCTTCGACCAGATCGTCCGCCCCCTTCTCCCCCAGCCCCGGCTATGCAGCAGATCGAGCGCGACAATAGTGGAAGCAGAGCACCAAGGTACGTGCCTGGGCGCCTCCCTCTCCCGTCGCTCCTCTTCCGTTTGGGGACCTCGCTGGTCGTCCTCTGGTCGACGCGTGGACAGTGTTAAAATTGCAAATTGAAGTTGATTAATAGGGTTCAAAGATACAAGTTCGAGTATCCAGTCTGAGGGGTTCTTGCATGTGTGTAGGTGATATTGGAGGTGGTGGCGACGTTCCTGCTGGTGTTCGTGATGTGCGGGGCGGCGTCCATCTACGGCGCCGATGTGACGCGCGAATCCCAGCTCGGCCACTCCTTCGTCGGCGGCCTCATTGTCACCGCAGTGATCTACGCCACCGGCCACATCTCCGGCGCGCACATGAACACCGCTATCACACCCTCCGTCTCCTTCCGGCATTTCCCCTGGATTCAGGTACGCATATACATCCATCCATGATGCTTCCTGCCTTCAAATTTTGTCTCACGTATAGATGCGTAGCGAATGACATGTCATTGTTCAGTAGAACACTAGAACTTGCTTATCAACATGAACGTGCAAATAAGAAATTCTCACCGCTTAATAATTAACCAGAGCTTAATTGATTTGCCAAGCAATATCATGTGCTTATTAGTTGCAAGCTGTATTGGTTTGCTCTGCTGCCATGTTAATTCTTTGTTTCCCCTTTGTGTTAACCACCTTGTGCTGTTGTATAGAAACTTTATTGAGAAATTGTCAGTTAACACTAGGATCAGTAACCACCTTGTGCATTCTAGGATCAGTATTCAGTTATTTTGTACTGCTTTCTTCAAGGTTCAGGGTCCAGGCATATGGCTCACTGTTCGTTCCAGTTCATGTTATGTTACAGCTGCTTATCTTACTAATATATGTACTATTTGTCTTATGTTCTTGTTTGTATTTAGTCAGTGCCTCCAGTGTGGTCGACGGCGAGCGCATCGGGGATTCGGGGTCGTCTTCAAGAAGGACAAGACCAGAGCCTCCAATGGATCAGTAAGTGCTCCATTGCTCCTCTTCTTCCTAACCATTTCCTGTCTGCCTGCCGTCACATGCAATGGCTACTTGTCGCCTCCTTCTTAATTAGTACACATGGAGCTTAAACCAATTGTATCTGGAATTCAGTTGTAAGAAAGTGTCTAATCTGAAACAAGGCATGGGTGGGAATTCGTTTGGGCTAGAGTACACTGCAATATGTTTCTTGTATGCTTTAGCCACTGTTAGATTACAGTACTACTACTAGTCTATATATGCAACTTGTCTACGGTAAAATTATTTGACTTGTTGAAACTGCCACACATAGTACTGCTACTAGTCTATATATGCAACCAGTACCTATGTTTCTCAATATAAAGACGTTTTGGTAGTTTAAATAATGGATGGAGTGATAGTTACAGTAGGTTTGAATCCCAATTTTATTGTGGTAGCACAACAACTGTTGTGTCGCTCCTTATGTTAGCCGTGTTATTCTTCTGACCTGGCTGTACAGACACCTATGGTGCATAGATAGCTGGCTATAGCTTCATCCTGCTGGCCTTTTTTGGACATTGTGCCGTTGGTTCTCATTTCACCTCATTTTATTGGTATATACCTGCAGAATTGTGCTATGTTGGTTCTCATTTTACCTCATTTTATTGGTATATATTCCTGTAGGCGGAGCAGCGGGTGGGGGAGCAAAATCAGGCGATGGCCAGCAAGTCAAGGCCGTCACAACGGCCGGCATGCACCACAAGGAGGATGATGGCCTCTTCACCTACTCCGGCCCCGTCCTCCCCGACTCCTGGTCGTGCCCCTGTGCACGATAGCGCCCTCACTCTTCTACTTCTACTACCTACTGTTGCTGTTGTGCTGCTATTTACGATGGTAGTATGCTGCTGATGATGTTGTTGATGCCATGCTTTTTGTCTTGTCATGCACTGAAATTAATTGGTAGCATTAAATGCAAATTTCCCATCATCCTTTAGCTGCACTAGTCTTGTGTATTTGGCAGGCACATGCATATCTGTAGCTCTTCCTTTTTTGATAATTCACTCATCTGTAGCAGTCACATATCTGTCCTCGTAACATCTGCTTGATCAATGATGTTTTGTTCTCATATAGAATGTCCATTTGTTGCTGTCTATCTACTTGCTGGGTGTGCATCCAAGTGTGGGATGTTGTTGGTGATCCTGCGTAGATTTACAGTGTTAGTTTTTCCTTCTGTTCTAGTAGACCCGATTGAGCTGGATTGTTCAGCTAGGGTGGGTGCGCACATCAAGTGCCAACTGTCGGTCATCCACCGTGGGTTTGTTTTCTTCACTTCTGCAACAATACACCAAGTGAATCATGCGTCCACTTGGAAGTAGACCCATTACATCATGAGTGGTGGATCATTGGTCGTTTAAAATGGTTTCTTAAGAGTGCTGACTTATTATTCAGTGAATTTTCTCTGATGTGTCTAAAATGTTGTCTTTGTGCCTACTTCATTGTTGTCATTCCTATAGTGTGCTTTTTCAGTTTCATTTTACTGTAATATTGCCCAGTTTTACAGTGTAATTTACTGCATAGTCACTATAAAACTTGTAGGTATTACAGTGGAATACCTAAGATTTTTTTAGGGAGTTACACTGTAAATAACCCATTTTATACATTGTATAAACTGCAGGTATTTACAGTGGAATTCCTCTATTTTTTCACCGTATATCCTCAATTTCTATTACAATGTAAAGTCCCACATTTATCATACTCCATGCTTTATCTCTAATTTCCTGGTCTTCTGACATTGTAAATTGCAGCTACATTAACGCCCTTATTTTCTTGTGTATTTCCAATGCTTTTTAACTCTGTATTTCCTGTTGGTTTATTGTTTTTACCCTGATCTAAATATATTTCAGTGTTGCTTTCAGTCTGTTAGAACCTGATGATTCCAGTTTTTTCACTAGATTCTTTAATGTTTTCTGCAGACAAATTCATCTAAAAGGTGTCTGTACATCAGAAGGGTGAGCACAAGGAGTAGGAGAGTGTTGGCGTCTTGTAAAACCTGATGATCCTGCTTTTGTACATCAGAAGTAGCACCAGTAGGGGAAGGGTTATCTGGGAATTTAATGTATCTTCTATCTATTTGTGAATGAAATAGTAATTATGTATGTGATTTAATGTATTTTCTCTCTGAATTTCATGTATGTTTCAGAACTACAATTTCTGTTTCATATGAAATAGTAATTATGTATGTGATTTGAAAATATGTGCAATGGACACATGACTCATGCAACCCACTTATCAAAATAATTTGAGCACATTTGAAATTTCTAACGCATGGGACCAGTGTATGATATTATGATATTTGGGACAAATGTAAAACAGCGGAAAATAAAATGGCAAAAAATAAAAGATCATACGCTGTAAAAGGCCGCATCTAGAAATAAAAAGGCTGAATTGCTGGGCCAGGCCCATGTAGCTAGCAAAAATTAATAGGAAAAATATACATTAAAAAGGCCGAATTGTTGGGCTAGGCCCATGTAGAAAATCGAATTGGACCGGGCTGAATCTTGTGACACGTCAGATTGGCACGCTGGATGCCTACGTGGCCTGGGGAGGTTACTAGTGACCAAAACATCACAGTAGACATATTTTGGTCATAAAGTCTTCGACCATTCCAGAAGAAAGGTCGCTATAGTCAGTTTATGACGGCCAGCTTTTGACCTTATGTTTTTGGTCACAAAAAGTTCACAAATGGAAATTTGTGACCATTCAGTGACCAATAGTGGTGGTCACAAGTTGACATATTTCTTGTAGTGGTAACAGATGAGTTCTCGTCCGAAACCCTGATACTCCAAAAGAGTTTGTCCAGTTTGTGCATGAAGTGCATCTAGTTTTTGCCGTGACCCTCTCTACTCTTTCGCACATGCTATGCGGGTGAAATGATGATACCATGCCAAGTTTCAACATCTTCAGAGTTCATTTTGTAGTGATTTTCAATTTCACGGTCATTTAGCTCTCTAAACAATTAGGTAAATGACCAAAAAACAACAAATGATGTCAGAACATGTTGGAAATTGATGACGTCGCTTTGAATGCTGCATACTGAACACAAAAGAAGTCCAGAGTTCAAATAAGTTTAAAAAACATTGAAGTGCCCGTGTAACAGATGAGTTCTCGTCCGAAACCCTGATACTCCGAAAGAGTTTGTCCAGTTTGTACACGAAGTGCGTCCAGTTTTTGCCGTGACCCTCTCTACTCTTTCGCACATGCTATGCGGGTGAAATGATGATACCATGCCAAGTTTCAACATTTTTAGAGTTTATTTTGTAGTGATTTTCAATTTCACAGTCATTTAGCTCTCTGAACAATTAGGTAAATGACCGAAAAACAACAAATGATGTCAGAACATGTTGGAAATTGATGACGTCGCTTTGAATGCTGCATGCTGAACATAAAAGAAGTCTGGAGTTCAAATAAGTTTTAAAAACATTGAAGTGCCCGTGTAACAGATGAGTTCTCGTCCGAAACCCTGATACTCCGAAAGAGTTTGTCCAGTTTGTACACGAAGTGCGTCCAGTTTTTGTCGTGACCCTCTCTACTCTTTCGCACATGCTATGCGGGTGAAATGATGATACCATGCCAAGTTTCAACATTTTCAGAGTTCATTTTGTAGTGATTTTCAATTTCACGGT
>NC_041392.1:685246119-685270246 GCF_002162155.2 Triticum dicoccoides | reverse complement strand
ATGATGTCAGAACATGTTGGAAATTGATGACGTCGTTTTGAATGCTGCATACTAAACACAAAAGAAGTCCGGAGTTTAAATAAGTTTAAAAAACATTGAAGTGCCCGTGTAACAGATGAGTTCTCGTCCGAAACCCTGATACTCCGAAAGAGTTTGTCCAGTTTGTACACGAAGTGCGTCCAGTTTTTGCCGTGACCCTCTCTACTTTTTCGCACATGCTATGCGGGTGAAATGATGACACCATGCCAAATTTCAACATTTTCAGAATTCATTTTGTAGTGATCTTCAATTTCACGGTCATTTAGCTCTCTAAACAATTAGGTAAATGACCGAAAAACAACAAATAATGTCAGAACATGTTGGAAATTAATGATGTCGCTTTGAATGCTACATACTGAACACAAAAGAAGTATGGAGTTCAAATAAATTATTAAAAATAAAAAAGAGGTGCAATGCTGGTTAATTTGCTTCAAGCCTTTCGGAATAGTATAGACTGCACTGCACATAGCTCAGTGCAATCTATGCTATTCCGAAAGGCTTGAAGCTAATCAACGTGCAGGTGAGCATTGCGCCTCTTCGTCATTGTCTCTGCACTCACGGCTTATAAACCGCTCATACTGCCTCTCTCTTGGCGAGGTGAGACTAAAAATCAGCTTACTAAGAAACTCTAGTACCGGTTCATGTCATGAACCGGTACTAAAGGTCTTCGTGGGTGCCCCAGCCTGATCACAGCCGCACTGGCCTCATTAGTACCGGTTCGTGGCATTAATCGGTACAAAAGGTTGCCCACGAACCGATACTAATGATGCCCGCCCGCCTAGCCGTTGGAACCGGCACTAATGGTCACATTAGTGCCGGCTTAAATTCAAACCGGCACTAATGTGCTTCACATTTGACCCTTTTTCTACTAGTGATGGAGAGGGGGCCAAGACAAAGATCAGGGTCACATTCGTGCAATAAGTAGATGCAACCAAAGCTATCCAAAGAAAGCAAAGATCAGGGATCTAAAACTAAAAATACCTACACAAGAGCACACTCACAAGGTGTAGCCGTACACACGTACCCTTCATGATATCACTCTTCTCCCTCTAGATGCATTGTGTGGTGTCGAATGCCAGTCATCAGGCTCATCAGGAGCAGGCACCCCTGTTGTCTTGATGAAGTTAAGTAACCGTCATCGCTTGGGTGAATCACCCAGGCTGAATTATTAGTGTCAATCCTAGCGACCGTCAGAGTATGTTTTCCAGATATGCTATTGTGCCCGCAGGATTCAGCATTTTTCAAATACATTCGACGTGATTTATGTTCCTTCCAAGATTTACAATTGCACCCTCAAAGTCGCTAGCGCAGTGGAGATCAAACCTCCGATTTGACATCATGTATGACCCCTCTAGTGGGAGATGACGTGTCTATTGATTTTTTGGGAAGTGCTGCTATGCACACGATGATTTGCAGACGATGTGTGAACAACAGCGTATATCAGTCCATCTATGCATATCGGTAAAGTGCAAGCGGCGGTTGGATTGGGAATTGTCCCGCTGTCGTGCAAGCTGTGTTCTTCACACAATAGTTTCGTTTTTTGGGTTGCGATGTGTGTGTTGATAAGGGCATGAACTATGGAGGCAGGACCATGCTACTGCCAAATTAATTTAACTAGATAAAATAATCTGGAGCTACATGCATTGCAAAAATCAAACGCTTCCTATATTTTATTGTGCCCTACTGTGACTTCATCTTCATCAAGTTTACTTGCATGTGGCTTTGTCTAAAAAAACCTGCATGTAGCTCGGTTTTCCTCCCAACATACTCTTTCTCTCTAGGAGGACCACATCTTTTTGCAAAAGAAGCTAGTTCCTCTGCAGGTGACACAGGGCCTTGTAAGCTATCAGCACTGCAAGAATGACCAGTAGTGGCGGGCGCTAAAACGCCAGTGGCGGGTGAGACTCTTAGGGGTTGCTGCCTCTGATCTCCAACCAACCACTGCTAATAAATCTGTAATGCGGGCGGTTGTAGCTGCCCGCCACTGAGGCTGCCCGTAATGGGAGTATCATAGGTAGTATCATGCATGCCAATTAAGCAATTTTGATGAAGTGACATAGAATTAAATGAAGAAATAGAGGCTTGAGTATCATATCATGATACCGTACCATATTAAATGATGTGCTACTTTGTGTCATGCATGGCAATAAATGTAGTCCTCTATGATACCAACATATGATACTATGCATTACGGATGTAGTATCATAGACTAGTATATATGCATGATACTAGTATATGATACTCCCGAAATTGCATAGGAGCACTCGGCGACTACGCCCACCGAAATCCCTGCCATCCACTAGCATCGGGATTCTCACTCACTATATTAGCTGCTTCATATTCACACCTTTTCTCATTTAGTATTCCTTTGTCACTGGTTGGTATATAAGCTTAACAGTGCACGCGCTTTCTGCCCTCTCCAGATTTTCTGTCCCAATGGCCACTTGTTGTCCTCATCTGCCAACTTCCAACCACCCAACTGCAGTAAATGCGCACGGTCCTCTCTTCCTCCCAACGACCCATATGTGTCAATCTTGTTCGATGAAATTTGGTACGTGGAAGACGGACTATTGCTCGCGTGTATCTTCTAAATCCATTTCCGAGAAGCAAGACATAACTGATGATGGAGAAGAGGTCGATAGCTTGTCGTGCAAAAGGCTTAAACACTCTAAGTCGGCTGTAGTCACAGGCATGCAAGCACTCTTTATGTATGAGCATTTGTCCTATGTATGGTGGAACTATGTATGAGAATAAAAATATCCAATTACCAAATGGTGTGGCAAATAATTTTTTCGGTTTTTCAGGAGTTGGTTTTTATGTGTTTGTTATTTTATATTATTTTTCACCACAAGTTTGGGACATTTTTTTGTTACTTTCGACTATATGTAAAGTTTTATCTGATCACCTTAGTATACCATTGATAAAAAATGAAATTACTCCCTCCGTCACGGTTTAGAAGGCGCGCTTAGAAATTCTCTGGGACCTAGGTGGTTATCTATTGGTTGTGAGATGGACTAAAAAATAGTATTCACACTATGCATGCATATAAAAATAGTATATAGGAGTACTAATTAGCTACTAGAAATAAATGCAATGCGCCCTAAATCTTGTCTATTGTGGAAATGCATGCAAATTTAACTATGCCTTCTAAACTGTGACGGAGGAAGTATATATTATTCCCGTTTTTCAATCATTTTATTAAAATCGGCAATAAAACTTTTCGAGTTATGTGTCAGTATGGGTTGGAGTTTTTCAAAATAATTCTGCCATGACCTGGGGTCGTCACATATGGATTAATGTTGCATGGCTTTAAATTCGATGCATTTACAAAGTAGGCATGTGGACAGCAGCTGAATGCATGGTGCCACAAAACTTTGCTCTCGTACAAAGAAACAGTGACTAGGAGTAATTGTGCCGGATTTTTTTGACAGCTCGTTTTTTAAAACATATAAATTAAAAAAAATAACATGATGCATGGACAAGGCAACCTAAAAAAGTGTAAGTGGATAGTGAAGTTGATTAATACTCCCTCCTTTCCGATTTATAGGGCTTATCTCAAAATTTTAGTTTTTTCATTTCATAAGGCTCAATTTGGTTGTTTTCCATCACATGTTCAGATTCCAAGGTGTATTAAATCATTGCATGCAAGTACTAAGAGAAAATTGACCAATGCATGTAATTTATGCATGCATGCATTGCAATTAATGCATTGGTAAACATACTTTTTTGAGGAAAACAAGAGCATTAATTGGGTTCTTTTGCAAACTACAAAAAGTATTCCACCACTCACCATCTACCTTGGTTTGTGAGAATTTTGAATTGAGCCTTATAAACCGGAAAGGAGGGAGTACACAGCTAGACAATAGTAAATGCAGCTTTTAATAGACTGACAAGGTAGATTCAAACAGTGCATTCAATTTTTTTAATTCATTGCAAATTAAAATTCGCAAGAAGTTTGCTTCATTTCAATGGACACCGGCCTGCTAGTAAAGCAACATATGTAGAGCAGAGGTGTTTCTGGGGTCGTAGCTCTTTGCTCAAGAGGTTGAACTCATATGCTTGAGAAGGTCAGATCCAGTGCAAACATTCCAACAACGGGGTAAGAAGGTTAGCCGGAATAATTTAATCTAAACTATTTGGCAGTTGTCAATGTTTAGTTCGACTGCTTAGTTTGTTTCCGCTTTCAAGCATTGATTTGGTTTTTTTTTCTGATAGCACAACAATGGCGAGTCATTCTACTCTAGCAAATATCTTGAGGGTTGGTGGGGACTAGGAGATGTCTCCATGATGGGTGTTTGTGGACCTAGTTTAGTTCACACAAAGATATAATAAATGACTCGGAACAGGTAGCAATTGTTGTCTCATACGCCACCGGCCGTGTATTCACACCGCACAATCATTTACACCAAAGTGGCATGGATCCCAATAGAGCAGTGTGGTGGCTGAGATTTCAGAGGTGTGCGCCGCCGAGTGCTCTTAGTCCACTTCCATGATACTTCCCATTACAACCAGTCTGATATGGGTTGTAACAGTGGCCCGAATAGCTTGGCACCCGCCATAACTATATGCCATGTCAGTGAGCGACACTTTCAATTGCCTGCCAGTAGTAAAATAACAGACATTAAAAAATAGCTGCCGGAGATGTATGCATTGCAATAATGTATGCCAGAGCAGCAGCAGCATCACATTTTAACCTAATAATAACCCAAATGCATTGCAATAGATGTAGCCCGGTAGTACAATTCACCTAACAACATTATAACCAATTAAGTACACATAGCCTTCTAAGAGAAGCCTCTGTGATGTTGCATGTTACGTACATATACAACCTCATGATAATAGCAGCACCATAATGACAACGAACTGGATAAAGGTTATCAATTTCTTTAGTCGTCCACTCATCTAGATGGTCTTGCATACTTTATGATTGTTGTTCTATGTGATGACAAAGTTGGAGTAACGATCCTCTACTTATTTTTTAGTCTTATATATCCTTTAGATCAGTTTTCTCGTAACTGTCCACCTGTTCCTTGCATTTCTCTCATGAATCGTAGACTCATGGATTCTTCCCTAAATATACCACATACCGCTTTATCTAAGAAGATAAATAAACAAGCTAACAAGAAGTCAATTTCTTAGTTACCAATTACATATAGCAAAGTCATATAGCAATTTTAATAGCAACACATAAATTAAGTTCACAAGCATCGACAATGGAGATCACATAAAGGCAGTGCACAAGTTGTTCAGAAATAACAGAACATGGCAGATAAATGCATGTGTTACCGAAACTACATGAGACTTACTTAGCAGCACATATTGTAGCGAAGAGTGACGTTTTGGCACATGGGAGTGTGCACTCCTGGTTTTTAAAATATGTTTAAAACATATTTTGAAATGTCAAAAAAATCCAAACAAAAACTTGGCGCGTACATCTCGATATTGTACATGCTCACTAAGACGTTTCACGAAAAATGGACAACTTATGTGTTGCGTGTGAAAAAGAACAAATCTGGTGTTAAAAAATGTTTTTCACAAGACATCCTTCAGTCTTTTGTACACAAGCCACACGGTTATCTTCGAAACTGGATGTGCACACATATGATGTCGAGATGTATGCGGCAAATTTTTGTTTAGAATTTTTTCACACTATAGAATATATTTTTCGCGTGAAGAAACACGCGCTCCCGGGAGCACCGACAGATTTTCGTATTATAGCGTCTCATCTTTTCAATCATTGAGCCGGGCCTGTTTGGTTTCAATAAGTCACTTGACTTATAAATCAGGTGACTTAAAATCAATGACTTATAAGTCACATCTGTTTGGTTGTCATCTGACTTATAAGTCACCTGACCACACATTCCCACCTTATTTTTTAATGTAAAGGTGATTGGACCCACGTAAAAGGGGATGACTTATAAGTTTTAAGTTGAGGTTGAGCAACTTATGACTTATAAGTTGGGGTGACTTATAAGTTAGGTCCTTTGGCAAAATAAGTCACTTTTTGCACTTTGGCCTAAGGGACTTATTTGGCATTTACAAAGGTGTGCGCTTATCAAGTATACAGAAAAGCTTGGTGAAAATGCACAATATAATATCTCCAATGTGTTTTAGGCGACTCCATCTTGGGCTCCTCGGCAGGCAGTTGCTGTTGTCGATCCAGAGCACGTGCGCGGGGGCGGGGGGACGCTGGCTCGACGGCAACATCACGACCATCGATGCCAATCCATTTTCTCCTCCCGCCGACGTCGTTCCTCCACCTTACTCTGTGTTTTTGGCCTGAGCGACAGGGCCGAGCAAGCGGCAGCGGGCCAGGACTTGAGGCCCATGCGGTGCACGATGACGCTGGGAGCAACAGCTGTCCCATCTGACCAGCGGTCGTGCTTGGCCTTGGCGCTGGAGCCTGGATGTAGCGGCTGGGCAATAGACAAATTTGGAGATGGAAGATGAATATGACGTGTGGCCCTGACCCCGTGTGGTCAGTGACTGTGGAGAGTGATCCCGGCCGGGATTGTTATTTTCCCAGTGCGCCAAATGAATCTGGGGTTTATATTGACCGGGATCAAAGAGTATAGGGTACAGATTTCAAGGATTTAGATATGAAGGTTCATTTTCGTCGTGCTCTACAACCTCAAGGTTGAAAACAAACTTCACTCAAACCTGCATGCAAAGTCTTATTCCCTCGAGTAACGCTAACCCCCATGCCACAAGTATGGAAGACATGCAGTGTTTAAATTGGATAGATATTTTTTTTCTAAGAAGCATGCTTAAAACCAATAAATACATACCTATGCATATATCCTCCATACAACAGAACCTAAATAGTCATGGTTTCAATGACCACGTGCCTAGAGCAAGGAGAAGTAGAGAAGGGGAGATGTCTCACCTTTAATGTGTGTAGCTGTCAATGACGGTGGTGAGCTGGACAAAGACAACGAGACTGAGCTGATCCTACTTGGCCAACGCACACGCCTTTGAGATGCTAGGTCGCTAGTCCTGGTAGAAAGTGACGTCCTGAACAACGCAAACAGTTGAGTGACGCTGTTGACATGTACAAGTATAGCCTTGATGCATGCAAGTTTCAAACAATTAACCTTTGATAAATAAATAAACTAAACAATTAACGGTAGCGCAGAGTTACAATCCATTCTATTTCATGAGAAGCAAACAAATCCCTCAAAAAATGTTAACTTATCATCACACAACTCCAATTTTGCGTGCCTTGAGAAAGGAATTAGGGTATTAATATATAAGCAGCAAGTTTTTTTTTCCTCTAGAGAAGAATGAGAAATATGCTCCTAAAAGAAAATAACATGTCAAGTTATTTGATTCACAAGTAGACAATTATGTTGACTAATAATACTAAAACGTTGGTAAAACATACTAAAACATCATATACCAATCCAATTGAGGCCAAACCAAAGCCATGGCAGCAAGGCCATGACCAAAGGCTATACAGCATAGTGGTGTCTCAATGACCACGTGCCCAAAGTAAAAGGAAAGAACAGAGGAAGAAGAAGAGAGTACCTTCTCAATGTTTGTAGCCAAGGCCAAACCACGTTGTCGCCAGTCCCCTAAGGCGGACAGCTGTCTCTGCTGGCTCGACTCCAAGCCGGCTGGCTCTGTGGCATACGTAGCATTTGGTACGCTAACCAGCTTCTCGCCGGAGCAGCTACGGGAGTTCGCCCGCGGCCTCGACCTCTCAGGCAAGAACTTTGTGTGTGTCATCTCCGGCGCCGACGCGGCATCGTCAGACCTATGGTTGCTAGAAGGCTTCCCGACAGCTTTGCGTGGGATCATCCTAAACCACCTAGCCGTGGGCTGCTTTGTGACGCACTGCGGGTGGAACTCGATGCTGGAGGTGGTGAGCGCCGGCATGCCGATCGTGACTTGGCCATGATACGCAGACCAGTTCTATAACGAGAAGCTCGTCGTGGAGGTGCTTGAGCTGTGCGTCAGCATCGGTGCCAAGGACTACGCGTCATCGGCGGAGCCGGATGCCCACCAGGTGATCGGAGGCGGCGTAATTGCCGAGTCAGTCAGGAGACTGATGGAGGAGGTGAGGCAATACCGAAGAAGGCTCAAGATCTCGGTGCCAAGGCAAGAAATGTGGTGGAGAAGGGTGTCTCGTCCTACTGTGACGCTGGACGGCTGGTGGACGAGCTCATGGCCCGCCGGAGTCCACAACATGATTGAGTATGACCAGGGCCGGCCCTGTGTTTCGGGAGGTCCTAGGCGAACTTGACGACATGGACCCTTATGTCCTAAATCCTAAAATAATATATATGCATGCGTGTGTTACATATATATAACTTATTAAAAGTAACTTTCAACTACACATCTTTAGTTTAAAATATGAATATAATAATTCAAATGAGTCCATCGAGAACAATAATAACCAAATTTGAACCGACTTCATAAAAAACAATGGTACTAAAAAGATCGCAAAATGAAACTAACATGACATGATTACCTCAAATAAGAACGAAATTAGACTAACTCCATCGACAACAATAATACTTCAGTGCTTCAAAAAGGTTTCTTCGGGCATTTCTTGATGCGAAGTCATTAAGGGCACAATCTAGAATTTATAGATCACTTCCTTTCTTTTTCCTCCTTTTTTCAGCACCCGACAATTGCTTCTTCTTAGGTCAGGCTAATGTCCTAAAATCATGAAGAAAAGGTCAAAAGAGCATACAAAAAATTAGAAATTTATAGATCGGATGATTGGAACCCTAGACATGTTACATAAAATGACAAAAAAATTGATAGATTGGATTACAATACGTACATACTAAATAAAGAATAAATAAACTACTGAGATTGTCAAATTGAGGTTCGGGGATGGACAGGAACATGGATGCGTACTTCTTGACTTCCTGTCGGATGCGTACTTGTATAGTTATTGCCGTATTGCCGCGGTGCCACCGTGCCGAATGCCGGATGGCCGATTGGCCGGGCTGCCGCCTGCCTGCCGGACTACTGTGTGGCGGCGACGGCGAGCCGGCGAGGCGAGGGCGACGCGGCAAGGGCCAAGGGGCAAGGCGCCGAGCGAGCGAGAAGGCCGACAAGCAGGCGAGGATGACGAACCTACGAAGGAAACGTCGAAACGAGCGTGAGTCACGGCGCCGCTTCGCCTACGCGTATCCATCAGCGATCGCTAGCTAGCTATATCTGGGCGCCTAGCCCATCCTATTTCTTTTCTTTAATTCTTTTGTAATTTTTTACTTGCTTTTTGCTGGGCTATAGTATATGTGTATACTCCATCATGTGCCCCCCCTCGCCTGGGCCCTGGGCCGTCGCCCCGTCGCCCATGCCCCAGGGCCGGCCCTGCCTAGGAGCTGGGCCGCCGTCGTCCCCAGCCGCGGCCAATCCTCCTAACTGCGTGCGGGCCGGGCTTAGAGCGCGTGAAACTCATCACTACCTCGTAAGGGCGTTGAGACCATAGCATGTTACACAAAAGCGCCGCTTTCTCAGGAGTGTTGTCACACAGCTGCCCGACTAGAAGAGCTCAATCTCCGAAAGCGTTTTCCTTACCCAGCTAATATCCCCCCCTTCGTCGAGCCTTTCCTTTAGTGGTAAGGGATATGCACCTTATCTGAACGTCGGCAGGCATTCCGGAATTCTCAGTCTGCGTGTGTGATGCCCGTGTGGAAACGAAGCCGAGCCTGGCCAAAGGGAACCCAAAGGATGGTGGGGGCGATAATGGGGCACCCTCTGCGGTCGCCGCCCGCCCGAAGCCTTCTAACGGGGGAACTTTGGCCCCTACGGCGCTGAACCCGCGAATGCAGACGCTAGCGGTATGGGGTCCGGCCGCGTCAGCTCGCCGTAACATGCAAACACTAGAGTACAACAGTGGAATATGTGGGCTGGGGATCAAGGGTTTCCAAAGTCTGCGTCTGCTTACCATATGGTTAAATGGACTAGGGTTTGCCGTTCCAAAAGAATAGGTGGGCTGGGGATCAAGGATCTCCATAAGCAGAACATTAGTCTTTTGACTAAATGGTGGTGGAAGCTTCAAACTAGCGATGGGCTATGGCAGCGAATTATTCATGCCAGATATTTCAGAAACAAAACTGTAGCCAATATTCGTAGTCGTTTTTCAGAGTCCCCCTGGTGGAAAGCAATTATGAAAGTCAAGGAGACATATATGGCAGGGGGGCTGTCAAGATTAATAGTGGAAACTTGGCTAGGGTTTGGCATGCTCCATGGTTAGATGTTACCCCCTTGCGTGAAAAAATTCCTATCATGTTCAGCATTTGTCAGGATCAAGATGGTACTATTGCCGATTTTGTGGCAAAAAATACAAGATGGATTTTAGACGCAGGCTGTTTGGGGAGGTTAATGATCAGTGGGAGTGGGTGGTATCTGAGGCAAATTTTTTTGCCTTAAACAGTACCCCTGATACTGTGTTCTGGAATCTCAATAAGAAAAAAAAGATTACTACTAAATTTGTATATGAATGGTTGGAGAGGGATTTAGCTGGTCCTAACTTTAAGTGGATCTAGAAAGCTAGTATCCCATTGAAAATCAAAATATTACTATGGCAGCTATTTCAAAATGTTGTGCTTATTCGGGATAATTTATGGAAGAGGAATTGTCCCGGGAATCCTATTTGCTCTTTCTGCACTAACATGGAAACTGCAAATCATTTGTTCTTTACATGTTCGCTTGCTCGAATGGTTTGGGGACCCTGGGTATTACGGCTGGAGCTTCTTGCTGCCCTCGGTTTTTATTGCAATGTTGGGCATGGTTATATAATTTTTTCCCAGGAGGAAAAAGATTCTATATGATGATTATTGCTGCTATGTGTTGGGGGATCTGGTGTCTTCGAAATAAAGTCACGTTCGACAATTATAATGCTCGTACTCCGCTAGAGGCTGTTTTCAGTTTGTGCTCTTTTATGTTGTATTGGGCAGGATTGCTGAAAGAAGAAGATAGGTCAAAGTTTCAGGCTGGCGTGAAGAGGTTGGCTTATGCGGCAGCAGCTCTGGCGGACGGGTCTCACTCGCGAGGTGTGATGCTCTTGAGGGATGGAGATGGGATCCAGATCGGCTAATCTGCTCGTTTACCAGTCCACTGGGGTTTGATGCCCACTCTGGAAGTTCTGTGATGTTGGGAGATATTTTGTCCCTGAGTAGGTGTGTAGTCTCTCAGGTTTTTCGTACTCTGCTCCGTGGTTAGGGTAGTGGCTAGTCAGTGTCGTCAGGTTTTCGTCCCATGGCGGCTGATCCGTTTTAGGGTTTTTTTGCGGTGGGTTTCATGTTGATGTTCCAGCTCGCTCCTCCCCTTTCAGTCTTATTTTGGGTTTGATTCCTAGAGAATTTCTGGAACATTGTATTTCCGTTGATTGCAAAATTAATGAAAAGGGGTGCGAGCCCGGTTGGAAAAACAGTGGAAACCACTACAAGAAATATGCTCAATTATGACCTTTTGGCAGTGACCGTGGAACAAATCGTCATAAATCTATGACCATTTCGATCCAATTGGTCGTGGCCTGTTTAGGAGAGTCGAAACCATAAACCATAGTGACTATTTTGGTCAAACAGGTCGTAATTGCATTACACAAAATGGTCATAAGCAGACAATACTGGTCGATAGCCTTATTTCTAGCTGATTACGACCAATCCAGATGGTCATGGTGTTGTAACATGGATGACTGGACGTCCACGTCATCAATTTTATCTATGTGTCGTCTCATTTTTTCTTATGATTCGGTTGTAGTGTCAGTCCGTCCATAGATTGACTAGTTGACTAAAATGGGTCTACATTTACAAACGGGGCCAACTAACACAGTACAAATGACATGTGGGACCCGTCCCACAAAGGTGAATAAAGCAGAAAAAGGCAAAAATTCACTTTGGCTCATAGGTGTATATGTGTAACATCCCAATTTTTATTAAATTCGGATGTTAATAGAATCATTCAATGCATATCATATTTCTTGGCATTTTTGGAGTTTAAAAAAAAATATTCAAATAATATTTTCCACTCAAGAAAAACAAATGAGAGGGGATAAGATGACTTCCTCAAAATATAAAAGGGTGGGAAAATGGTATTTGAATATTATTTGAAGTTTTGGAGTTTATTTGGTATTTATTTTATCTGCAAAAAAGTGCATTAATTGCATTAGGAAATATTTTCAAAATGTTCTGTGCTTAAGTTAATGTTCATTAGGCTTTAAATATTGCATAGTTATTTTATAAATTATTGTGGTGTTTTTATTAATTCTTTTGAATTAATTATGACCACTTTAGTGTTCTGTTAAAAAAAAAACACACTCACCCGCCTGGACCGAAACCAGTTCGGCCCAGGGACGCGCGCGCCTAGCCAGGCCAGGCCAGCCAGCCCACTGGCCATTCGGCCCAAGGCCAGCCCCAGCGCCACCGACGCGGATAACGCCTATCCGTCGACCCCGAGCCCTCTGCCCTCGCCTATATAAAGGCCAAGACCCCCTCTTCCATCCTCGCCGACCCGCACCTTCCCACGCCGCCCCTATCGCTCGTCGTCGCCGTTCGCATCTCGCCGGAGCTCCGAGCCCCGCCGTCCTCGCCCCGCCCCGTCCGGACGTCGCCGACGCACGCCGCCACCACCTTCGCGACGCCCTCGACGCGCCGCACCTCCCCGTCTTCTTCCCCGACGCCGAGGACCGCCGTAGCTGCCGTCCCCTCCGCCACCGACGCCGCGCCGCCGTCTTCGTCGTCGCCGGCCACCACCACCACCCACTGTGAGCCACCACCCCACCCTCGCCCGTTCGATCTAGCATGCACGGCCCAGATTATATTAGGTTCGTTTTTTTTTATTTTGCGAAGAGGTACGCGGTTAACCGCGGTTCCCTTAGACCGGCCGGTTTTATTTAAACCGAGCGTCGGTTTTTCTTTAGTTAGCCGCCGCCACTGGTTTTCTTAGTTAGCGGCCGTTCGCCGTATAGCCTCCGCAGCGGACGCTGCTCGGCCAGCCACGAGCCACCACGTGGCCAGGGACTTGTTTGCGATAGTTTTCTTCTCTGTTTAGTCCCTGTAATTAGCAGATTAGTCCCTAAATTTCGCGTAGCCACAACTTTTTAACCGTAGATCCAAACTCGATGAAACCAGCGGCAAATTCTTCGTATTGTTTAGATCTATCCAGTGGTATCCTTTTTGCAAACTTTTGACAGATTCAAATTTGAATTTATTCAGATTTGAATTCGAACTTCAAATGGCCATATCTCCCAAACCGTAACTCCGATTAAGTTGATTCTTTTTGCACTTTGTCACCGTAGCCAAACCCTATCACCTAGACCTTTATCACAATAATTTTCACACACTAGAATCTGCCCATTAATATTTTACTAGTATGCATAGTACGCACTATAGTTCACATCACTCTTTGAACCATAGGCCTATGTTGTTTTGCATCTAGAATATTTTTCATGCTAGTTAAGTGTGATGTTTGTTCATTTGGTTTTTCCGAGACTTTTGCTTTGCATGTTCTTCTTGGTTCTCTTGAATGTTTGTTTATGTTTGTTTATCTCCTTTGCGATAGATTGCCCGGAGTGCGAAGCAGAATATTTTCAGTCTTTAGAGTTCAACCAGCAGTACCAAGGCAAGTTGCATCTTGATCATGTTTCCTTACCTATGTTTTTTTTATGCACTTAGTTCTTTGCGGTAGGACTGCATGGTAGGAATTGATGCCGCATGACTGTGCTTTTCACCCAGTAGTTCATTGAGGTAGGTCTGAACCATATGACATTGTCGCCATCGTTTTACATTATGTTGCTTCGCTAAGTAGACGTGGATTGGGGAGTGAACATTGTAAAGTATGAGTAACAATGTAGTAAGTAGGACCTAAGATAATTAATGAACTACCTGGGCGGAAACTTGATGGAATGGTGGCGAAGTACAGTGGGGCACGCATGGGAAATCCATGGTGGTGCACCACTAGTGGACCGTCCGCTCAGGCTCAAAGAGATCAATCGTATTCTCATGTCTAGAAGCTTACGTGTGCAGCCACAAGCCAATATGGGCTCTGGCTTAGTTGAGTAGTTAGTGTGACCCCTTCCGGGATGGGCTAGCAGATGTAGAAGGACGTAGGTGTACCGGCCTATCCGTGGGTTAAGGGGGAACATTTTCGAAAGACTATGTCTCGATCTTCCGATCATGGAGGTGGTCGAGTCTTGTGGAGAAAAGTGCGCAACCTCTGCAGAGTGTCAACCTAATCGATTAGCCATGTCCCCGGTTACGGACATCTTGAGCTTCTAGTAGTGAAAATGCTGGGAGATCTCCTCACCTTTAATTAAACAGTTGGGATTTAAAATGAAACTTGGGAACGGATGGAGTTGGGTTTGCCAACTCATCCTATGCAAATGTGTAGTAGTAGAATAACATCTTTTCTAATAGGGAAAAACTAGCTTTATGCAAAAAATTAAACTTAGAGCTTTCCACCAGCCAAATTGCATGTACAAGTAGGTTCATTACACTTATGATGTGACTTGCCAGTACATTCAATGTACTGACCTATATGGCTGCAACTTATCACGTTGCAGATATATCCGACGAGGATTAAGGTGCGATAGGTCGATGTTCTACACTCAACCTTGCTCGTGGAGTTGGACTCATTTACTACTTTGCTTCCGCAGTATTTGTTATTGGCTCTATGCCCTATTTGGTAATAAATGTATTGCTCCTGGACTATCGATGTAATAAAGAGATGTGTGTTATTTCTGTTATTTCATCGAGTACTGTGTGTGCTAGCAAGTCGATCCAGGGACTAGCACGGTAAGCACAGAGACTTCGACTCTTACCGAGTCGGGTCGCTACAAGATGGTATCAGAGCACACGTTGACTGTAGGACGCGACCCCTAGAAAATGGAAAAGCCATAGGATAAAACTTTATTTTTCACTTTCCCTATATATCCGTTGGTCTCGTACCTTCTTTACTTCTGTACTAATTTCTTCCCTTTTTCAAAATTTAGATGTCGTCCGCCATTGTCGAGTTTGAGCAGCCCGATGAGACCATGCCTTTTGGACGGCAGCTGGTGAAGATCGTGAAGCACCTGAAGATTGGGCTTCCCACATTCACTGGAACCTTCACCGCCACCCTGCCCGAGGAGACATGTTGGAGGATCGATGCCCATATCCCTGGACGCATCCTCGGAAACCGCACCAAGTCCATTGATTTCCATGTGGATACTGCAACATGGGGCTTGGGCAGGGGCATCGCTGCTCACATTGCTCTCGGACGCATTCGGGAGGAGTATGACGAAGACCTCAAGAGGACCTCCTTCGTGATGTACGGACGCCGTGACGTAAAAGGAGATGTGGTGCGTACCCTGGAGGACGAGACGATAGCATCCCATATCCAGGACATGGAGGATCACATTCGTATGATGGAGCTAGAACTGTCTGACAACATGATCGTCATCAAGAACCTCATGACTCGCAAGGCCGATCTCGAGGAGGAACTCCAAGACGCTCGCATCGAGCATGAGGGAGAGTTGGACGCACTACAAGAGAAGATCGACGATCTGAAGCTTGAGCTTGAGGAGGCCGAGGAGAAGCTGGATGAGGGAGAAAACATTCAGGAGGATCACTCGTATGGTGCCTATGTCAGCCAGGACAAGGACCAGGGTGATGAGCTTGGAGATGATGACACCGACAGTGATGCAAGGACACCTGATGTCAACATGGTTGACTGGTCTTCATCCGACGAGAGTTAGATTTTATACCACCATGAGAGTTAGAAATTTGATTTCGTTATCCGATTAGTTTTATTTCATTTGTCAGACCTTGTCAAATCTTGTGACATGGCTTACCTTAGGTTTGATTGTTCATGTGAACCCCTTTGAGTGAAATTGAATTGGAGTGATTTGAAATTTTATTGCTATCATGTGCATATGGGTAGTATGATTTTACTCCCTAGGCCTTATTCTCTTCTGACTTCTCATCCACTCTAAACCCATCAGATGCCTTCAAGACGTGACCCCGAACTCAACTTTCCGCCGGAACTCACGCAATTGATCCAGCAGCAGAATGCTCTTATGCAGATGCTCATTCAGAACCAGAACCAGAACAACAACAACCCATCGCCGCCACCCCCAGTTGATAGTCTTACCCGTTTTCTGAGGCTGAAACCACCCGTGTTCTCCAGCAGCACAGAGCCAATCGTCGCAGATGAGTGGCTCCGCAAGATAGGAAGGGAGCTAGCCACGGCAGGATGTAATGATGCTGAGAAGGTGAAGTTTGCCGCCCATCAGCTGGATGGCCCGGCCGCTGCTTGGTGGGAGAACTACACCACCACATACCCCTTGGAGAATGTGACTTGGACTCAGTTCCAGCAGGCATTCCGCACTGCTCATGTCTCAGCTGGAGCCATGAGTCTGAAGAAGAAGGAGTTCCGCAGTTTGCGCCAGGGAGGACGCACGGTATCCCAGTATGCTGAGGAGTTCAGTAAGTTGGCCCGTTATGCACCAGGGGACGTGGCCACTGACGCAGCCAAGCAGGAGAAGTTTCTGGAGGGACTAAACGATGAGTTGGGAGTTCAGTTGACTGTGGTGACCTTTGCGAACTATCAGGAGTTGGTTGATAAGGCTACCATTCTCGAGGGCAAGCACCAGCAGATGGAAAATCGTAAGAGAAAGTACGGTCATGGGAAGTATAACTCCGGAGTTCAACAAAAACCCCGCTATAGCCAGTACTCAGGAAGTTCTGGATCAGGAACTAGCAAGTTTGGAGGGAATCATCATAACCATGGAGGCCACATTCAGCATGGAGGAAATGGACACAACCACCATGGTCACAAGCATGGAAATGGCAATCGAGGGAATGGCAACCAGCAGCATTTCAACTCTTCTACACCAATGAAGAAAGATCTGAGTCACATCACTTGCTTCAAATGCAAGAAGACAGGGCACTACTCCAATGAGTGTCCTGAGGCGCAGAATGGAAATGGAAATGGCAATGGGAATTCTGGAGGCAAGAAGCCTAATCCTTTCACTAAGGGGCATGTGAATCATGTCAATGTGGAAGAGGTCCATGAACAGCCTGACGCAGTGATTGGTAAGTTCTTGGTTAATTTATTTCCAACACTCATTCTTTTTGACACTGGTGCATCGAATTCATTCATATCGAGGGGATTCGTGGATAGACATAAGTTGCCTACCGTAGCTCTTAAGGCACCCATTCTAGTGAGTTCCCCAGGAGCCGAGTCTATGGCTAGTCAGGGATGTTTCCAGTTGCCTTTGAACATAGGGGGACATGTTTTCCCTACGGATATGATCATACTAGAGTCACAAGGGTTGGATGTAATCCTAGGGATGGATTGGATGTCCAAGTATGAGGGGACCATCGATTGTGCTAGTAGATCGATTTTTCTCACCACCCCAGAGAAGAAGAGGATCAAGTATGTATCCAGGCTTAAGCCTAAGAGGACTCAGGTGAACTCTCTTACGGGAGTTGTCCAGGAAGAAGTACCAGTGGTGAAGGATTATCCCGATGTATTTCCGGAGGAGTTACCAGGTATGCCGCCAGATCGGGAGATTGAGTTTTTAATTGAGTTGTTGCCAGGTACAGGACCTATCTCCAAGAGGCCGTATCGGATGCCCGCTAATGATTTGGAGGAAGTCAAGAAACAGATTAAGGAGTTGCTAGAGAAAGGGTATATTCGCCCGAGTTCATCACCTTGGGGAGCCCCAGTACTCTTAGTAGAGAAGAAGGATGGAACCTTGAGGATGTGTGTGGATTACCGCTCTTTGAACGAGGTGACCATCAAGAACAAGTATCCCCTACCGATGATCAATGACTTGTTTGACCAGCTAGAAGGAGCTAGTGTTTTCTCCAAGATCGATCTTCGATCGGGTTATCACCAATTGAAGATCCGTGAGAAGGATATACCCAAGACAGCTTTTACTACAAGGTATGGGCTTTATGAGTATACAGTCATGTCCTTTGGTTTGACTAATGCCCCTGCCTATTTTATGAGCATGATGAACAAGGTGTTCATGGAGTTCTTGGATAAGTTCGTTGTGGTATTCATTGATGACATATTGGTTTTCTCCAAGAATGAGGAGGAACACGCTGAACATCTGCGCTTGGTTCTGGAGAAGCTCAGAGAACATCAACTTTATGCCAAGTTCAGCAAGTGTGAGTTTTGGCTCAAGGAAGTCGGATTCCTTGGACAAGTTGTGTCAGGTGAAGGGATTGCAGTGGACCCTACCAAGGTAGAGTCAGTCACAGAATGGAATGCACCCACCACAGTTGGCGAGATTCGCAGTTTCCTTGGACTTGCAGGATATTACCGGAGATTTATTGAAAATTTCTCTAAGATTGCAAGGCCCATGACAACGTTGTTGAAGAAGGACACCAAGTTCGTTTGGACTGAAGAGTGTGAAGCCAGCTTTCAAGAGTTGAAGAAGCGTTTGGTTACAGCCCCAGTGCTAATCCTACCTGACGTACACAAGGACTTTCAGGTGTATTGTGATGCTTCACGTCAGGGACTTGGAGGTGTTCTTATGCAGGAGGGAAAAGTTGTAGCTTATGCTTCACGACAGCTTCGACCTCATGAGTTGAACTATGCCACGCATGACTTGGAGTTAGCAGCCGTTGTGCATGCACTCAAGACATGGAGACACTATCTTATTGGGAATCGTTGTGATGTTTACACGGATCACAAGAGTTTGAAGTACATTTTCACGCAGAAGGAGTTGAATCTCAGGCAAAGGAGATGGTTGGAACTTATAAAGGATTATGACATGAGTCTGCATTATCATCCAGGAAAAGCCAATGTTGTGGCGGATGCTTTGAGCCGTAAGAGTTACGTTAACACCCTTACAGCAGGAGATTTACCTCAGGAGTTATGTGATGAGCTTAGAGACATTCAGTTAGAAATAGTTCCAAGAGGTTATGTTGCCGCACTCGAGGTACAGTCCACCTTGTTGGGAAGAATCAGAGAAGCCCAGAAGTTGGACCAAGGTATTGCTGAGATAAAGGAAATGATGAGAAAAGGGAAAGCAAAAGGATTTCGTGAGGATGAAAATGGAACCATATGGTTTGAGCAACGGATTTGTGTACCCAATGATCCAGAGATCAGGAAGTTGATTCTTCAGGAGGCTCATGACTCACCATATTCGATACACCCAGGCAACACCAAGATGTATTTGGACTTGAAGGAAAGTTTTTGGTGGGCCGGTATGAAGAGAGAGATTGCCGAGTATGTGGCAATATGTGATGTATGTCAGAGAGTAAAGGCAGAGCATCAGAAACCAGCAGGTTTACTTCAGCCGTTGCCAATACCTGATTGGAAATGGGATAAACTTGGTATGGACTTTATCACGGGGTTACCCAGGACCCGTTCAGGTTATGATTCCATTTGGGTGATAGTGGATCGTTTGACCAAGGTTGCCCACTTCATTCCAGTGAAGACCACCTATACAAGTGCTAAGCTAGCAAAGATATATATGACCAGGATTGTATGTCTGCATGGAGTTCCGAGGAGCATCGTATCAGATAGAGGAACACAGTTTACCTCAAGGTTTTGGAATCAGTTGCATGAAACTTTGGGTACCAGGCTAGAGTTTAGTACAGCCTTCCATCCACAGACTGATGGGCAGACAGAGAGAGTCAATCAGATTCTGGAGGACATGCTGAGAGCGTGTGCGCTAGACTATGGGTCTAGTTGGGATGATAACTTACCCTACGCAGAGTTCTCGTACAACAACAGCTACCAAGCCAGTTTGCAGATGGCCCCTTTCGAGGCATTGTATGGCAGGAAATGCAGGACACCTTTGATGTGGAATGGAGTTGGAGATCGCAAATTATTTGGACCTGATTTGATCAGGGATTCAGAGGAGAAGGTCAAGTTGATTCGTGACAGACTTAAGATAGCCCAGTCAAGGCAGAAAAGTTATGCTGATGCTAAACGCAAGGAAGTGATCTATGAAGTGGGAGATAGAGCATATCTTCGAGTGTCTCCACTTCGAGGTATTAAGAGATTTGGAGTCAAAGGAAAGTTAGCACCACGATTTGTGGGACCATACAGGATTCTGGAACGCAGAGGAGAGGTTGCATACCAGTTGGAACTACCAGAGGCTTTGACAGGAGTCCATGATGTGTTCCATGTTTCCCAGCTGAAGAAGTGTCATGCAGAGATGGCGGATATTCCTTTGAGGGATACAGTGCCACTCGAGGCAATTCAGTTAGAGAGCGATCTGACTTATGAGGAGAAGCCTATTAAGATTCTTGAGACTGCAGAGAGGATCACTCGAACCAAGATCATCAGGTTCTGCAAAGTTCAGTGGAGTCACCACACCGAGGAGGAAGCTACCTGGGAAAGAGAAGAAGATCTCAGGCAGGACCATCCACACCTTTTTGCTGGCCAACCCGAATCTCGAGGACGAGATTCATCTTAAGGGGGGTAGGTTTGTAACATCCCAATTTTTATTAAATTCGGATGTTAATAGAATCATTCAATGCATATCATATTTCTTGGCATTTTTGGAGTTTAAAAAAAAATATTCAAATAATATTTTCCACTCAAGAAAAACAAATGAGAGGGGATAAGATGACTTCCTCAAAATATAAAAGGGTGGGAAAATGGTATTTGAATATTATTTGAAGTTTTGGAGTTTATTTGGTATTTATTTTATCTGCAAAAAAGTGCATTAATTGCATTAGGAAATATTTTCAAAATGTTCTGTGCTTAAGTTAATGTTCATTAGGCTTTAAATATTGCATAGTTATTTTATAAATTATTGTGGTGTTTTTATTAATTCTTTTGAATTAATTATGACCACTTTAGTGTTCTGTTAAAAAAAAAAACACACTCACCCGCCTGGACCGAAACCAGTTCGGCCCAGGGACGCGCGCGCCTAGCCAGGCCAGGCCAGCCAGCCCACTGGCCATTCGGCCCAAGGCCAGCCCCAGCGCCACCGACGCGGATAACGCCTATCCGTCGACCCCGAGCCCTCTGCCCTCGCCTATATAAAGGCCAAGACCCCCTCTTCCATCCTCGCCGACCCGCACCTTCCCACGCCGCCCCTATCGCTCGTCGTCGCCGTTCGCATCTCGCCGGAGCTCCGAGCCCCGCCGTCCTCGCCCCGCCCCGTCCGGACGTCGCCGACGCACGCCGCCACCACCTTCGCGACGCCCTCGACGCGCCGCACCTCCCCGTCTTCTTCCCCGACGCCGAGGACCGCCGTAGCTGCCGTCCCCTCCGCCACCGACGCCGCGCCGCCGTCTTCGTCGTCGCCGGCCACCACCACCACCCACTGTGAGCCACCACCCCACCCTCGCCCGTTCGATCTAGCATGCACGGCCCAGATTATATTAGGTTCGTTTTTTTTTATTTTGCGAAGAGGTACGCGGTTAACCGCGGTTCCCTTAGACCGGCCGGTTTTATTTAAACCGAGCGTCGGTTTTTCTTTAGTTAGCCGCCGCCACTGGTTTTCTTAGTTAGCGGCCGTTCGCCGTATAGCCTCCGCAGCGGACGCTGCTCGGCCAGCCACGAGCCACCACGTGGCCAGGGACTTGTTTGCGATAGTTTTCTTCTCTGTTTAGTCCCTGTAATTAGCAGATTAGTCCCTAAATTTCGCGTAGCCACAACTTTTTAACCGTAGATCCAAACTCGATGAAACCAGCGGAAAATTCTTCGTATTGTTTAGATCTATCCAGTGGTATCCTTTTTGCAAACTTTTGACAGATTCAAATTTGAATTTATTCAGATTTGAATTCGAACTTCAAATGGCCATATCTCCCAAACCGTAACTCCGATTAAGTTGATTCTTTTTGCACTTTGTCACCGTAGCCAAACCCTATCACCTAGACCTTTATCACAATAATTTTCACACACTAGAATCTGCCCATTAATATTTTACTAGTATGCATAGTACGCACTATAGTTCACATCACTCTTTGAACCATAGGCCTATGTTGTTTTGCATCTAGAATATTTTTCATGCTAGTTAAGTGTGATGTTTGTTCATTTGGTTTTTCCGAGACTTTTGCTTTGCATGTTCTTCTTGGTTCTCTTGAATGTTTGTTTATGTTTGTTTATCTCCTTTGCGATAGATTGCCCGGAGTGCGAAGCAGAATATTTTCAGTCTTTAGAGTTCAACCAGCAGTACCAAGGCAAGTTGCATCTTGATCATGTTTCCTTACCTATGTTTTTTTTATGCACTTAGTTCTTTGCGGTAGGACTGCATGGTAGGAATTGATGCCGCATGACTGTGCTTTTCACCCAGTAGTTCATTGAGGTAGGTCTGAACCATATGACATTGTCGCCATCGTTTTACATTATGTTGCTTCGCTAAGTAGACGTGGATTGGGGAGTGAACATTGTAAAGTATGAGTAACAATGTAGTAAGTAGGACCTAAGATAATTAATGAACTACCTGGGCGGAAACTTGATGGAATGGTGGCGAAGTACAGTGGGGCACGCATGGGAAATCCATGGTGGTGCACCACTAGTGGACCGTCCGCTCAGGCTCAAAGAGATCAATCGTATTCTCATGTCTAGAAGCTTACGTGTGCAGCCACAAGCCAATATGGGCTCTGGCTTAGTTGAGTAGTTAGTGTGACCCCTTCCGGGATGGGCTAGCAGATGTAGAAGGACGTAGGTGTACCGGCCTATCCGTGGGTTAAGGGGGAACATTTTCGAAAGACTATGTCTCGATCTTCCGATCATGGAGGTGGTCGAGTCTTGTGGAGAAAAGTGCGCAACCTCTGCAGAGTGTCAACCTAATCGATTAGCCATGTCCCCGGTTACGGACATCTTGAGCTTCTAGTAGTGAAAATGCTGGGAGATCTCCTCACCTTTAATTAAACAGTTGGGATTTAAAATGAAACTTGGGAACGGATGGAGTTGGGTTTGCCAACTCATCCTATGCAAATGTGTAGTAGTAGAATAACATCTTTTCTAATAGGGAAAAACTAGCTTTATGCAAAAAATTAAACTTAGAGCTTTCCACCAGCCAAATTGCATGTACAAGTAGGTTCATTACACTTATGATGTGACTTGCCAGTACATTCAATGTACTGACCTATATGGCTGCAACTTATCACGTTGCAGATATATCCGACGAGGATTAAGGTGCGATAGGTCGATGTTCTACACTCAACCTTGCTCGTGGAGTTGGACTCATTTACTACTTTGCTTCCGCAGTATTTGTTATTGGCTCTATGCCCTATTTGGTAATAAATGTATTGCTCCTGGACTATCGATGTAATAAAGAGATGCGTGTTATTTCTGTTATTTCATCGAGTACTGTGTGTGCTAGCAAGTCGATCCAGGGACTAGCACGGTAAGCACAGAGACTTCGACTCTTACCGAGTCGGGTCGCTACACACCCATTGTCTAAATACATATTTTAAAAAGTTTAAAAAAATCAAGAAATAACCCCGCGTGTAAATCCGGACACTATATGTGTGTGCACCAAGTTTCGATGAAAAATGACATTTTTTGTGGCTTGTGTGTAAAAGACAATTTTCGATGCTTGGTTACAGCTATTCACAAGCCATTTTTAATCTTTTTTACACATGCAACAAAAATGTCCTTGTTCACCGAAATTTGTGTGCGAACATAGGATGTCCAGATGTATACACGAGATTTTTTCTATACATATTTTATAATAGGTGTATCTACATCTAAGATTCAAACTGCCACTCTCAAAGAAAAAAAGGACCCGTCCCACAAAGGTGAATATAGCAAAAAAGAAACCACACCATGTGATTCGAACTAGCTACCAGTCGAGTTCCCCTAAGGAGACAAACCACCACACCGCAACAAAGACACTGGTACATTCTTACCCTTAACCTATTTAGGCCCTGTCGGATACTATCCGCTCTGCCCCAGTAGCTCCCGGAGCGGACGGAGTGTCAACAATATTGCTGGGAGCGGCTCAGACCGCGCTCCTCGCGCGGAGCGGAGTTAGCAGACGGGAGAGATTCCGAACACGCCTTTAATGGGTAGTGTCGAGTCGGCTTCGGCCTTGGTGGGACAAGGGCACCTTTTTTCTTTTATATTTTTCGTTCGCCGAGTGGGCCAACTACTGGACCGCGGCTCGTTTTTTGGTCTGTTTTTTGTTCGTTCATTCTTTTTTTACTTTTGTTTATTATTT
>NC_041392.1:685237201-685246000 GCF_002162155.2 Triticum dicoccoides | reverse complement strand
ACAATGTGTGTGTAAAAAGTTGTTCATGTATTTAAAAATGTTAATCGAGCATTTAAAAAATGTTAAACAATTATATAAAAATGTAAATCAAGCATTTAAAAATGTTAAAATGTGTAAATAAAAAAATATTAACAATGTATTAAAAATATTAATCTTGTATTTTAAAAAATATTTAAATGTTGTATATAAAAATGTTGACTATGTATTTAAAAAGTTCTAACCAAGCATTTGAAATTGTTAATTGTGTATAAAAAATTTGTGTCTCATGTATAAGAAAAATGTATACAGAAGTATACAATGTGTGTGAACAAAGTCAATCTTGTATTTAGAAAATGTTAAAGCAAGCATTTGAAAAAAATGTTAAACAAGTATTTAAAAGATATTAAACATGCATTAAAAATGTTCTTGACGTATATGAAAAATGTAGAATGAAAACCAACAGAAAGAAAGAAAAATGTTCTCGATGTATACGGAAAATATAGGATGAAAACTAGGTCACATATAATGACACAATGCAAATATTTTACATATTTCCTGTTTTTTATTTTCTTATGCCAATTTCAAAATGTGTTCAAATGATGAGTATGGCCGTTCATAGCTAGAGATGGAATCTTGCAATACTCTTGGTGGATCTATGATGAAATAGCTACTTGTGTACCAATAAATGAATTTTAGAAAAAAAGACCAAACTGTGAGGCAGTTGTAGTTAAAAATAGATCCAGTTACTGCTGAATCGGCAGAAATTTGTCAATTTGACGAGATGTGGACGGAAAACTATTAAGGTGCGACCATTTGGTTACTTTGACATAAAATACGGTCTAATATTTTTGAAAAATCGAATGGTGCCATTTTGCAACAAATATTTGGTAGTTTCTTAAAAAACAGTTTTTCGCACTTGGGAAATGAAAAATGAACTTTATGTGCATAAACTTTCTATCGACTTACACTTTCCATATTCAAATGTTGTTACTTGTTTGTACTTTCCAAGGAGTACCAGGAAACAAGTTGCAACCGAGCCCCTCCAATATGGATTCATCTAGGACATCTCGCCACAATATGCACGTCTTATGGTTGTTGCCAAAACTCCGAGTGAATTTGAAATAGGCCATGGACATGGATCACCAAAGTGAAAAGAATGCCTCTGAAATTCAATCATAACCCGCGACGTTGCTTGAGTTTTTGGTATAATGCCAATTCTTTGTCCTCTATATAGCTATTCTTGCATTGATGCATTCATGAAAAAATATTTTAGTATTTCCAATGATTTGGTATGTAAATTAAATTGCTAGCCCGTGCAGAAGTGATGACTACTAGCTTAATTTTCATTGGTTACTCATTTGTGACGCGGATTGATGACGTGGCGAACATCCGACCATCCATGCCCAGGAAACCCACATCCGTCCATCGTCCATCCATCTATATTCGGATAAACAAACCTATCCATCCATCCACTGCACCCAAGTCCCTCGTCACCTCCTCCGTCCCTCTCCCGCGAGACTCTCCTCACCGCCGCCACCTACGGTGGTCGATCCCGGCCGAATTCGGCGGCCGCCGGCAGCGCCCAGCACACCCACGTGATCCCCTGGCCCGCTCCTCCATCTCCTCTGGCCAGATTCGATGGGCGCGTCCTCCTGCGACCATGCGCAAAACTCTCCATCCACTAGGGTTTGGGCCACCGTGTCGCAGGTGTGGCTCCGGCGTTGCTCCGGTGATTCAGATCCACTCTCTTCCCTCGTCACACCCCTCCTTCATTCTCCTCCTCACCACGTACCCTCTAACTCTCAGATCCGTCGTCGCTCGAGCACCGGACGCCATGTACGGGATGGCTGCTTCCTCCCCTACCCAGACGATGGAGCGACTAGATCTAGGCGTGTACGACGACGCCCAGTGATAAGGGACGGCCTGGCCTACCACCCTGAAGCCATAGCAAGGCGGGTGAGGGAGGAGTAGACCACATTCGGATGGAGCCAAGAGGGGTCTGAAGCGGTCGTCTCCTTCGAGCACCAAGACGGGTCTGCAGTGGATGCTGGGTTGGAGCTCGGGTCGATGGCGTGGCCATGGACACGACCTCCTCGACCTCGACAGCCAAAGGGTCGGCAGTGGAACATCTGATTCCCGAACCTTTTCTTCTCCTCTTTTAATTTAAAGTTCTTATTAGCTTAGTTGTAGATTTCTAAGCATGCCATCTTGTTGTGATTGATTATGTTAGTTTAGTTTCAGATTTCGTTTGCTACTACTGTTGCATAATTGACCCTGAATATTCTGTCATCTCATATGCTTCCATGGCGTGCCTACCCAACCTGCTCGAGCAGTAACATAAACCGAGTTATTTGAGCAACCAGCCAACAACACCAATAGTAGCACCAACTGTGTTCCTATTCTACTCCCCGTTGGAGACTGATGAATGTGTAGCACTTTATGGCAGCCCCATATGCAACGGGAGGCCAGCAAAAGCAGCGAGTGAGAGCGGCTATGAATGCATAGTTGGCTTCGATAGATTTTTGATGTTCATCGATCGTCCAGATTTACTAGCACACCAGATATAAACCTAGACCGATGCCATTCAATAGATTTTTCTAGACATTTTATTGGATCATCAAATGATTGGCGTGGCAGGGTGTGTTTGGCTAACATATTGCATTGGAAATATATTGTTCTTCATCGCGTAATGTCATTGTTGCAGATAATAGGGCATGTAGATAGCAAGTTATTTTGCTAGTGGCGACTTATGCTTATTGTGTCTCACACTGAAAAATAAAATGCACAATGAGCTTGTTTGACTTTTTTTATGTTATAGTATACTTGATCAGGGTAGTCTATTTCCTGTGATCTTTCCTATCACGTGCACATATTAATTTTTGTTGACTTGAATCTGTTATGCCCTTGATATGCCCTTGATTTTTACTGACCCCACCTCGCTCTAGCTCTCGTAGACCCAAAGGAGCTTGTATGCAATGCACCTCCTCTCCGGTGGTGAGAGCGTACACGGGTCGTGGGTCCGACTAATTTCCATGTTTGTGGCCGCTCCTGCCACCGCACTCTCTTTAAGGACACAGCCAGAAAGACACTCAATAAACAGATCGTCGTCCTCTCCAACTGGAGGGGTCAGCTCAAGCGATAGTAAGTTTCTAGTATTCTCTACCGTGTTGATGTGGCTTGTTTACCTCGTCCTTGCTACACTTGATCGCATAATATGATTTCTGCTCGAGGATCTGATAGAGATGGTTCGTTCAAAATAGTAGAGTATATGATTCATGTTTTGTTATAGTTTGTTTGTTTGTCACAGTCCTCTGTTTCATGGCTGCTATGTTTCCTTTCCTAATCGCATTGCACATATTTTTGGTACTCAAAATGTGACATTATTCAGTCAATTTCAGTCCTTGTCGCAGTCCAACAGGCATTGCTTTGTCGTTGGACACTGGTAATTAAGAGAGAGCGTTGTATACTCTCTGATTATTTGTCTAGTGATTGCTTGAAGCATCTATCTTACTAGCTTTTAGAATGGAGAAACTCGTGTCATTTCATATATGATCTGAATGAAATGATTAGGACTTGTTGCAGTGAATTTATTTGATATTGTATATTGTACTAAAGAAACAACATATGTGCTCCTGAAACGTACTACGTTCTTGTCTGCTACATGTTCCCATTTAAGCTACGTGCCCGATTTATATTTCGACAATGGTTTGGTTTGCATGCTGACGTGTTTAGTAAACTTGGTGCCATGCTTATTTCATGTAGCTAATAGTAACCTGCAAAAAAAATGTAATTGCCAAGATTGATTTGTTCTGCTTGCCTGCTACAAACTTTTCAAATAACTACTACTTAATTAGTAGCATGTAGACTGGATTATTATTTTGTGAACATTCTATTCCAGAGATATATACAAAATCATGTGCTGGCCATCCCATGTAGCAATCACTGCTAGTCTTATTGAGCAAACAGTGCACCGCACTGTAGCTATCATCGTGCAGCAGTTGCCTCCCAGGACGCGGGTGTGCGTCGTGTGCAGTTTTGATTTTCCAGCCTTTCTTTCAAAATGTCAGGTGTTGTATTAATATCATGATGTTAGCTTCTTAAATTCTACTACTAGGACATCTATTCTTGAATAGTTTGCTTATAAAGTTTCTTAGTCATTCATAACCAACTACAATATATTGATGGACATAGTACTCTGCTCATGTGTACATCTTTCTTTAAATGTCAGGCTAACATGGAAAGTGCTATGGAATAAGAGGTACCAGAAGGTGAAGAACCAAAGAGTGATGTTGCTGTTGTTGCTGACTTTTTCTCACTAAAGAATGACCCTCCAGCAGATTCCCTCACTGACTGTGTTGTTTTGGTTGGTGCCATCTTATGTTACTGGTTACTAGTGCACAATATGGACATGTGCCATCTTATGAACATGGGGTAATAATACTAAGCTACTGGTTGTGTTATATTGGTTGGTGCATCTTATGAACCTATGATGTAATGATACTGCTGGGCCTAACTTATTGAAATCCTGAAGAATTATATTATTATTGTCATCATTATATTCTCATGTGTTGGCTGACTGCCAAATTGCCAATGTATTTTTGTTTTTGAGATACTGTTGGTTGTTGTTGGTCGCCCTTCAATATGGGCTGGATTGAAAAAACTAAATTGTGTGAGTGGGCTGGACTGTTTGAAGGCCAAATATAGTTTTTTTTATGGAAAAAAATCAAAATGTTTTTGTTCGGTAGATAAAAGGCCGGCCCAGTTAATGATGGATTAAATAAATGGGTTGCACACCATAACCCAAGAACTGAGCTGTTGGGCTCGGCCCATGCTTGTGGCCCAAAAGTAAATTTAAAAGTGGGCTGAATTATTGGGCTCAGCCCATTAAAACAACTGATTTTGACCGATCCTACATGGCATCCATGTCATCGCATGTGCCACGTTGCCGCGGCCACATCAGATCCTACGTGGTCTAGGCTCATTAGTAGTGACCATAATTTTCGTCAAAGATTTAACGACCAAAATTTTGGTCAAGGGCGGCCATGACCAAAATTCCAGAGAAGGTCACGTTTGTTCGTTCTTGACGGCCAACTGTTGACCTTCCAAATTTGGTCAAAAAAAGGTCAATAAACAAAAACAATGACAAATTAACGACCAAAATAGGGAGTCATAATTGGCCGTATTTCTTGTAGTGAACGCGGCCGTTGATGAATTTCTGGCAAAACAGATGCGTAACATGTTTGATGGTGGTGATGGCGAGTTGGAAGAAAATGAGTCCAACGCTACTGCTGCCACAAGTCTGAATGCAAGCAAGGGCGGCCAGGATGTGACGCCTCCCAAACCCAGAAGCTCGGACATCATTCCACCGCTACATGATCTATCATACGAAGCTAAGATGGCCAATGCAGAGCTATCTGATGACTTGTCCACTATGGGAAAACACAATGCAGGAGATGACCATGTGATATATACGTCCAGGGGAAGTGGATGGCAGCCAGGCCATGGTGGTGTAAGCTAACACAACCACCTTGGCTGACCCTTTGCTTTCCTGTACACTAAAAAAACGCAAAACCGAAGGGATACCAAAAGGGCAGCAGGCCAAGGATGGAGAGGAGCTTCATGACCAGGATATGAAGGAGGAGACCAACACTGTGGAGGCAGCCGGCCTTGGGGCCGCCGGCAACCTGACGGGGCCGACGGAGCCCCGTCAGGAGCGATGAATATCTTGAGCTGGAACTGCCGGGGGGAGGGAACCCTCGAACAGTTCGTCACCTTGTGAGTCTAGTGTAGGCTCATTCCCCTAGTATCGTCTTTCTTTGTGAAACTAGGCAGTCTAAAAATAAAATGAAGAGGTATCGTGCTCGATTAGGTTTAAGTGGGTGTGAAGCTGTTGATAGTGTTGCTCTTAGTGGTGGTCTCTCTTTGTACTGGCATAAGTCGTTGAGCCTTGATGTAAAAGATATAAATGAAAGATATATTGATGCGTACGTGACTACTGCGGTGGGTGAGCCACCTTGGATGCTTACCTGCATCTACGGTGAGCCTCGGACGGAGGACCGTCATCACACGTGGTCGCTTCTCCGGGATCTTCACCTTCAGGCCGACATGCCATGGGTGGTGGTCGGTGATTTCAACAAAGCCATGTGGAGCTTTGAACATTTCTCCAAATCGCCACCGTTGGCAGGTCAGATGATAGACTTTCGTGATGTTCTAGAAGTTTGTGGTTTGGGTGATTTTGGTTTTGCAGGCTTGCCATATACATTCGACAACCGTCGAGGTGGACGGGCAAATGTTAAAGTCCGACTCGACCGGGCTGTCGCCAACAACTCATGGTGTGACATCTTTGAGAGTGCCAAGGTGGAGCACATTGTTATGCCTAGTTCGGACCACCTAGCTATCTTGCTACGGTGTGTGCTGGAGGAGCCACCACCAGTGTCAGGCAAGAGGTGTCGTCAGTATGAGGTGATGTGGGAGAGAGATCCAACTCTCCCAGAGGTAATTATGAATACTTGGGTTGTCATATGGGTACCATGCTAAATCTGGGCGATATTGCTTCTAGTTTGGGAAATATGATGAAAAAACTGTAAAATTGGAGTCACAAAAAGTTTGGTAATATTATTAAGGAAATTAACAAGTCTCGGTCTCGTTTGAAAGAGCTCACGTCTATGAATGCAGATAGAAAGGAGATTACGGAGGCCATGGATAGGATGAATGAAGAGATGCTCTGGATGCAACGATCCCGAGTTGATTGGCTACGGGAAGGCGATTGTAACATGAAATTCTTTCACCGGAAAGCGGTATGGCGCGCCCGAAAAAATCGCATAAAATCACTTGTTGATGATACAGGGGTCATGAGGCTATGGCTACTTCATATTTCTCAAATTTGTTTGCTGCTGATTCTACCCTGTGTGCGGATCAAGTGATTAACTTAATTAATACACGTCTTACTGACCAAATGAATGATGGCATGTGTGCAGAGTTTACGGATAAGGAGATTGCGGATGCACTTTTTCAGATTGTACCGCACAAGGCTCCGAGGCCTTATGGCTTTCCTGCCCGTTTCTTCCAAAGGAACTGGTCTGTCATGCGATAGCAAGTGACTGCCGGGGTTAAGGATTTTTTTTGACAGGAGTCATGCCTGAGGGGGTGAACAACACATCCATAGTTCTCATTCCCAAGGTTGAAAACCCCGAGCGGCTCATGAAGTTCGGGCCAATCAGTTTGTGTAACGTCATCTACAAGGTAGTAGCTAAATGTTTGGTTAACTGATTGAGGCCTATTTTGGATGAGATTATATCGCCTGAGCAGAGTGCCTTCGTCCCTGGATGGATGATCATTGATAATGCATTGATAGCATTTGAGTGCATTCACTATATTCAGAAGGAAAAGGACCCGAATAAAAGTTTTTGTGCTTACAAATTGGATTTGTCTAAAGCATATGACAAGGTAGACTGGATCTTTTTGGAGCGAATGATGCAAAAGATGGGATTCGCTCGCTGTTGGATGAATTGGATTATGACATGCGTCACCTTGATGAGATACACTGTTAAATTTAATGGAACCCTCTTAAATTCATTTGCATCATCGTGTGGGCTTCGACAAGGTGATCCTTCTCTCCATTTTTTTGGTCTTTCTCCATTGTTGAAAGATGGGGAGGAAAAAGGACATTTCACACCTCTGCAAGTATGTCGTCGAGCCCCCGGTGTGTATCATCTGCTTTTTGCAGATGATACCTTACTCTTCTTTAAAGGGGAAGAGCAGCAAGCAAAAAATGTACATGACGAACTTAATGTGTACGAGCGGGCCACAGGACAGTGTATAAACCCGGCAAAATGTAGTGCACTATTTGGTGAGTCATGTTCGATGGACAACCAGGAGAGTGTCCGGACTGCATACAAGTAAATACGGTGACTTTTGACAAAAAGTACTTGGGGTTGCCTACGCCTGATGGCCGTATGTCGTGAGGTAAATTTCAGAACTTATAGTCTAGGCTTCTAAAACGTATTATTGCTTGGGTGATACCCTCTCTCTGGCTGGCAAGGAGACGATGATTAAAGCTGTCATACAGGCTATTCCAACTTATATAATGGGTGTCTTTAAACTTCCAATGTCAGTATGTGATGATTTGAATAGGATGATACAAAATTTTTGGTGGGAATCCTCAAAAGGCAAGAGGAAGACGCAATGGATGGCTTGGCCGAAAATTTTGGCACATAAAATGAAGGACGGTCTGGGATTTAGAGATTTTCGCCTCTTCAACCAAGCCTTGCTAGCGAGACAGGCATATCGTTTGCTCACTAATCTTAATAGTTTGTGTGTGCAGGTGTTAAAAGCTCGTTACTACCCGGAAGGTCGACTCGAGGACACTGTATTCTCAGGGAATGCGTATCCTACTTGGCATTGGCAGGCCATCCAATATGACCTCGAACTCTTGAAAAAGGGCATCATGTGGTGCGTCGGTGATAGAAAAAACATCCGTATATGGCGGGATCATTGGCTGCCTAGGGAGCCTTTGCGTCAACCCATCACGCCGCAAGGAAACTGCCATCTTAGGAGAGTGGCTGAGCTCTTGGACGAGTCTTGCGCTTGGCGCTTGAACGTTATTCGACGCCACTTCCAACTATCGGACATGGACACGATCACCAGTATCCGCACATCGTCTCGCATCACCGACGACATCATCGCTTGGGCGCCAAAGAAGAACGGTATTTTCACCGTTCGTTCCGCCTACCGCTTAGCCATGGACAAGCGCGAGCGTCCATCGACAACCGCCAGGAGCAGGGCACCAAATAATCATCGCACCATCTGAAAGATCATATG
>NC_041392.1:685232566-685236856 GCF_002162155.2 Triticum dicoccoides | reverse complement strand
GGTACATGTGTTTACATGAAGAATCGTATCCAACTCTCTTGCCACTTGGGCAAATAAATTTTCAAGACATCTCGAGCTTACTGATATTTGCCCTCTCTGTGGTGTGGAACGAGAAGACGGGTTCCATGCGTTGTGCAGGTGCCCTCTCGCCAGAGAATTATGGCATGCCATGGCCCAAGACTGGCCAATTCCAAAGGTGGAGAGTATCGCCAATGACGGACCGGAGTGGCTCTTCACTCTTCTGGATCCTCTCACGGACAGGGTGCGTATGGTGGTCCTCATGACAATGTGGCGGGTGTGGTATATCCGAAATGAAATTACACATGACAAGGTTCCTCCACCTACAGAAGTGTCCCGCAGGTTCCTTCATGGGTATATTAACTCTTTGCTTTGCATACGTCAATTCCCACAAGCTGATTTGGACAAGGGGAAAATGGTGCTGCATGATGAAGGACGCTACACCCATACAAAAACTGAGACACGGCCAGAACTACAGTGGGAAACCCCACCACCGGGCTGGGTAAAACTGAGCTCTGACGGGAGCTACGTCCCGGCCACCGGCGCAGCTGGCGGAGGCATGGTTCTGAGGGGTGCAGGAGGAGAGATCATGTTCACCGCTTGCAGAGAGATGCTCACATGTGGTAATAGCCTCCAAGCTGAGCTAGCTGCATGCAAGGAAGGCCTGATGTTGGCATTACAGCGGACTGACTTGCCCATCAAGGTAGAGCTAGATAGTGCTGAAGCGATCTCGATGCTGACGGCACAATCCGAGGATCGGTCACAGTTACTGAGTTCTTGTGGAGGAGATTCGTAGGATTGCAGCAGATGACTCCAGGGAGATTTCTTTTACCCATATTAGTCGTTCACAAAATAAAGTTAGTCATGTGTTCGCTGCGTATGGTCGTAGTACCCCACGCACAGCAGTTTGGTTGCGTTCGGGTTTGGATTTTATTGTAAACTTGTGTAAGGCTGATAAGCCTCCTTGAGTAATGAAAATCTTCCTTTCCCCCGCAAAAAAAAAGATGTGCTAGCTGAGAAAAAGTTTAATCCCTCAAAATTATTGAATTTTGAGGATAGGGAGAAGGTTTGGGAATTAAGTTTAAGTGAAATGCTACAGATGCTATTAGCTCTGATGGTTAGACTCATCAACCCCCCTTTAGCTCCCGCTAATGTGCCATTGCATACGGACGTGGTATATTGTGCCACATTAACCCTATTTCTTTTAGTTTGCTTTGTACTTCCTTCATCCAAAAATAAGTGTCTTTGATTTAGTATAATTTTGACATTTTCTCCTACTTCATCGATGAAAATTAGCTCCCAACTACTTATTCATCTCAAAAGAATTTAAAGGACTTAAGCTATGAAGGAACTACGAGAAGAGCAAGTCAAGCTCCTCCGTTGGCAACATTTGCCCTATTAGAGAAGCATCCTTCATTGCAGCACTGAATATAAGTAGGGTCAATGTTATTTGAGGGATGAGCACATGCCTCTTTGCCCTTGCTTCAACTATATACTTTTTTTTGCGGGTGCTTCAACTATATACTTATTTGTGATGTATTTGAGAGAAACAATATACATGCAAGATTTTAAGAAAATTTACAAAGACTATGTACATATTTGAAAACAATATTTTCGTCCATCTAGAAAAATCAAAAGATTACGGAAACACTAACGCCCACACATGTGGGCGTTTGCATCCCGCCCACACGCGTGGATCCGCGTCCGTTTGTAGGTGCACGAATCTTGGCATGTTTGTGGTGCTACGTAGGACTGGGCTGGTGTGTGGGCATTCACCCGGTCGCCCACACGTTTGTTTCACCATACGGAGGGGCTGGTGTGTGGGCGTTTAGCAGTTCGCCCACACACCAGTTTTCACTCATGCACACGGGCTGGTGTGCAGGCATTTGCCATCTCGCCCACACGCCCGTTTTCTCTCCCACACCCAAGTTGCCAGTTGCCATGCGTTTTGCAGTGTACATGGCAACTGCCCTAGTGTGCTTGTAAGCAGATGGCAACTCTCTTTTTTTTTACCCGAACATGTCAGTTGCCATGTGTTTTGCAGGGTACACGGCAACTGCCCCAGTGTGCTTGTAAGCAGATGGCAACTCTCTCTTTTATCCGAACATGTTGTTTTGCCATGACTCTTTGTAGCGCTACACGGCAACTGCCTAGTGTTAGTAGGTGACAACTCCTAAGGTTTTCAAATCATGGCAACTGTAGTAAACCAGACCATACATGGCAACTGCTTCGTGTTAGTAGGTGGCAACCTCTAAAGTTTTCAAATCATGGCAACTATAGTAAACCAGACCATACATGGCAACAGCTGCAGTTGTCCAAAATGGCATCTGTCACTTGACCTGAGATGGCAACTGCAGTTGAGCAACCATGGCAACTGTAGTTGTCCGACATGACAACTGTAGTTTAGCGACATGGCAACTGCAGTTAAACGGACATTGAAGAGGGTCCGGACCATGGCAACTGCGGGGATGCGTGGTGACTGTCATGCGGGGCGTGCGGGACCTTGAGGTAGGTGGCTGAGAGAGATCGTGTGGGTGTTATGCATTTTGCCCACACGTAGGCATGTGAGAGGGGCCGTAAGAAAAAAACGAGACGTGTGGGCGCTAGTTGTTTTGCCCACACATAAGTGTGTGGGCTGGTCCTTTTAGACACCACACAAAATGTGCGGGCAAACCCCTTAATGCCTACACGTGTGGCAGTTGTCGTCGTCCAAAGATTAAACCTCCTGATTGTTGGGCAATTAATTAGGCTTTGTTGAAACCCGTTATTCACTTCGTTTCTTCTCCGGAAAAAGGTCATGGAAGGCACATGTCCTCACACATGCGCACTGGTGTCGCCTTTCACCCTCCCTGCCCACTTGCTACAATAGCATTCCTCTCTCACCCTTGGTTTAGCTCGAATAAACTAGGAAAAATATGTCCAGCAGAATTAACTTATTAGCTCCATACAAAAGCTGAAAAAGGCTTCGGTCAATGAGTTCCAATCCTATGAATTTCCTTTTCTTCAGTACACAACACTACATGGACCGACTCCTCTAGCGATATTTTTCCTCTGGTTTTCCTCTGTGAGTTTTGGTACGTTTCCCCCTGGCTTTTAGGTGTTTCGTTACTTTTGCTCCAGGTTTCGACTACTTATCCTATTCATAACAAAAAGTTAAATTGGCCGAGCCTAAGATGGAGGGGATGTGCGCCGGTTGCAAAAAAAAAAACTATAACAGGCGCTTAAGGCATCAAATAGGGGTTGGGACAGCGCCCCTGCCCCTGACACGATAAAAGCAAGACAAAAGAGCAGCCCAGCCCCAGTTTGTCTATATGACCGATTTAACACGGAACAAGCAACACTGCACAAATCTTGAAGCAACAATGACCTAATGGTCAAAGAGTTGACTATGACTTGGCTAAAACTCAGTGACTTAAGTTGTTCAGTTACGAGGGTCTGTCCATGCATGCTAAGATTGCACTTTCTGCTAATTAAGTATGGTTCAGATGGGAAGGTTCCTTGTGGTGGAACCAGTCCATCAGAATTCAAATCCTACACTTGGTACTTGTGCTTCCATTTTCCTAAAAGGAGAGATTCCTAGTGAGTACGAGGCATATGTGGTTGTTTCATTAACAATATTGTTAAGTCTCAGTTGACTAAGACTTTATTAAGTCTCAGTCGATGTTATATCTGTCGGATCTTACATTAAGATCCGTGCAAAAAAATCATTTTTTCTTTTTCTCTCTTACATGTTATGTCAATTGACTGAGACTTGGTTAAATCTCAGTCGACTGAGACCTAGCCACACTCTCTTCATTAATTTTAAGATGTTGTTCCGGTTTAATATCTCAGAGGTGTTTATAGGGATAACATGTGCATGTGGGTGTTCATAGCGGTGATGTGCATGTTTTTGAGCATTTGTACTACTACCTATGTCTGGTTTATTGGTCCCTTTCGTATTTTGTGTCCAACTTTGACCATAGGTTTGACTAACAAATTATAAATTATATGTCACAACACTTATATTGTTAGATTCATATTTAAAAAAGGTTTCCAATGATAGTATTTTTTGGGTCTATAACTTATTTTTTGATAGTTAAATCAAAGGTCAAAGTTGCACCCGCAACAAAAAAATGTTACTTTTTTCTTTTCTTTCGAAGACGTAGTCCGCCTCCGATAGATGTGAACGAGGTGGCCTTGTGCGGCCGGCGATCTATCGAGTTGGCTTGCCTGCCCCGATTACCATGCACAGCAAGCATCCTTTATTTTTATTTTCTTCACCTCCATAGCTAG
>NC_041392.1:685229416-685232221 GCF_002162155.2 Triticum dicoccoides | reverse complement strand
CCCCCCCCGCACAAAGATCCCTTAACCTTTCCTCACACATGACTCCATGAATGTAGCTACACGTCTTCTTACACATGAATGCATTCCAAGAACGTACGCCGGAGTAATCCATCCTAAGATTTCCTCCGTTTACAAGTTTCGATTCGAATAAACAATACATACTCTTACATCCATCACCATGCCATGCCAAGCACCTAAATATATACACGACGCATCATGCCAACCTTCCCAACTCAGCAGCTCACCTCCCTCGGTCACAGTTCACGACACCATCAACCGACCAATCCACCATCCATCGCAACGTCCACCACGATTCCCTGCCTACGCTTCCTCATGGCGGCCGCCACCAACACCAAGCCGAAGCGGCAGCATCCGGCACCGGTCGTGGACCCCAAGTTCGAATGGGCGGACAAGGCCGGCACCTACGTGCTCCGCCTCAGCCTCGAGGGGTTCAAGAAGGGCGACTTCAGGGTGCAGGTGGACGGCGCCGGCAGGCTCACCGTGAGCGGGGCGAGGCCGGGTGCCACCCCGGGCTCCTTGCACAAGGTCTTCCAGCTCCCGTCTACCGCCAGCCTCGATGACATCGCCGGCCGCTTCGAGTCCGGCGTGCTCACGCTCACCGTGCCCAAGCGCGCGTACTCTGGTGTCCCCGCGCCGACGAGCATCGAGGAGATTAAGAGGGATAAACCTGGTGTGGCCAAGGAAGACGTCAGGCCGCCGCCAACCAAAGACGTCGACGGCAGCGATAAGAAGGCGGCCAGCGGCGACGACAGCACCACCAAGCCTAAGGAAGAGATTGCCAAGGAGGAGGATGTGTCCAACAAGGCCATGGACGAGGCCACGAAGAATGCTCAACAGCAGAAGCAACCGGAGGAGGCAAGCAACCACAAACAAGAGGAGCAAAAGCTAGCACCAGAACCAGAGGCGAAGAAGGAGCAAGAAGTGAAGCCTGAGGCTCCCGAAAAGCCGGCGCCGGAGCCGGAGGTTGCCATCGACGAGAAGGACAAAGCGGTGGTTGACCAGGAGAGCCTGGCGGCGGGCGTGAGACGGCGCATCGAGGAAGAGAAAGCCAAGGCTGCGGCCGCTGCCATGGAAGCCAAAGCGGTGCTGGAGAAGAAGGCCACGGCGTGCAGCGGCTGGAAGCAGCGCGTGGCAGGGGGGCTGGAGCAGCTGACAGACATGAAGTGGGCTGACAGCGTGGTGGAGAAGGCAAGGAACAACAAGGAGGTGGTCGCCATCGCCATCGCTGCTTTCTCGCTCGGCTTCTTCGTCTCTCACAAGTTATTCAGGAAGTGAGCACCACACATACAAACAATGGGTGAATATGTGCTGGAGTGAAAATATATAGTTGTGTGATTAAAGTGTACAGACATAACAGAACAAACATGTAAATACATTTGTGCAAGTAAATTAAAGTACGTACACTGACACTACAAACATAAAGTCAATCATTATATCTTGGCTACAACCGAAGTAGGCGAAATCTTGGCATTTCCATTGGTGAAATCTATCAGAGATTACAATACTCGTGGCACATACGGAGCAAAACTCTCCTACAGTTTATATGTACATCTAAAACATGTTTTAGAGCACCTGCACCTAGGCCTTTTTATCTAGCCATTTATTTCCTGCATCGTGATTCGTGTAAGTTTTCTTTTTTGTTTCTCTCATATAGAACATGTCTTGTAGTTCAAATCTTTGCAGAACAACAAAGTTTTCTAACTAGAATTTAGGATAAAACTTTTACATTTTTTGGTCGAACATAAATATACAAAATAAGTTTTGTTTGATTAAAAAAAATCCTATTTTCAGTATTTATGTCAAACCAAAATTTCTGAAAGATTTATCCTAGATTCTAGTTAAAAAGCTTTGCCGCGGTGCAAAGGTTTGAACTTCAAAACATGTTCTATATGAGAGAAGTAAAAAAGAGAAAATTTCATGTAGAAAGTTAGTTGTGTCGCACATATCTTAAAGCGACATTGAAGAGTCAGAATAGCAGGGCCGGGGTGTAGGTGCTCAAAAAATATGTGTCTGTATGTACATATATCCATGGTTGTCGGCTGGCCATCACCATTTGCGATGATTCATTGCATTTGGGATCATGCCTTCATGCCACTAGGAGAAGGAAGAGGAGAAAAACCCCATTTACACAAAAAAGTGCTCAAACCATGGCCCATGGTGGGCGAATTTTGCCTACGTTCTCGACTCCTTCATTGCACGTGTACGTCTTGCTCGTTAAGACTCTGTCATATTACTTTTGTGGATCTTGAGTCCAAGACCTTAGCTAGCTCATGGACATTGTCTTGTGCCGAGCAATCGTTGTTGTCCGTGTCAAGGAAGAAGAAAGGAGAAGGAAGACAAAGATGATGAGAGGCTTCCATGTGGGGTCAAGTTGGTTTCTGAGAAAAAGTTTAATTCCCCAAAAACAATGACTTTTGGGGATAAGCAGAAGGTTTGGGGATTAAGTTTAACGGGTCAGCTAGAGATGCTCTTAAGTCCGATGGTTGGAAAATTTTCCTTTATTTCAGAAGATCTTCATGAATTTCAAAATTGTTCCCAGATTTAAAAAAAATCATGAATTTTTTTAAGAATTCTAGTATTTCTAAAAATGCTCTAAATTTGAAAAAAGACCCTAAATTTCAAAAATATTCCCTGATATAAAAAAACATGTATTCGCAGTATGTTCTTGGATTTCAGAAAATGGTCTCAAATTTCAAAAAAGTTGACACATTTGAGAAATGATCCCACGTTTCAAAAAAAGTCCATGTTTAAAAAAAATCTTGAAATTAAAAAATGAGAAAATAA
>NC_041392.1:685213776-685229114 GCF_002162155.2 Triticum dicoccoides | reverse complement strand
CTGTTGTGGCTTCATGGGCTATTAGGACGACCTAGGGAAGTCTACAACCACCTGCACTCCCTAACGGCATCCCTCCTGAAAGTTTGGGGTTTCAAGTCTTCATGAGATCTCGCTGGCTTGTCTTGCATATCACACTCTCGGCGAGGCTTCCCTTTGACCGCGTGTCTTGCAGCTGACGGTCAACACGAAGGGCACATAGCACTGCAACAAATTGAGATACTACTGACCCCTCATCACTGACCAGCTTGTCGGAGTAAATGACCACGGGTAGCCTCATCGACACCCCAGGGTATTTCAAGACATCAGGGTTAGCTGCGCCCCTCACACCTCCGGGACGAAAGGCCGACCCTTTAGGTCGCTATGTCCGACGGGTCGGCTATCACAAGACGGCGGGCTCTCAGAAGGCGGCCACGAGGGGGCCGACCCCTAGCAGGCGGCCCCTCGTTCCCTCAAAATTTGCACCCCATTACCATGACGAGACGAGGCATGGCTACAGTGCGACCTGCCACCCCCGAATCCAGGGCGGAACGTGGCCATAGTGTTGGTGTACCAAGCGGACACCCATCGTCCGGCGCGGCACTGTTGCCATGCAACCCATGACATCACCTACGTCAGAGGGAGCCATGCTCCCACGATGGACGGTCGGTACGGCCCACGGGCGGCGGGCCCTACCTATTCGCGAGCCGCTAGAAGACAGCGAACCCCCAGCAGGCGGCGTCAAGGGCGGGCCGACTCCCCGCATGCGGCCCTCCCTCCCCTCAAAGTCCGTGCGCCATTAACCAGATGAGACGGGGTGTGGCTACAGTGAGCGCCCACCAGGCGGCGAGACTGTAGCCACGCTCCCCCCGACAAAGCCTCCGTCATCAGGAGCAAGTCTACAGTATAAAGCAGTTAACATGGCCCGTGGATGGCGGGCCCTACCTATCGGCCGGGTTCACAGCAGCCGGCGGGACCCACCAAGCGGCGGGCCCCAGCAGCCGACGGAGAAGTCGGCGCCCAGAGACACTGACGGCCGGGTCCTCCATCCGGCTGAATTACCATTGTACCCTTGGGGGTAGGCCTATATAAACCCCCAAGGCTCACACATGCAAAGGGTTCAGAACCCCAACCATTAGACACACACCCATAGAAAGATAAGTTAGGGCTAGCCTTGCTCTTTTTCCTTCTCTAGCCGAAACAGCTTAAGGAGCAATCTTGTAGCTACTCTATTGACGATAGTCCTCATGCGGAGACCCCGTAGAGCAGGACTAGGGGTGTTATCTCCACGGAGAGCCCCGAACCTGGGTAAACCTCATGGCGTTCGAGGTCACGCTCACTCCCGCTTCTAGAGCCCGGCGACGTGCTCTTGTCCCCATCCATGATGAGCCACCCCCTGGCATATGTAGCTAGATATCCCCGACACAGCTAGTGTGGACGGGTCACTGATCGATGAGGGTCATCACTGACCGAGCGTCACCAATGGCAATCATCGCTGATTGGCAAACATTGAGGGGAGTAATTGATGACATGTCATCACTGGCCCACCAGTGTCATCCAGGAACTTCACTCTTTGGAGCTCGTGCATGACTTCCAGCTTGGCGAGCAAACCGAAGATGACATTGTTTGGAAGCATTTGAATGATGAGATCTAATCGGCGGCCAAATCATATAAAGCTCGATTCCTTGGATTGACACTATCCCCCATGGACATCATGGTTTGGAAAGTCTGGGGCCCTCCAAAAGTCAAATTATTTGCGTAATTGACATTACAAGACCAGATTTGGACCATTGATCGGTTAGAGAGGTGTGGATGGGAAAATTGTGATCTTTTCCCTCTTTGCAAAAGGGAACAAGAAACAGGTGCATATCTCTTCCTCAAGTGTTTCTGTGTTAAGTTCTTAGGCTTTGAAGATTGGTGAACGAGAAGTTTGGACTTGTGCACATGGACACCTCTACTTGGCATTTAGGGGGCTTCGTCAAGGATTGGTGGGATAAGAGAATGGGCATGAAAACCCCCTAATAGACGAGCTATGGCCTCCCTTATAATGCTTGTCTCTTGACAATTTGGAGAGAGATTTTTTTGTATTATGCTATGAGTGTGCATCGCCACCAATCCATCTAAACATCGTCTCAGAGGAGCAAAAACTTTGGGGTATCATTGGTGCTAAGAAACTAGGGCAAATTGTACTACATGACTAATTGCGGTCGGTTAATTAACAGAAACCAGGCTAAAATTATCACAAAACCGCCGAGTGGCAGGACCTCGGCACGCCCATCCCAGGAATAGTATGCCAAGGCATGGGATGTCAGTGCCCGAATACAAAGGAAGGAAAGGACTAGGAAGAAGAGAATGATCTTCATAGGTAGAATGCTTTAATGTTCTTGTGCAATCAAGCATGCACTTGTAGCATGCTATCTTTTCATCATTCAAATAAGATTGTAAATGATGCCTTCTAATTGACTTGATCTCGCAAAGAATGGGTTTACATAGAGTTTTACCACCAATATATATTGAATATAATCTAAATAAATGATGCCATTCTAACACCTTTAATAATGATATGCTACATTTTCTTGGTGTCGTGAAGGGAAAAAAGCTTTGTCTTCAATTCTATATTATATTAAGTATAAAACACATGATTTTCTGCAAAACAATGTTTTCATACAAATTTTATGAATGGCTTAAATGTCTTCATGATTTTCTCCACTATTTTTTTTAAATATTAATGAACATTTTTTGAATGGATGAATGTTTTCATATAAATTGTATTAATGTCTTAAATGTTCTCATGATTTTCTCCACTACATTTTTCGAAATTAATGAACATTTTTTGAATGGATGAACTTTTTCTGTAATTCACAAACTTTGTGAACATTTTAAAAAATCATGAATAGTTTTTTTTTTGAATCGACGAACATTTCGTTCAAGTTCGTAAATATCTTTACATAGAGACCACGGCCTCAACGTTGGCGTGGCACTCGGCCGAACCCATGCGGGCGACAGTACGCCAATGAGCGGAGGTGGTGTCCTTGTTTTTATTTCTTTTCTGATTTTTTCTTTATTCAAAATGTTTCGGATTTCAAAAAACTTGCATCTCAAAAACTTTTTGGGAATATGAAAAATGTTCAAAGATTACAAAAAATATTTTGAATTACAATTTTTTTATATTGGAAAAATGTTTTGAATTTCAAAAATAATCCTGGCTTTCAAAAACAGTGCACGCATTTGAAAAATGTTTCTAGATTTCAAAAGAAATTCACGAATTTAGAAAAGTGTAACCAAATTTAGAAAATTCATGAATTTGAAAATTATCCGAATTCCCAAAAAATTATAAAATTTGAAAAATATTCCGTATTTTAAAACAATATTTAGTAATTTGGAAAAAATTCTTTTATTTAAAAAACTTTTCACTAACTTAAAATTTGTTCCTGTAATTCCAAAGGAAATATATGAATTTTCAAATTGTTCCTGTATTAAAGAAAACATGAAACTGAAAGTGGAAAATATAAAATAGAAGAAAGTTGAAGAAAATTGAGAAAAGGAAAAAAGAAATGGTTCAGGGAAGGTTCTAGAACATTTCTAAAATAGGTGCAGAGAAATACCAGGAATGGGCGCGGCGAATTAAAGTTGCATCATGGTTCAGAAGGGTATGTGCTACGTCGCTAGTGCCCGACCTAGGCGGTAAATAGGATCTGCCATCTCCTATTCCTCACATAGGGCGGCACAGGAGCAGCAAACGGCCACCCAGGAATAGTATGCCGAGGCAAGAGAATTATCTTCATAGGTAGAGTGCTTTAATGTTCTTGCCCGATCGAGTTTGCACGTCATTCCACTACTTGTAGCATGCTATCCTTTCATCATTCAAATAGGATTATAAATGATGCCTTCTAATTGACTTGACCTCACAAAAGAAATGGTTTAGATAGAGTTTCACCACCAATATTTTCTTGGTGTGGTGAAGGGGAAAAAAGCTTTTTCGTCAATTCTATATTATATTAAGTATAAAATACATGTTTTTCTCCAAAACAATGTTTTCATACAAATTTTATGAATGTCTTAAATGTTTTCATGATTTTCTCCATATAAATGTTTCGAAATTAATGAACATTTTTTGAATGGATGAATGTTTTCACATAAATTGTATTTTATAATGTTCTCATTATTTTCTTCACTACATTTTTCGAAATTAATGAACATTTTTAGTGGATGAATTTTTTCAGTAATTCACAAACTTTTTTTATTTTGTGAATATTAAAAAATCATGAATATGTTTTTAATTGATAAATATTTTGTTCAAATTTGTAAATATTTTTTAAATATGCACACAGATTTCTCAAAATCATTAACATTTTTTTTGAATCCATGAACATCTTATGATTTCTTGAACATTTTCTAAAATTTAAAACTTTTTTGAAATCCTGAATTATTTTAAAGAGGAAAAAACAATAACCAAAAAAAAGGCAAAAAATGAAATGGAAAAACCAGGGTGCCTCAGCTCCGGATAGTAGTTTAGGTTACGGATTTTTAGTCCTCGTAGGTGCGGCGCTCGGACAAATGGCGACGCTTCTTGTTTGAATTTGTCTTCCGGGTTCTGGTCGTCATCGAGTTCGTCTGTCTAGACATAGTTGGTGGAGTTCCAACATAGATTCCTGCTATCTCTTTGAGAATGTGTGGTTAGGGTTTCTTGTCATGTGGCCAGACTTGGTGTCAGATACTTCAGATCTATGCAAGGGTTCAACGGTGACGACTGGTGCTTCAAGGTGCTAGTCATTAGGGCACATGCATGAGGACTTCCTAGCTGTCGTCCACAAGGTCAAGCCAGGTCCGGTACGGGAGCGGCGACAGTAGTGGTCATTCGGTGGTCTCGGATGTTAGATAAAACGAGATCAACGAGACACAAGAGACACGGATTAAGGTGCAGAACCCTTGCGGGGGAACACAACAAACGCATGAAGGCACAATTCACTATGATGGAGGAGTATTACAAGCACGAGACGACATGCCGTATTTAAGTGCGACTACATGGGGAATATATGAGGGGCAATACATAAGAGTCCTTAGAGTCGTACGCGTCGATATCAATGCAATGCCCACACTGTTTGTACTACGTCTAATCGAACACAGTAGAATTTGAATCATAATTAAACATCGGAATCTCAATGTAAATTTTATTATGTTTGAGATTTTTTGTACTTTCGCTGAATTTTATAATAGACATGATGCTTTTCAAAAAACAAAACATGAAAAACATTTGTGCGATGATACTTCCTTAGATGTTTTCAGTAGTGTATTTTCGGTAGCAGTACATGACGCTTTCAGGGACCGGCGGGACGCTGATAGACCGAGTCTCACTTTTATCGAACAGAAATAAAATGAACGAGGTGTCGCCGGCGCCATCTTTATTCAAACGATATGCCTGTCTCGCTAGCAAGGCTTGGTTGAAGAGGCGAAAATCTCTAAATCCCAGACTGCCCTTCATTTTATGTGCCAAAATTTTCGGCCAAGCCATCCATTGCGTCTTCCTCTTGTCTTTTGAGGATTCCCACCAAAAATTATGTATCATCCTATTCAGATAATTACATACTGACATTGAAAGTTTAAAGACATCCATTATATAAGTTGGAATAGCCTGTATGACAGCTTGAATCATCGTCTCCTTGCCAACCAGAGAGAGGGTATCACCCAAGCAATAATACGTTTTAAAAGCCTTGACTGTAAGTTCTGAAATTTACCTCACGACATACAGCCATCAGGTGTAGACAACCCCAAGTACTTTTCGTCAAAAGTCACCGTATTTACTTGTATGCAGTCCGGACACTCTCCTGGTTGTCCATCGAACATGACTCACCAAATAGTGCACTACATTTTGCCGGGTTTATACACTGTCCTGTGGCCCGCTCGTACTATTAAGTTCATCATGTACATTTTTTGCTTGCTGCTCTTCCCCTTTAAAGAAGAGTAAGGTATCATCCGCAAAAAGCAGATGATACACACCGGGGGCTCGACGACATACTTGCAGAGGTGTGAAATGTCCTTTTTCCTCCCCATCTTTCAACAATGGAGAAAGACCAAAAAAAATGGAGAGAAGGATCACCTTGCCGAAGCCCACACGACGATGCAAATGAATTCAAGAGGGTTCCATTAAATTTAACAGTGTATCTCATCGAGGTGACGCATGTCATAATCCAATTCACCCAACAGCGAGCAAATCCCATCTTTTGCATCATTCGCTCCAAGAAGATCCAGTCTACCTTGTCATATGCTTTAGACAAATCCAATTTGTAAGCACAAAAACTTTTATTCGGGTCCTTTTTCTTCTGAATATAGTGAATGCACTCAAATGCTATCAATGCATTATCAATGATCATCCGTCCGGGGACGAAGGCACTCTGCTCAGGCGATATAATCTCATCCAGAATAGGCCTCAATCAGTTAACCAAACATTTAGCCACTACCTTATAGATGACGTTACACAAACTGATCGGCCCGAACTTCGTGAGCCGCTCGGGGTTTTCAACCTTGGGAATGAGAATTATGGATGTGTTGTTCACCCCCTCGGGCATGACTCCTGTCAAAAAAAAAAAATCCTTAACCCTGGTAGTCACTTGCTCTCGTATGACAGACCAGTTCCTTTGGAAGAAACGGGCAGGGAAGCCATAAGGCCTCGGAGCCTTGTGCGGTACAATCTGAAAAAGTGCATCCGCAATCCCCTTATTCGTAAACTCTGCACACATGCCATCATTCATTTGGTCAGTAAGACATGTATTAATTAAGTTAATCACTTGATCCGCACACAGGGTAGAATCAGCAGCAAACAAATTTGAGAAATATGAAGTAGCCATTGTGGCCATAGCCTCATGATCCTTGTGTGTTACCCCTGTATCATCAACAAGTGATTTTATGCGATTTTTTTGGGCGCGCCATACCGCTTTCTGGTGAAAGAATTTCATGTTACAATCGCCTTCCCGTAGCCAATCAACTCGGGATCGTTGCATCCAGAGCATCTCTTCATTCATCCTATCCATGGCCTCCGTAATCTCCTTTCTATCTGCATTCATAGACGTGAGCTCTTTCAAACGAGACTGAGACTTGTTAATTTCCTTAATAACATTACCAAACTTTTTGTGACTCCAATCTTGCAGTTTTTTCATCATATTTCCCAAACTAGAAGCAATATCGCCCAGATTTAGCATGGTACCCATATGACAACCCAAGTATTCGTAATTACCTCTGGGAGAGTTGGATCTCTCTCCCACATCACCTCATACTGACGACACCTCTTGCCTGACACTGGTGGTGGCTCCTCCAGCACACACCGTAGCAAGATAGCTAGGTGGTCCGAACTAGGCATAACAATGTGCTCCACCTTGGCACTCTCAAAGATGTCACACCATGAGTTGTTGGCGACAGCCCGGTCGAGTCAGACTTTAACATTTGCCCGTCCACCTCGACGGTTGTCGAATGTATATGGCAAGCCTGCAAAACCAAGATCACCCAAACCACAAACTTCTAGAACATCACGAAAGTCTATCATCTGACCTACCAACCGCGGCGATTCGGAGAAATGTTCAAAGCTCCACATGGCTTTGTTGAAATCACCGACCACCACCCATGGCATGTCGGCCTGAAGGTGAAGATCCCGGAGAAGCGACCACGTGTGATGACGGTCCTTCGTCCGGGGCTCGCCGTAGATGCAGGTAAGCATCCAAGGTGGCTCACCCACCGCAGCAGTCACGTACGCATCAATATATCTTTCATTTATATCTTTTACATCAAGGCTCAACGACTCATGCCAGTACAAAGAGAGACCACCACTAAGAGCAACACTATCAACAGCTTCACACCCACTTAAACCTAATCGAGCACGATACCTCTTCATTTTATTTTTAGACTGCCTAGTTTCACAAAGAAAGATGATACTAGGGGAATGAGCCTGCACTAGACTCACAAGGTGACGAACTGTTCGAGGGTTCCCTCCCCCCGGCAGTTCCAGCTTAAGATATTCATTGCTCCTGACGGGGCTCCGTCGGCCCCGTCAGGTTGCCGGCGGCCCCAAGGCCGGCTGCCTCCACAGTGTTGGTCTCCTCCTTCATATCCTGGTCATGAAGCTCCTCTCCATCCTTGGCCTGCTGCCCTTTTGGTATCCCTTCGGTTTTGCGTTTTTTTAGTGTACAGGAAAGCAAAGGGTCAGCCAAGGTGGTTGTATTAGCATACACCACCATGGCTTGGCTGCCATCCACTTCCCCTGGACGTATCACATGGTCATCTCCTGCATTGCGTTTGCCCATAGTGGACAAGTCATCAGATAGCTCTGCATTGGCCATCTTAGCTTCATATGATAGATCACGTAGCGGTGGACTGATGTCCGAGCTTCTGGGTTTGGGAGGCGTCACATCTTGGCCGCCCTTGCTTGCATTCAGACTTGTGGCAGCAGTAGCATTGGACTCATTTTCTTCCAACTCGCCATCACCACCATCAAACATGTTACGCATCTGTTCTGCCAGAAATTCATCAACGACCGCGTTTCCACTGTTTTTCCAACCGGGCTCGCACCCCTTTTTATTAATTTTGCAATCAACGAAAATACAATGTTCCAGAAATTCTCTAGGAATCAAACCCAAAATAAGACTGAAAGGGGAGGAGCGAGCTGGAACATCAACATGAAACCCGCCGCAAAAAAAAACCCTAAAACGGATCAGCCGCCATGGGACGAAAACCTAACGACACTGACTAGCCACTACCCTAACCACGGAGCAGAGTACGAAAAACGTGAGAGACTACACACCTACTCAGGGACAAAATATCTCCCAACATCACAGAACTTCCAAAGTGGGCATCAAACCCCAGTGGACTGGTAAACGAGCAGATTAGCCGATCTGGATCCCATCTCCATCCCTCAAGAGCATCACACCTTGCGAGTGAGACCCGTCCGCCAGAGCTGCTGCCACATAAGCCAACCTCTTCACGCCAGCCTGAAACTTTGACCTATCTTCTTCTTTCAGCAATCCTGCCCAATACAACATAAAAGAGCACGAACTGAAAATAGCCTCTAGTGGAGTAGGAGCATTATAATTGTCGAACGTGACTTTATTTCGAAGACACCAGATCCCCCAACACATAGCAGCAATAATCATCATATAGAATCTTTTTCCTCCTGGGAAAAAAAATTATATAACCATGCCCAACATTGCCATAGAGACCGAGGGCAGCAAGAAGCTCCAGCCGTAATACCCAGGGTGCCCAAACCGTTCGAGCAAGCGAACATGTAAAGAACAAATGATTTGCAGTTTCCATGTTAGTGCAGAAAGAGCAAATAGGATTCCCGGGACAATTCCTCTTCCATAAATTATCCCGAATAAGCACAGCATTTTGAAATAGCTGCCACAGAAATATTTTGATTTTCAATGAGATACTAGCTTTCCAGATCCACTTAAAGTTAGGACCAGCTAAATCCCTCTCCAACCATTCATATACAAATTTAGTAGTGATCTTTTTTTCTTATTGAGATTCCAGAACACAGTATCAGGGGTACTGTTTAAGGAAAATTTTTTTGCCTCAGATACCACCCACTCCCACTGATCATTAACCTCCCCAAACAGCTTGCGTCTGAAATCCATCTTTTACTTTTTGCCACAAAATCGGCAATAGTACCATCCTGATCCTGACAAATGCTGAACATGATAGGAATTTTTCCACGCAAGGGGGTAACATCTAACCATGGAGCATGCCAAACCCTAGCCAAGTTTCCACTATTAATCTTGACAGCCCCCCTGCCATACATGTCTCCTTGACTTTCATAATTGCTTTCCACCAGGGGGACTCCGAAAAACGACTACGAATATTGGCTACAGTTTTGTTTCTGAAATATCTGGCACGAATAATTCGCTGCCATAGCCCATCGCTAGTTTGAAGCTTCCACCACCATTTAGTCAAAAGACTAATGTTCTGCTTATGGAGATCCTTGATCCCCAGCCCACCTATTCTTTTGGAACGGCAAACCCTAGTCCATTTAACCATATGGTAAGCAGACGCAGACTTTGGGAACCCTTGATCCCCAGCCCACATATTCCACTGTTGTACTCTAGTGTTTGCATGTTACGGCGAGCTGACGCGGCCGGACCCCATACTGCTAGCGTCTGCATTCGCGGGTTCAGCGCCGTAGGGGCCAAAGTTCCCCCGTTAGAAGGCTTCGGGCGGGCGGCGACTGCAGAGGGTGCCCCATTATCTCCCCCACCATCCTTTGGGTTCCTTCGGCCAGGCTCGGCTTCGTTCCCACATGGGCGTCACAGACGCAGACTTTGCGGCTGGGGACGATGGCGGCCCAGCTCCTAGGTTAGATTGATCTGGAGGCTTTGACGGCTTCTGGTGCTTCACGGCTTTCACCCCAGGCTACTTTATGTAGGCAGAATCATCTGATTCATTATGCGAGGGGACATGAAGCCCTAATCGATCTGGGTAACGTGAGCCTCCCGGATTCCTTCCAGACCTCGACTTTGGCTTAGCAACGGCAGGAACGCTATGACCCGAGAGGGTGCGCGATCTGTGGGCGGACGGGGCCGCGACGGTTCCATCATCTCACCAAGGCAGAGACATGGAGGATGAGCCACCCGTGGCCGGAACGGTGCCCGACGGCGGTGGCGGCGGGGCGATCGCCTCCTGATCGCCACGGGCGCGAAACCCTAGCATCCTGCTTTTTTCCTTAATTTTACAGTTCTCTGATTTCCATTTCTACCTTCTCAGCTAGCAGATCCCCTAAACTTAATCCCTCAAACCAACGACCCCACATGGAAACCTCTCATCATCTTTGTCTTCCTTCTTCCTTTTTCATTCTTCTTTCTTCTTCCTTGCACAAGGACAACAATGATTTCTCTGTACTAGAGGATGTCCATGAGCTAGCTAGGGCCTATGATTGAAGATCCACAAAAGTAATTTGACAGTCGCAGCGAGGGCGACGTACGCGTGCAACGAAGGAGTCGAGAACATAGGCGTAATTCGCCTTCCACGGGCGACGATTTGAGCACTTCTTTGTGTGAATGAGTTCTTCCCCTCTTCTCCTAGTGGCACGATGGCATGGTCCAAAATGCAACGAATAACCAGATCTATGAAGGCTGGCTGACAACCATGGTTCTATGTATGTAGAAACTGTTGATGAATTTTTCTCTATATGTGCCACGAGTATTGTAATCTCTGGTAGAGTTGTTTGGGTGACCCCCTCGCGTCGCTCCGCGAGCGATTGAGGGGGCGAACCCTAGCTGACGGGGCTAGTCTGCCGCCTCCAGCTCCCTCCCTTGCCGCCGCCGGTGTGCGCCGCCGATCCGCCGGCATAGGGGGGGGCGGATTTCGCTTCTCCTCATTCGATGTCGTGCGATGCGGGACGACTGCTTCGGCGACGTCGTCATGTGGATCCAAGGCACGGCGGAGCGGAGGCTCCCAACGCCGGCGCGTGGTGGCGCGGGTGGAGATTGGCTAGGCGTGGCGTGCCGGTCGGCTGGACGTGGCTAGAAGATGAAGGTGGGGTTGGGCGTGGCCCGTGGCGGTGCGGCGGTGGCGTTCAACCCGGATCCTGTATTGGCGGTGGCGACAGCGACGGTTGGCCCAGATCCGCCCATGGTGGTGGCGGCGTCCCTCCGACGAGGATTGGGCCAGGTGGTGAGTCCTTGTGGCGGCACCGGTGGTGGTGGATCTTGGGATCCCGTGTCCGGGCTCGTCACAGGATGCGCATGGCGGCCTGAGCTTCCTCCGGCGCCGATGGCGCTCGATGCGGGATTGCGGCGGCGATAACCATTGTATGGGCGACGACATCGGCTGGTGTGACGGTGAGTTCTCCTTGTATTGCCCAGAATTGGGGCGGCGAACTCCGGGGTCGTGTGGGCGACTCGGAGTCCGGATCTCGAGATGGTGACGGCATTTTGAGGCTGGTGGCGGTATGGGACGTCCCTTCCATCAATAGACCGGGTTCGATGCAGCTCGGCGGGTGCCACATGTGCCTCTTTTGGAGTTGTCAGGCGGTGCCTGTCGTCGGCAGGTGAAGCCACCGGTGGATGTGCTACCGGCGGATGCTACGCACGACGTCTTATATGGAGACGTCAAGTCATGCCTGTTACCGGAAGGTGATGCATGGTGGCTCTGGCGGAGGTGTCAAGTTTAGCATGTTGTTGTTGGATCAAAGGTGGTGCGACAGTAGCGGGAGGCAGGCGGTATGGGACGTCTTTGTCTTCTGTTGTCTCCTCCAGAGGTATCCAGCTATCGAGGCGTCGGTAGCCGGATAAAGATGGATTGTACAGACGCCTTCGACGATGAGCTTTTGCACTCCGATGGAAACAGAAGATCTCTGATCGGACTATGTCGTCGCGCGCCTGCGTCATGTCCTTGCTGAAGGTGGTGCGTTGAAGCTTTGCTTTGGGGATGAGAATTCGAAGATCAACCTTGTGGTGACTCACCATCATCGGTGCACGTGCGGCGATTCCTTCTTGAAGGCGTAGCCTAGGAGTTGTATTTTTTTCGTTTTATGTTGTGTCTTGTATCATAGGGTTAGCGGCTATCTGAAGGAGTTACTGTCGTGAGGTATACAGCCTCAAAGTTTGTTTTTCGTTTTCTTTCCGGGTCGATCATGTTCGACTGGTGGATTTTGCACTATTAATAATATATGGCTGCATGCATCGTCCTGATGCAGAGGCCGGGGAATATCCTTCTTTAAAAAAAGATTTCACCAATGGAAATGCCATGATTTTGCCGACTTCGGTTGTAGATATGATGATTGACTTCATGTTTTTAGTGTCAATATACATACTTTACTTGCACAAATGACTTTACATGTTCTGCTGTGTTACTGTACACTGTAATCACACAACTATGTATCTTTACTCCGGTACATATTTATCCACTGATTTGTATGTGTGGTGCTCACCTTCTGAATAACTTGTGAGAGACGAAGAAGCCGAGTGAGAAAGCAGCGATGGTGATGGCGACCACCTCCTTGTTGTTCGTTGCCTTCTCCACCACGCTGTTGTCAGACCTAGCGCTCGTGCTCACACGAGAGAGACAGAGGAAGACGATGATGTTTTTGTGTCGCGTTTAACCTTGCAGCTTTTCTGCTCTGTATTTCTCTTCTTATTTAGCTATTACAACGCTAACTGAAACCGGAAAATAAGCCACGCCCGGGTCGTGAGCACTGCCATCCCAGCGTTCCCCGCACATCGCTCGCGATGCGGCCATGACCGTCTAGTTCGTGCCATCCCACGATTGGGTCAGGGCCGCGGAGAAACCTAACAAACTACGACCGAGACGCAGCTCGGATTATTTGAACTGAAAACAAGTTTCTCTGACGAAACTGACGGAGACCAAAACTACACCTATATCTGTCGAAACTGAAAACGAACTTCTGCAGCTAATTAACTGACAATCTCCCCCTTAATCAGTTGCTGATGTTGATCATGCCCGGCTTCTCCCGCAGCTCCTGGAACTTCACCCGAGGCAGTGCCTTGGTCAGAATGCCAGCCAGTTGCTCGTCGGTGTGGACGTGATCGACGGCGATCCTCCCGTCTTGCACACACTCGCGGATGAAATGAAACCGCGTCTAAATGTGCTTCGTTCTGTCGTGGAAGACAGGGTTCTTGCAGTGTTGGATTGCTGACTTGTTGTCGATGAGGAGTGGTGTTGCGCCTCCCGGATCACCTAGCAGATCGCCAAGCATCCGCCGGAGCCAGACGCCCGTGCATGCGGCTACAGTAGCCGCCATGTACTCGGCTTCACAGGATGAGAGAGCGACCACCTTCTGCTTCTGGGACTGCAGCTGATCACGCTCCCCCCAAAAACAAACACCGTCCCGGATGTGCTCTTCCTGTCATCAACATCTCCGGCGAAGTCCGCGTCACTGTACCCGACCAGCCGCGGCTCTGCTTCTCCTCTCTTGTATCTGCACCCAAAGTTCAGGGTGCCTGGAGCATACCTCAGCAGCTGTTTCACCGCCACCCAGTGCTCTGTCGTGGGCGCCTCCATGAATCTGCTGACGAAACCAACCGCGTAGGAGATGTCTGGTCGCGAATGCACCAAGTAACGAAGGTTGCCCACGATGCTGCGGTAGAGCTTTCTGTCCACCGGCGGGTTCGTGCTCTCCTTGCTCAGTTTCAGGCGCGGCTCCATCGGGATATGCACAGGATTGCAGTCTGTCAGCCCAGCCTTCTCCACGATCTTGGCTGCATAGTTCGCCTGCTTGAGGGTGATCGCATCGTCTCCCTGGTGCACTTCGATGCCGAGATAGTAGCTTAGCAAGCCGAGGTCACTCATGGAGAAGACAGACTTCATCTGCTGTTTGAACTGAACAATGGCCTCCAGACTTGACGCAGTGACGATGAGGTCGTCAACGTAGATGCCCAGCATCAGCCGCTCATCGCCGTCGCACCGCATGTACACGACGTGTTCAGATGGGCTCCTCTGAAAACCCAGTGACACCAGCGTCTCGTCCAGCTTGATGTTCCATGCACGCGGCGCCTGGCAGAGCCCGTACAGGGCCTTGGAGAGTCGGAGCACTTTCTCTTCTTCACCAGCGCGCTCAAATCCCGGTGGCTGTACCACATACACCTCCTCTTGCAGATCTCCATTAAGGAAAGCTGATTTGACGTCGAGGTGGTGAACTTCCCAGTCTGCCTGCGCGGCGATCGCGAGCAGCAGCCGCACGGATTAAAGCCGCGCCACTGGAGCAAAGACTTCGTCATAGTCCACGACCGGGCGCTGTGCATATCCCTTGGCGACGAGCCTCGCCTTGTGCTTGACAATCTCGCCGGCGGAGTTATTCTTGAGCTTGAACACCCACTTCACCCCGATCGCCTGCTTGCCCGGCGGGAGCGTGGTGAGTGTCCAAGTGTTGTTGTCGTTGATGGACTACAGCTCATCCAGCATGGCCGCCTGCCAGGGTGCGTGTGGCTCCGCCTCCTCAAACGTGTTGGGCTCCTCTCTAGCCACAAGGAGCAGCTCGGCCGGGTCCAGAGTCATCGGCTCAGCTTCCTCAAGGACGGTGTCGACTGCGTGGTAGCGACGCGGCGCCTCACGGGTGCCCAAAACAGTGTCCGGCGTGGCTCCAGGAGGAGGTGAGACGTACCCGTCCCCCACGCACTTTCCCTTGTACACCACATGTTCAGGAGTGTGGGCGTGTATTGGCGTGTCTCCGCACACCGCGGACGCGGGCGACGCACCCCCAGGCGGAGTGTGGGCGCGCACCGGCGTGTCTGGACTCGCCAGGGTCGCGGGTGTTGCCCTTGCCTGCTCCGGCTGCTGTGTCAGGGCCATCGTGGCGTGAACTCGATGACGAACGTTCCCTCCCCCAGAGTCGCTGTCTGCCAATTAAAAGGATCGATATGGTT
>NC_041392.1:685202792-685213502 GCF_002162155.2 Triticum dicoccoides | reverse complement strand
TTTAGCAATTTAAACTTTGCACCAAAGTAGGTTGTCTAGATATGCAACTAGATGAGCAAACTATATGATGCAACACGAATAGGAATACAAGCAAGCAAGATATATGAAACAAATAAGCTACACAAGTAAAGGCATGAGATAACCAAGAGTGGAGACGGTGGAGACGAGGATGTGTTGCCGAAGTTCCTTCCCTTTGAGAGGAAGTACATCTCCGTTGGAGCGGTGTGGAGGCACAATGCTCCCCAAGAAGCCACTAGGGCCACCGTAATCTCCTCACGCCCTCACACAATGCGAGATGCCGTGATTCCACTATTGGTGCCCTTGGAGGCGGCGACCGAACCTTTACAAATGAGGTTGGGGCAATCTCCACAACTCAATTGGAGGCTCCCAACGACACCACGAAGCTTCACCACAATGGACTATGGCTTCGCGGTGACCTCAACCGTCTAGGATGCTCAAACACCCAAGAGTAACAAGATCCGCAAGGGATTAGTAGGGGGAATCAAATATCTCTTGGTGGAAGTGTAGATCGGGGCCTTCTCAACCACTCCTGAGCAAATCAACAAGTTTGGTTGGCTAGGGAGTGAGATCGGGCGAAAATGGAGCTTGGAGCAATAATGGAGCTTTAATGGTGGAAGAGGTGAGTCAACGGGGAAGAAGGAGACCCTTTATATAGTGTGTGGAAAAGATCCAACCGTTACCCACCAACCAGCCCGCGGCCAGCGGTACTACCGCACCTGGCCAGTGGTACTACCGCAAGGCCGCGACGTACTACTGCTTGCAACCAAGCGGTACTACCGCACGGCAGTGTGGTACAACCGTACCGTCCCACGGTACTGCCGCGACCCCAGCGCAGAAACAGACGCAAGCTGGGGGCGGTACTTCCGCACGCGCGGTACTACCGCGCCCCCCATGCGGTACTACCGCAAGGCAAAAGCCCCAGCTAGGGGGAAGGGGAACTTCCGTGCCTACTTCCGCAAATGAACGGAAGTAGCAAAAACCCGACACAGTAGTACTGCCGAGGGGCTGTACTACTGCCTGACTGCATAGCACGGTACTACCGCACGGCGAAAGCGGTACTACCGCGGCAGGTGTGGATGTAAGAAATTACATCCGCTCCTACTACCGCAAAGGGGCGGCACTAGCCTGGTGGGCAGCGGTAGTGCGGCTCCAGGGGAGCGGTACTACCGTGAGCACCAGCGGTACTACTGCACCATCGCGCGGTACTACCGTGGATGCCTACGTTACTACCGTTGATCCAGGAGCAGTACTACCGCAACCACAACAGCAGCCAGTCAAAGGAGGCAGGAAAAACGGAGGAAGCTCCAAGGAAGAAGGAGGGGATAAAAGGAGATGTGTACGTGATGATTCCACCCAAACCTTTTCAACGCGGACCCCCTCTTAATAGTACGGCTTTCCTACTACTCAAATCCACCAAAAAGAAACGTAGAAAAGACGCCGTCTTCGTCAGTCTTCGAGGGGCACCCAATCGTCTTGTGCCTAGCAAAGAAGTGTCTGGAAAACTCATGGCACACGATTAGTCCGCAAATGCGTTGTCATCAATCACCAAAACACTTAGGGATAAATATGTCCTTACAATCTCCCCCTTTTTGGTGGATTGATGACAAAACGGGATTTGCACAAGGAAAAATACTATTAAGTAAAAGCAAACCCCTCCTCTCTATAATATAGACGGGCTCCCCCTAAATGTGTGCCACCTAGATGAGCACGAATACTAGGAACAGAGCTCCCCCTATATTATAGAGACAAGGCAAATTTATCACTAGACAAGATAGTACAAACATAAGATAACTAAGATAGATAGAGTGCATATGTCTTACACCATATGGAGGATAGGTCTCGAAGGCACAAACCGAACAAAAGAAAACGAGGCAAACGAGGTCCAGACGACAAAGCAAACAAACACACCAAGCACGGCACAACGCAAATCCCTACACTCTCTCCCCCTTTGGCATCAAGACGCCAAAAAGGCAGAGAGGACACCTACACACACGGGGTGGCTCAGGCAGAGAAGTCGTCCCACTGCTCCTCATGCTCCTCGTCAGACTCAGCGGCGGGGATAGTCTCCTCGATGTCATCCTCTGAACTGGTCCACTTGTAGCCCTGTTTTGACATCCAGGCAGCCTCAGGTGTGATGACGTCCTCAGACCCGCCAGACACATCCTCTCCAAAGAGCCTCATCACCTTCTTGTCACGGCGGCGACTCTCCTTGTCAGTCACGTGAGCCCTGTATTGTCCCTTCACCTGCATGCAGAAGAGAGTCTTCATCTTGTCCTTTAGCTTCTTGGCCCATGACGGCTAAGAGGAAGAAGTGGTGGACCTAGCAGCACGGTCCTCAGCAGCAGTCTCAGCAGCAACAGCCTCCCCCTCACCAGCAGCCCTCCTAGCAGAAGATGCCTCAGCACGGGTAGTGGTGTTGGCCCAGTTGGGCTTGACGCGAAGGCTGATGGACTCATGGCGAATGCAGTCTGGAGCAAGGAACTCATCACCTGGATACGTCTTCTCCCAAGTGGTGGAGAGCAGCAGAAACAGGTACGGTTCATAGATAGGTACCTTGCGAGTGAACACCGCAAACCAAAGCTCACACCACATGATGTGTGAGACATCAAGTGGCTGAGTCTGAGAAGTACGTGCCTCTGCACACAAGAGCAACATGTCCACTAGATATGCATGAACCTTGTCCTTGTCGCCAATGCGTGGGAACAGAGTGTTGCGGAAGATGCGATGCATGATATCCAGAAAGGAGTTCAACACCCAAGATGACTTGCCATTGGGGAGTACCTTCTCAACAAGGAAGGGTTGAAGCTGGTTCTCGTTGGCAGACTCAGAGTTGGCATGGGGGCGAACGCCAACGGGGGTGTGAAGCTCGTCATCAGGAATGTGCAGCAGATCCATGAACTCTTTCCATGTAGCTGACAGCTGACAGCCATTGGTCATCCAGGTCATCCTCCGCTCCTCCCCGGGATGAAAGTACACTGAGGCAAAGAACTGACAAATAAGCTCAGGGTCATAGTCAAGGTGAAAGGAGATCACCGGCTCAATAGCAAACTGCTCCACCAAGTCCAGAGCCTCTCCAAAATAGTCACGAAACTTGTCTTTCCACAGGTGATGCATGTCTATCCACTTTACATCCACGAAGGTATTCTGCTTGTTCTTGATCACATCCAGATAGATGAGAGCCTGTTGCTTGGTCCAGAATAACTCGGTGCCTCTGAGGATAGCCCGAGGATTCACATAGGGATTGATCTTTCGGCGCTCGACATACTCAGTGGTTGAAATCTCGTCCATGCCCTTAGCCGGTTCCTTTTGCTTGCTGGCAGTGGTCTTGACATTGCGCTTGGGGGCATTGGAGCCCTCTGGGGCTTCATCTTGGGGGTTGCGCTGACGCTTGGAGCCAATGTCACGACTGGGATTGGAACGGCGAGAGCCACCACCTGAGACACAGAACGCAAAAACACCCACAACAGCCAAGAGAGATTAATGCAAAGACCACAACAAAGCAAGTGAAACAAGTAGAAAGCACACATGAGAAATGCCTAGAGAGAGATTTGATCCCTACGGTAGTACTGCCAAGAGCTGCGGAGCTAAGAGAGTAGTACGACTCTTAGACGTGGTAGTACCTGCAAGATCATGGTAGTACCGGGTGTAGGAGCGGTAGTACGACCTTAGCGCCGCGGCCGGCGCGGTAGTACCGCGTCTGCGGAGCAGTAGTACCGCACGGTACGGTAGTACCGCACCTGACGGGCGGTAGTACCGCACATCGGGCACGGTAGTACCGCACCGCGTCAGATCTGAACTGGTTCAAATCTGAGAAAGCCCGCGAAACCACGGCGGTACTACGGTTGGACAAAGCTACCACAAGACAGCATATCAAGTATGTTTCCTACGCATCACGACTCTCCTACATCCTACTCTTGCATAGATTTGGCCTAAAATCTCAAGAACGACAAGTTTCTCCCCAAAAGCCTAGAAGCAAGAGAACAACCAAGAAAAAAGGGATTTGGGGAAAAACCTTGGTCCATGGCAAGAGGAAGTGGTGGGGAACGATCCCACCGGTCGGAATCCAAGGAGAGTGGCCGGAGACGGAGATCCGGCGAGGGCCTCCGGCGCCGTTCTTGAGAGGGAGAGACGTGGAGAGAGAGAGACAATGAATGGGTATGGGGAGTTGGAACTCCCCTGCCCGAGTCATAACCCCCACGCGCCCTTGATGGCGCGGTAGTACCGTTCCCAGCCACGGTAGTACCGCACGGTGCGGTACTTCCGAAGTACCGCACCAGAGCGGTAGTACTGTGCTGTGGCGCGGTAGTACCGTGCCTCCCAAAGCGATAGTACCGCGCCCAGACGCGGTAACCGTGGGCTCAAGAAGATGCACGTTTCGAGCGCGAAAAACTGGATCTTTGCACAAACCACTCCGAGCCAACACGACACCACAAGACCACGCAACACACAAAACCAGAAAGGCACACGACAAATGAACCAACCACGAGACACCACCTCTCCAAAAGAGAGGGCGGTGGCCGTAGCCACCTATGTTTGAGTCAATTGGTATGGCATCGGGAAGAATTATCCTTGGGTCCATGACCAAAACTCGTCTTTGAAGCACAAGTACCATCAAACATGGCTAATGTGAAAGACTTGATTGATTTATGCAAAATGGGGGGAGGGAGAGTTCACTGGGAGAACATCACTCCCCCTATGTCCATGCCTACATCTAAATAGGACAACACGTTGAGTATGGTGGGGTGTGCAAGGGTTCAAGCAACATTGCTCGAATCGATGATATTTAGCTCATGCCTTAACTCGTGAAATCTTGCTTCATCCAAGGGCTTCGTGAAGATATCTGCAAGGTTATCATGGGTGTTGACGTAGTTGAGCTCGATCTCTCCTCGCCTAATGTGATCCCGGATGAAGTGATACCGGATCTCAATATGCTTCGTCTTGAAGTGTTGCACCGGGTTGAGAGAGATCTTGATGGCACTTTCATTGTCACACCAAAGAGGCACTTTGTCACAAGTGACACCATAATCCTTTAAAGTTTGCCTCATCCATAAGAGTTGTGCACAACAACTACCGGCCTCCACATACTCCGCTTCGGTGGACGAGAGAGACACACAACTTTGCTTTTTGGAAGACCAACTTACCAAAGAGCAACCAAGGAATTGGCACCCTCCGGAAGTGGACTTCCTATCCACTTTGTCTCCCGCCCAATCGGAATCCGAGTACCCTACAAGCTTGAAGTTTGATCCTCTTGGGTACCATAAGCCAAAGTTTGGGGTATGAGCCAAATATCAAAAGATTCGTTTGACCGCCACATAGTGACTTTCCTTAGGTGCGGCTTGATACCGTGCACAAATTCCCACACTCAACATGATGTCCGGTCTAGATGCACAAAGGTAAATCAAGGATCCAATCATGGAACGATATACCTTTTGATCCACCACTTTACCATTGGGATCTAAGTCAAGTTGGCACTTGGTGGGCATTGGAGTGGAAGCCGGCTTGACGTCACTTAGCTTGAATCTCTTGAGCATGTCTTGAGGGTATTTGGATTGACTGATGAAGGTTCCTTCTCTTCTTTGCTTCACTTCAAACCCTAGAAAGAACTTCAACTCTCCCATGGAGGACATCTCGAACTTTGAGGTCATGAGAGCGGCAAATTCCTCATTGAAAGCTTTGTTAGGAGAACCAAATAGAATATCATCAACATATAATTGGCACACAAACAACTCCCCTTTGACCTTCTTAGTAAAAAGAATGGGGTCGATTAGCCCAACTTCAAAACCACGGTCTTGTAACAACTCGGTAAGGTGGTCATACCACGCACGTGGGGCTTGTTTAAGGCCATACAGTGCCTTATCGAGTTGATACACATGATCGAGAAAGTAGGGATCCTCGAACCCGGGGGGTTGCTTGACGTAAACCAATTCATTAATGGGACCATTAAGAAAAGCACTCTTCACATCCATTTGTTGTAACTTAAAGTTATGATGAGAAGCATATGCAATCAACATGCAAATGGATTCAAGAAGAGCAACGGGAGCAAAGGTTTCACCTTAGTCGATACCCTCGACTTGGGAGTAGCCTTGTGCTACCAAACGAGCCTTGTTGCGAATGATAATCCCATGGGCATCTTGCTTGTTCTTGAATATCCACTTGGTTCCAATGACATTGTCGTTCCCCGTTGGCCTTGGCACCAATCTCCACACTTTGTTGCGCTCGAAGTTGTTGAGTTCTTCGTGCATGGCATTGAGCCAATCCGGATCTTCTAGCGCCTCATAGACCTTGTGGGGTTCCACACAAGAGACAAACGCGTGATGCTCACAATAATTTGCTAATTGTCTACGAGTGCTTACCCCCTTGGTGGAGAGCTTGGAAGCAACCTTGGCGGCACGACGCTCTAATTCCTCCTCGGTGGTGAGTTGAGGAGCGGTTACTTGATCATCTTGAGCACCGTCATGAACTTGTTCTTGATCTTGAACTTGCTCGGGGGAGAGAACTTGACCTTCGACATCACTTGGTGTGTCCACACCGTCTTGAGTATGATCTTGCCCTTGGTCTTGTTCATGAGGTTAAGGGCCTTCACTTTGTTCTTCGGAAGCTTGTGGGCCTTGGGTTGGTGATGGCTCCACTTGAGTGGAGCATTGTCCTTCTCCTTCGGCCGCAAGGGGTTCCTCAATGGGTAGGATGGAACCAACACCCATTCTTCATATGGCTTGAGGAGGAATTTCATCACCTACATCACAAGTGCCACTTTGCTCCACTTGGGAGCCGTTATTCTCATCAAACTCCACGTTACACGTCTCCTCAATAAGTCCCGTGGATTTATTGAGGACACGGTAAGCATGAGAGTTTGTAGCATAACCAACAAATATGCCCTCATAAGCTCTAGCCTCAAATTTAGACAACCGAACACCTTTCTTGAGAATGAAACACTTACACCCGAATACCCGGAAGTACTTGAGGTTGGGCTTGTTACCGGTGAGTATTTCATATGGAGTCTTGTTCAAGCCCTTGCGGAGGTAGAGCCGATTTGATGCATGACACGCGGTGTTGATGGCTTCGGACCAAAAGTTGTACGGAGACTTGAACTCCGCCATCATGGTCCTTGCCGCATCCATCAACGTCCGGTTCTTCCTCTCCGCAACACCGTTTTGTTGAGGGGTGTAGGGTGCGGAATATTGATGCTTGATTCCCTCGTCACTAAGAAACTCATCCAAGGTGTAGTTCTTGAACTCGGTGCCGTTGTCACTTCTTATTGTCAAGATCTTTGCATTGTGTTGACGTTGTGCTTCATTTGCAAAGTCAATGACAGTTTGTTGGGTCTCGCTCTTCCTCTTGAAGAAATACACCCACGTGTACCTTGAGTAGTCATCCACAATCACCAAGCAATACTTCCTACCTCCAAGACTATCGAAGGATGGAGGCCCAAAGAGATCCATGTGAAGGAGCTCCAAAGGCCTCTTTGAATAAATGATAGTCGTGGGAGGGTGAGCCTTCTCATGTAGCTTTCCTTCGATACAGGCACTGCAAGCACGATCTTTAGCAAAACTAACATTCGTTAGTCCACGGACATGGTCCCCCTTGAGGAGACTTTGCAAAGATCTCATATTGACATGGGCTAAATGGCGATGCCAAAGCCATCCCACATCAACTTCAGCCATATGCATGTCACGGTCTTAGTGGGTCACTCCGAAAAGTTAATCACATATAGACCATTCTCGACATGCCCAACAAAGGCTACTTTAAGAGTCTTGCTCCACAAGAGGGCCACGGTATCGATATCAAAGAAAGTGGCAAAGCCCATGATAGCAAGTTGACGAACGGAAAGTAAATTGTATGCAAGGTACTCAACAAGCATGACCTTCTCGATCGTGAGATCATGAGAGATGACCACCTTGCCAAGTCCCAATACCTTAGAAGATGATGTGTCACCCCACTCGACATTGGTGGGCATAGATGGAACCTTGTGTACGTCCACCACCAAGTCCTTGCTTCCGGTCATATGATTTGTAGCTCCGCTATCGAGCAACCATGATCCCCCACCGAAAGCAAACACCTACAAGAGATCAATGCTTGGTTTCAGGTACCCATTTTGTAATGGGTCCTTTGATGTTAGTAACAAGGGTTTTTGGAACCCAAATATACCATTCAATGTATTCATGAAGAGAACCAACAAATTTGGCATAAACATGCCCATCACTAGCACGGCATAACACATAAGAAGGGTTAAAATCGCCGGCTTTGTTGAGAGGGATGGCATTGCCCTTCTTGACATTGTTCTTCTTCTTCTCCTCAGGGGCACTCTCTCCCTCCCTCACAAAGGTTTGCATGAGGGGAGGAGGTCGTTTGGTCTTGTCATTCTTCTGCTTGTTCTTGGAGTCGGGCACGTACCCAACCCCTTCCTTGGCCACACCTCCCTTTTGGTTGATCAAGAGATCGTTGAGGTTCTTCTTTCCTTGTATGCATGTCGCAAGACCTCTCTCAAGTTGCTCCTTCAACTTCGCATTTTCCTCAACAAGATGTATATGCTCACAACACCGGTTAGTAGCATTTGCATTATCAATTAAAACCATATGAGGAAAAGTTGCTTTCTCCTTAGTTAGCTTCACTTGGAGCTGATCATGAGACTCCTTGAGACTAGCGTGAATACCCTTCAAGGCCTTGTGGGCCTTGTCAAGTATATCAAACTCCTCTTTGAGTCTAGCAAGATCAACCCCGAGTTTGGCCTTCTCAGAATTTAGCACACGAGAAACAATGAGGGCATGATCATAATCTTTCTTTAACTTAGCATGATCAACGTTGTGTGACTCCTCAAGAGCCAAACGAAGACCACGCTCTTCCTCAAGAGCATTGGAAAGATCCGAAATCTCATCGGCATAGTCACGACTATGCCCTTCCATCTTAGAGATGGTGTCTTCGTGAGCCTCGATCATGTCATTGGCCTCACCCAGTTGTTCCAAGAGAGCAACAAAGTGCTTCTTGGATTTTCCCTTGCGTTTTCCCATAAAGGCCTCAAACTCGTTAGCCTCCACATTAGCTCCCTCAAGTTCATTAATGCTATCCATTGGGGAAGGATGATTAATGATGGTAGTTTTCATGTTGGAGGTTACCTTGTTGGTGGCTTTAGCCATGAGGCACTTGGCAGTGATGCTCTCGTTGGGTGAGTCGAAGAGAGACACCCGTGATGTTGTTGCAATGGCAACGGAGGCCATGGCAACCGACTCATCATCTTCATCATCATCATTGTACTCTTCTTGCACAACCAAAGCCTTGGGAGGAGTCTTCTTGGTGAAGTTGTTCTTGTTGGGGAATGCCTTGGCCTTGTCCTTTCGGATGAGTTTGCCACCATTGTCTTCCCTCTTTTCATACGGGCATTCCGCAACGAAATGACTCACATTGCCGCAATTGTAGCAAGTCCTTACACGTTGCTTGCCCCTTGTGCCACTCGAGTTGTTTTTGCTAAAATTGGGCCTCAAGTTTTTCTTGCTCCAAAATCGCCTTGAAGCAAGTGCCATGTGTTCATGATATGCATACTTCGTATCTTCGGGGTTGCTCTCCTCTTCTTCCTCTTCTTCTTCTTCCACAGTGAGCTTGGCCTTCAATGCAAGGTTAGACTTCTTTGCCCGTTGAGAACGGAGCACCGCATTGTCGGCGGTCTTGTCCAAAATGTTCATGGCCACAAACTCATCCAACACTTCGCTTGAGGTCAAAGTGTGGAAGTCCGGTCTTTGACGAATGACGGAAGACATGGCCTTGTGGTAGGGCATCATTGCCTTGAGGAATTTGCGCTTGATCCAATTGTCATCCGTGTCCTTGCTCCTGTGATCTCGTAGTGAGACCGCGAGTTTGGTTACTCTCCGATAAAGCTCATGAGGTTCTTCATCTTCCTTCATTGCAAACTCATCGGCCTCATCTTATACCACTTCATAGTTGGAGCGTTGAATGCTTGCGCTTCCCCGGTAGAGAGACACGACACAATGCCATGCATCTTTGGCCAAGGCGAAGGGACGAAGATGAGGTAGGTCTTCGGGTGGAATTGCATCTTCAATGATGAAGAGAGCATTCTCATTGAATTGATTGTCCGTGGCTTCTCGAGGAGTGAAGTTGCTTGGATCATGTGGATAGAAACCTTTTTTAATGATTCTCCAAAGGTTAGTGTTCACATGATTTAAATGACGTTTAAAGCGGTAAACCCAAGAATCAAAATCCTCATTTTTCACAATCTTAGGGGGAGGACCGGCATGATTCAAATGAGTGGAAGGAACCGGTCCACCATAAACAAGTGGTCGTTCCACATGGGCAAAGATGCCGGTGCCATTCTCGCCACTAGAAGAAGGAGCCTTTTCACTACTAGCTTCCCCCTTGTCGGGGATAGCATCCGACACCTTGATGGCGGGATCACCCACTTCCAACGGTGCGGTGGATAGTTTAAGCCCCTCAAGAAATTTAGTAAACATGCTTTCAACTTCGGTCGTCATGGAGGTTTTCAATGTCTCCAAGGCCACATTGAACTCCTCAAGAGAGACTGAAGTTCCCCCATCGCCCGCAGACGAGATAGGATTCACACCGGAGTGTTCCTCCGCACCGTCTATGGTATCAACCATACTCTTTGGACGGTAAAGTCCTTAATAAAGAGACGAGGGTCTGATACCAATTGAAAGGATCGATATGGTTGACTAGAGGCGGGGG
>NC_041392.1:685196400-685202607 GCF_002162155.2 Triticum dicoccoides | reverse complement strand
GGTGAATAGGCAACTAACAATTTTTAGCTTTTCTTTAGCAATTTAAACTTTGCATCAAAGTAGGTTGTCTAGATATGCAACTAGATGAGCAACCTATATGATGCAACACGAATAGGAACACAAGCAAGCAAGATATATGAAACAAATAAGCTACACAAGTAAAGGCACGAGATAACCAAGAGTGGAGACGGTGGAGACGAGGATGTGTTGCCGAAGTTCCTTCCCTTTGAGAGGAAGTACGTCTCCGTTGGAGCGGTGTGGAGGCACAATGCTCCCCAAGAAGCCACTAGGGCCACCGTAATCTCCTCACACCCTCACACAATGCGAGATGCCGTGATTCCACTATTGGTGCCCTTGGAGGCGGCGACCGAACCTTTACAAACGAGGTTGGGGCAATCTCCACAACTCAATTGGAGGCTCCGAACGACACCACAAAGCTTCACCACAATGGACTATGGCTTTGCGGTGACCTCAACCGTCTAGGATGCTCAAACACCCAAGAATAACAAGATCCACAAGGTATTAGTAGGGGGGAATCAAATATCTCTTGGTGGAAGTGTAGATCGGGGCCTTCTCAACCACTCCCGAGCAAATCAACAAGTTTGGTTGGCTAGGGAGTGAGATCGGGCGAAAATGGAGCTTGGAGCAATAATGGAGTTTTAATGGTGGAAGAGGTGAGTCAACGGGGAAGAAGGAGACCCTTTATATAGTGTGTGGAAAAGATCCAACCGTTACCCACCAACCAGCCCGCGGCCAGCGGTACTACCGCGCCTGGCCAGCGGTAATACCGCAAGGCCGCGCGGTACTACTGCTTGCAACCAAGCGGTACTACCGCACGGCAGTGCGGTACAACCGTACCATCCCATGGTACTGCCGCGACCCCAGCACAGAAACAGACGCAAGCTGGGGGCGGTACTTCCGCACGCGCTGTCGGGGATATACACCCCACGGCATAAACCGGCCGCAAGTTAACCCGGCCAGGACTTGGCGGTTTATTTGAAGACCCCGCTGACACTTGGCGAGTTACTGGCGACCCGCCCTGACCTGGCGGTTTACAAGCAACCCACCTGGTCATCATAACTCACTGGTGATCCGGCATGCGGGACAGACGGATGACAAGGCCCAAGGCCCAGAAGGCCGGTTCACGCTTAATGGTGGGCCGGTTTAAGAAGAAAGGCATGAGGAATGTTTATCTTACAAGGAATTAAGACCTGGACTTGTATCCGGTTTGTATTAGAGATAGACTAGTCCTAATCCTAATAGGACTCCACATGTAAACCGCCCCTTCAACATATATAAGGAGGGGCAGGGCACCCCAAGAGGGACAGGATTCACAAGTTACACAAGTTGGACAAGTTAGGTTTAGACAATAGCTCTCGAGTTAGAGCACTCCTGTAACCGTGATCATCATCATCATCAATATCAATGAAGCAGGATGTAGGCTTTTACCTCCACCATGAGGGGCCGAACCTGGGTAAAACATCGCGTCTCTCGTCCTGCTCAACCCCTCTCAAGCTATCACATAGATGCGTTGGCCTCGCGGCTAAGTCCTGACACTAAGGACATCTGCCGTGAAAATTCCACGACAGTTGGCGCCAACCGTGGGGCTCGCGCACGGTGGTGATGAGTTCTTGGAGGGATATCTCCTAGGGTTTAAGAAGCTCACGATTTCGTCGGATGAGGAAAAGCCGACAAGTTTATTGTTTTATGATGCGGAAGCATGATTAACTTTGGAGCCGACGTGTACAAAATTGAGATCAAAGAAGTTAGGGTTGCGTTTGCAATACATCGAGACATAGAAAATCGATCTTCGCTGCTGCCAATCCATCAAATCGCCGGGTTATCTTCACTGCTGCTGCGCCAATCCATCAAATAGCCGGATTACAAATGCCACAAACGTGGACGCATGGTCATCCGGGCGTTCGTATGTATGGTCATATACACGTGCATCAAGTCCTGAGGCATATCAGTAAATGCTATTTCTGCTACTTCCACAAGCATGGAGTAATTGAAGGGGTAGTTCACGTGATCAAATCTCAAAGCAATGTCATCTGACTAGTAGTACTAATCCTAGTACGGTTTGGGTTCTTTATCCCATCTATGGACGGAGGCCGCCGGCCGCTTGCAATTTGTTTAATCTAAAAAAAAGTACGGAGGATACCACGACCCGCCCTGCGTGGACCTCATACCAGGCCGTCCACGCTATAAGTCTGCGGCTTTGTTCCAACCCGGCCGCCCTTGCTGCCGCTGCAAGCCACCACCTCCGCCGCGGTCGGCCACAAGCCCTTGCCACCGCGCCATTGAGCCGCCCCGAGTCAACCCACTTCCGCTGTGGCCACTGCTTGTTTCGCTCTACTTCGGGCTGGCCTCGCTAAGTCGCCGTGTCGAACCGCCAGTTTGCTCATTCGTCGCCGATCCCCTGCTGTCGCCGGCCCTGCGAAGCCGCCGACCGTATTCTCCGACGCACCTCTAACTCCTTTGCCTTACATTGGGCATGTGAAACCTGTCCTGATCGGACAGATGTTAATGATCCGGTTCTACAGAAGCCGTACATGGGGTAATTAGATGGAGTACGACAGGGAAGTCATATCAACCAATGCGTTAAGACGTGCCACTATGAGAGGAAAATCCAGAATACCAAAGGTTCATCGGTCTACTACAAATGCGCCGGGCCAACTAGCGCGGTCCTACTTGTTGTGGATATATAAGGATCAAAAGGAATTCAACAAGCAATATTAACATGGGATTCACGGACGCTACAGTCACTTGTCATCTGGACAAATCAGGTGATATTCATCTAAATATATTTTCTTGACACATTGTTTTTATCAAAGAACAATTACTTGATCTATATTATTTTTTTTCGCACGACCATTATTCCTAACAAAAAGGTGTTGCAAAAGGGGCGTGAGCAGATATTATTTTTTTGCACTAGCGCTCATGCTGCGCAGGTTGCTACCCCCGCTACATCAACACACGCGATTGATTTATTGTTTGCCCCTGCGGCCGATTCTCCCGCCCGCACCAGTTTATAATGCCGCGGTCGACTCGCTGTCCGCGCCAGCTTACAAACATCGTGGCCGACTCACCCGTCCGCACCGGTTTACCACGCCGCGTCCGGTTCATCCGAGAGCGACTTCAATTTCACCGAGCGATCATCAATTTCATGGCAGATCATTTCCGGCCTGGCACATTAGGTGATATCCATCTAAGATGTATTTTATTGTCATATATTATTGTTGTCAAAGAGCAGTTTATCTTTGCCTTGGTCTGCACTATTGTTGATGCAGGACAATGTGGTTGACTTGCCCGCGCCGGTTTACAGCACTGCCGCCGACTCCTCTGTTTTGAGCCACCTCTAATGCGGCGGTCGTTTTTACCGTCCGTCTCTCGCGGCCTAGTCTACATCAACATACCGAGCCGCACCTGTCTGCATCAGCTGTTTATTGATTATGAGCAAGTCACTGCTTGGGAAGCCCGGTTTTCTCTTCCAACAAATTGGAGGCAAATTATCATATATTATCAACCGCCATTTGCACTGGATGGTTCAATGGGCAGGCGCACAAGTCGCCGCCACTACAGTTTTGATTAACTTCAAATTGCTAGTTGGAAGGAACCATTGGCCGAGTTGTTGACACGGCTCATATGGGATCATTTACAACCCGCCGCAGTCACCTCAACCTTCTAAGGATTCACATCGTGCTATCAACGCCAATGATATACAAGTTATGCCGGTTTATATCACGGTCAAATATGGAGAGTCTCTTGCCAACTCCTCGAGTCACCTTTGAAACTCGGGGGCTACGATGACATGACTCAGCGAATCTTGCCAGTTTTAGCAAATTTAAGAACCCTAGGACGATGGAGGGAAGGATAACCCAGTCCCGGAGGCTACTGTTATATTGATGAAAGTTTAAAGGCCGTCAGAAAATTTCCGGCTTAGAAAGTATATGACAGTTATACAATCCCGGCTCGATGAAGAAATTCCGGGTTACCAGAAATGACTCCGGTTTACAATCTGGTTCAAAAAAAATCTATTCTCCTACAAACCTCTGAAGCGCTCAAATCCGGTTTAACAATGTCTGGTTCAAAAGCGAATTAACTTCTCGCAAATTTGAGTTCAAGGGCCGTCAGAAAATTTCCGGCTAAAAATAAGGATTCCGGTTTGAAATCTGGTTCAAGGGAAAGATGTCTCCCACAAAGCTTTGAAGCTCTCAATATCCGGTTCAAGATCCCAGTTCAAGAAGAATTTATCTGTTGCAAAAGTTAAAAATTGCGGAAGAGGACCTGCTGCCATGATGCGCGGTTCAAACATGGGTATCCCGCCTTACTGTCCTGATATATTATTGATCACATGGGGGCTTTTGCTTCATAAAGCGGGGTCTTTATTCTTTTACATCATGTGTGGTTACACGGAGTTGTTCTAAAGCGGCCTCCGGTTTACCCCTTGAGTTCGCTTTTTAAAAGCATCATGTTATATCACTTGGGGGTTTGGTCGTGTCCGAACCAATACAATACCTCTTGATAGGCGAGAGCCACCAGATCACTTGGGGACTTGGTCACGTCTGAACCAGTCATGCCTCTTGATCAGCCTAAGGCCACAGAATCACTTGGGGGATTGGTCGAACCCGAACCATTGCCATGCCACTTGATCGGCATAAATGCCACGGTTTCATTTGGGGACCTGGCTGACTAGAACCATAGTTACACCTAACGGGAGCTTGATCGTGTTCGGTCATGGTAACGCCATTTGATCAGCTCAAATAAACCTTTTTTGCAAACGGTTTTGTCATTGCTTTTGCTTCGCACTTTTCTTTGCAAGATACTTTTTTCTTTTTTCCAACAAAGTTTTCAACCAATCAATTGACGGAACTGTCAGGACCCCGACTCGATGTCACATCGATCTAGCCTGTAGCACCTCATATCACTTTGCGGCCTCACGCACGGTATCCCCACGGGTGTCGCCTTACCTTTGCCCGGGACCGTTTGCGTCTTTTGGCTCACGTATATGATAGTGTCGCTAGCATCCATATGATAAGGAGCCCGGGCTGACATGACTAGTCGTAAACCCAAAGTGGCACAGACTTACAGGGACAGGCATCCATGACCCAGCATCGAACGTGTCGGTCATCAGTGAGTGAATCCAGGCTGTAGCACTGGGCTAGCAGGACTCCGGTGAACCGGGCTGTAGCGGGCTAACAGGACTCCGGTATTCATCGCGTGACATTTCCCCGAAGGGACAGACACAGGAACGAAGAAGGACACATGCCGGCCAGCCTAAGTGTTCCGGAGCAGTAGCAAGCTACCATGGCTCAGTGGAAACACTAGGAGACATTTCCCGGTAAGAGAGGCTACTAAAGATAAACAACTAGATGGTCAGATCCCACACATACCAAGCATTTCAATAACATACACACAATATGCTCGATATGTGCAAATACAACATGGCATCACAACATGACTCTATGACTCAAGTAATTTATTCAATAGGCTCCGAGGAGCGAGATATTACAAACAGGGGTCTCATGACCCAACAATCAGAGCATACAAATCAAAGCACAAGCGGAAGCTATCATGTCTGACTACAGACATCTATAAATGAAAAAGGCTGAGAAGCCTGACTATCTACCAGATCCTGCCGAGGGCACAAGATCATAGCTGAGGTATCAAGCTAAACGTCGAAGTCCACGTGGAACTACTAGTGAGACCGAAGTCTCTCTGCAAAAACATAAATAGGCAAACGTGAGTACAAATGTACCCAGCAAGACTTACATCAGAACTATCTACATATGCATCATTATCAACAAAGGGATGGTGGGGTTTAACTGCAGCAAGCCAGCTTTGACTCGGTGGCTATCCTGAACTACGACTGCGAGTAACTTTTTTGAGGTGGCGCACACGAGTCCACATATTCACCATATCAATACACCACTATGGATCCGCTCCCGTCTCCCTACGAGAACGCCATCCATAGCACTCACGCTTATCTTGCGTATTTTAGAGTATCCACTTTCACTTGTCTATGAACTGATATAAGCAACCCAGAAGTCCTTTTCCGCGGACACGGCTATTCGAATAGATTAGGTTAACCCTGCAGGGGTGTACTTCTTCACACACGCTCTCACCACTTACCGCCGTTTACACGACATGTACTCGGCAACCTTCAAGCGGAAGCCCAACGTGGGTGTCGGCCACGACCTACCTAAT
>NC_041392.1:685173645-685193634 GCF_002162155.2 Triticum dicoccoides | reverse complement strand
GGGGGGGTGCGTGGCGTCGCGGACGGGGTCCAGGGCAACGAGAGGAAGCAGGAGGTGGCTAGGGGGGGAAGCAGGAGGTGGCCGAGGCAGCGTCGGCGAGCGCCACGCCTCGCCTCTGTTCGTCCTCCTGGCAGAGGAGGAAGAGGACAAGGGGGGGAAGGAGGTGGGCTGGGCCTGCGTGGGCTGCACAGGTGAGGCCAGGTAAGTCCTTCTCTCTCTCTCTTTTATTTCTATTCTGTTTTATATTTTTCTATTTCTGCAATTTGTTTTTGATTTGTTTTAGAATATCAAATCATTTTATAAAATCCTGGAAATAATTATGGGTACTTTCTGAATTATTTCAGTGACCCTTATCAATTTCCAACATTTATTTGAGCATTTAAATTATTTATAGTATTTAAATGCCCAAAGTCAAATACAATATGATTTAATTCAAAAATCCAAAAATGACCTAAGAATATAATCATCATTTTTGGCAGAGGTTTCCACCTTAACCAGAAATCATGAACTTTTCTTAGGAACCTTTTGGGTTTATTGAAAAGATTTTAATTCACCCTAGTTGAGTTGATTTAATGCTAGGGTTTGAACATCCCCATTTCAATTTTAGGCAAAAATTTAAACATGATGCAAACATGAAGCTAGCCTAGAGCACTACCAGCAGCTAGGGATGTGACAACTCACCCCCACTAAACAAGAATCTCGTCTCGAGATTCAAGCGTAGGGCAGGGTGAAAGGGGAACGCAAACTAGCACAATCTTCACGATCCAGGTTGCACTTCAAATGAACGTTGATTTGAACACCAACTTTGTCTTGTCGTCTTGCTCTGAGAACTCCAGCTAATCATGACAAGAAGGGGAAAGGAAAAACTCTAGAACAATCGATCCTCGAGAAGACCGAACAGCTTAAGATTAACTTACGGAATGAGACATAGAATCATCTTTTGGGTTGAGACACGAGATACACATCAAGAGGGGTGGAAAGAAACGGATGACGAAGGTTCACTAGGTAGACAACGATTCCACACCTAAGAAGGTGGTAAACGATTGTCCACGTAGCGAGGAGTTGAGTTGCCATAATACCATAACGATACACCTTAGGGAAGGTGACTCGTAGAGATATTTCCTTAAGTGGCAAAAAGAATTACTTTTGATTCATAGATCATTGAAACTCTTTGAACCAGCCTAAGACAATTCTCGAGCGATCGTTTGGAGGGGGTCGGTAGAATGGCATACTCGGACTTGGATGATGTGGATTACCTTGTTGAAGACAACGTAATGGATGGGTTTGCTTATCACCGGAAATGGAAGAGACCCATGGTAGAATGGCACATTGGCGGTGCAAGCTGGGAACAAAATGCAAATGCTGGGAATGATTCTGGTAACTGGGGAAGAACCCAACAATAGAGAGTGAATTCACTATTGGAGTGGTTATAGCATAACCGAGGAAATCTGGGGCAATCCCAGCTAGTGCCGATGATAAGACGTAGCGCTTGTGCGTGCTCTCAAGAACTTGAGCATTTCCACAATCATCAAGATTCCACCAATATCCGTGTCAAGGATTCTGGCAACACAACTTGCTACCATAATGAATGGTGATGGAGGATGCAGATGCAAAGGAAGATAACACCTTCTCAGATTTCACCCTTGACGGGGCCAAGGAAATAAAATCTGGATGATCGACCGAGAGACATTTAGCACTCCGCTTCTAATGTTCTCCTTGATGTGCTAGTATAACCCATTCATAGATATGGTTTGATATCTAAAACATCAAGTAAAAGGTCGGACTTCGGGAACACAAAAATCCATAGGGGCAACTAGGGAGCAAATCCTACGAAATCCCTATGGGGGGGGTGGCCAACTTCCTCAAACAAGATACTATAATAATAGGTCTACCGGATGGGTGTGTTGGCCACGACATCCACCTTACCGGTTATCGAGAGACCAATATTATAGTTCTTAGGGAAATGTTCCAACCATCATATCTGCCTGAGATTCAGCTCTGGTTGGTGTTAGGATATTCCAGGCTCATCGAGTCTTAGGAAGAAAAATGAAAGTTTGCAACACAAATCGACGAGATGACGTTGCGGGATTCTCGGGAGATGAACTACGATAACAAGCTCCAAAACATGAGCTGGTTCTGCTACAAACATGTGAACACGTTGTCCCAGACAAGCATGACCACGTGGTAGTCTTATAATAAAACACTACCGAGTTCAGGAGGGGGAACCATCAACGAGGGTATCGAAGTTCTTTCACAAGTCCGGATTAGCTCTTATGAAGGAACTCCTTCTCCTTGAACAAATCAATCAGTGGCTTGGTGTGCTAGGGATACATATAGATTGAAGGTTGCAAGTCTTCAAACCACAGCATTCTTCGCACGTGTGCATGACTGATTTGGAATGATTCCAAAGAAAGCAACATTGACTTTCTCGAATCCACGGCGGCAACTTGCATCAGATGCACATGAATTAAAGGAAGTCACTACCTTCATCCAAACATATGCTTCATGAGCTAGCATGAACAAATGCTTTCAAAAGTTTCCAACACTAGCTTAATGTTCAGCAAAATTATGGAGAAGACAAGGATGTTGTCAATGGGCACAACAACAATTCATCTGGGTTTCCTTTTAAAAGGAATTCCATAGTTAAGTGAACAAGTGATAGCATTGGTCAGACCCAAAAGATATAATGGTGTATGCTCGAGGGATCAACCACGAATAAGACAACATTACGAGCATCGTTGGTACTGATTTGATTTGACGATAGCCCACACTCAAATCAAAGGATTGATAAGACAATAGGTCCAGCAACTGATCACAAGGACCAATCGATGAAGATATCATCTTTCTTCAACAACACTACACAAGAATATCCCTTTGGAACGAACTAAGTCAGACAAGCTTTTATCTTCCAACTCTCCAAGTTGTTGTCTAGCTTAACCAACTAGCTCAGGGATATCTAACACCGATTCTTGGAGAGAAGGTGGTTCACAAGAAACCAACTTGATCACGAACTCAACATAGCGGTCAGGTGACAACCCGGTAACACCTCCAAGAAGATATTTGGAAAGTCACGAACCACCGGTATGTTACTAAGCTCGAGAACAATCTTGCTTTTGAGGGCAAGACGATATGATCAAATGAGTGAGGACTTGACAAGATCCTAACTCATCAATCGAAGGGTGCACCGAAATAAGGACTAGGTAGCACGATCAGTCTTAGAAGGATGATTCGAAAACCAACATACTAAGAATGAAATTATTATCCTTTAACTACCAAGCAACAGAGTTGCTAGCAGTATTGATTTCACACATCACAATTCATTTGTCGGTATTCCGGTTGCATCAACACGAGGCCCGAGGAATGAACAGTGATGGCAAGAAGTGTCACTGTACCAAGAGTTCATGGGATGGTGTGCAATTCCTATAACAATCTCGATATAAAATATGTAATACTCCAAGGTAGAGCAGAACCAAAAACTGGATTGGCATTTGATCTGCGGAATACAACTACTTTGACCCAATCCTAGATATGGAAGAGGTACTGGAGTTTGTTTCTCCTAGTCATTCCAGAATAGAATGGCTTGACAGACCACAAGAGTCATAGGCATCGATGAACGAACGCACGCATACTCTTGACTATCAATTGATAGACGAGGGTCAGAATGCAACTAAAGAGAACAACTCAAAGGAACATATAACTTTCTGAGTTGTGGATGCATAGATTAGTATGTCGAACCAAGTTCAACATATTTCTTCCGGATAACCCATGCAGAAAGGTAGAACTGGCAGAGTCACGATTTATGAATGGAGAACTCCTCAAGAGTACTCTAATTGTGATTTTTTTTGATCCAATAAACATCTGCCATAAGTAGTTCATGGTATTTGGAAGAAGAAGATACCACGGACTTCAAGGACTATCGCAAAGGTTACTAATATCCTAAAGGCACTAGCAATTACTATCAACATGAAGTAGGTAGAGTGAATCTCGGGTTCAGAACCCAGGGGTAGAATACCTACTACTAAGTAGCATCACGGGATGCTTCCGAGAATAAAGGCCAGAATCTTCACACTAGGACACAAATCATGGCTAGACCACTAGATGATCCCCTAAGCACTTAGGGTCATAATAATAATTCCAACATATATGTCGAGGCAATAATTACCTCAACACACCGATTAGTGTGGTTAATCTGGCCCATGGGAACATCGGAAACAGAAGGAAGGGATTTGCAAATGCATCGGACTATTTAGAAACCTGGGATGACTCGGACAGCATAACGGCTATAATTGCTCAAAAAGATTTGAGACAATCACAAAAATGGTGGCATAACCACTCAGAAGCACAATATCAAGGTTCCGAGATCAACAATTAACATACGGAAGTAGTAGAAACTGAACTCAAGCTTAAATCCAACAATCTTATAAGTCTACGGATTAGTAACACGTGATCCTGATAGAAAGAAGAGAAAGCCTAGTTCTTAATCCCCGTAGAAGAGAAGATGATGACTCAGATCAGAAGGCCATGAGGTATAAGGAGTAAAAAGAGCCTTACGTTCCATCCCACAATCAATTCCCTTATATAACTAAAGAATTTCTAGACTCAACTTCGACCAGTTTGGCTTAGTAATCCTACAGGCAGTCAAGCTCTGATACCAACGCTGTCAGGACCCCGACTCGATGTCACATCGATCTAGCCTGTAGCACCTCATATCACTTTGCGGCCTCACGCACGGTATCCCCACGGGTGTCGCCTTACCTTTGCCCGGGACCGTTTGCGTCTTTTGGCTCACGTATATGATAGTGTCGCTAGCATCCATATGATAAGGAGCCCGGGCTGACATGACTAGTCGTAAACCCAAAGTGGCACAGACTTACAGGGACAGGCATCCATGACCCAGCATCGAACGTGTCGGTCATCAGCGAGTGAATCCAGGCTGTAGCACTGGGCTAGCAGGACTCTGGTGAACCGGGCTGTAGCGGGCTAACAGGACTCCGGTATTCATCGCGTGACATTTCCCCGAAGGGACAGACACAGGAACGAAGAAGGACACATGCCGGCCAGCCTAAGTGTTCCGGAGCAGTAGCAAGCTACCATGGCTCAGTGGAAACACTAGGAGACATTTCCCGGTAAGAGAGGCTACTAAAGATAAACAACTAGATGGTCAGATCCCACACATACCAAGCATTTCAATAACATACACACAATATGCTCGATATGTGTAAATACAACATGGCATCACAACATGACTCTATGACTCAAGTAATTTATTCAATAGGCTTCGAGGAGCGAGATATTACAAACAGGGGTCTCATGACCCAACAATCAGAGCATACAAATCAAAGCACAAGCGGAAGCTATCATGTCTGAGTACAGACATCTATAAATGAAAAAGGCTGAGAAGCCTGACTATCTACCAGATCCTACCGAGGGCACAAGATCGTAGCTGAGGTATCAAGCTAAACGTCGAAGTCCACGTGGAACTACTAGTGAGACCGAAGTCTCTCTGCAAAAACATAAATAGGCAAACGTGAGTACAAATGTACCCAGCAAGACTTACATCAGAACTATCTACATATGCATCATTATCAACAAAGGGATGGTGGGGTTTAACTGCAGCAAGCCAGCTTTGACTCGGTGGCTATCCTGAACTACGACTGCGAGTAACTTTTTTGAGGTGGCGCACACGAGTCCACATATTCACCATATCAATACACCACTATGGATCCGCTCCCGTCTCCCTACGAGAACGCCATCCATAGCACTCACGCTTATCTTGCGTATTTTAGAGTATCCACTTTCACTTGTCTATGAACTGATATAAGCAACCCAGAAGTCCTTTTCCGCGGACACGGCTATTCGAATAGATTAGGTTAACCCTGCAGGGGTGTACTTCTTCACACACGCTCTCACCACTTACCGCCGTTTACACGACATGTACTCGGCAACCTTCAAGCGGAAGCCCAACGTGGGTGTCGGCCACGACCTACCTAATCACCTAAGTCTCTAGTCCAAGTTTATCGCCTATTCGGGTTCCATCCATGAGGAGATCCGGCCGGAGTTTCGCTCACAGCCCCAAACGATGTGAACAGGGTTCCCGAGACACCAAACGGGCGCCCGGTACACCGTGCCACGTGCCTACCGCATCACAGCCCACCCCTACGGTCAGCGCTGCGCACGGCCTCCAGCATACTACAAACACCAGAAACTACTTGCAACTCCTGGACAGAGGACAAGGGTGATCAAGAAGCCGAGAGGGTCCATTGGTTTCGGGCCCAATGCGTGGTAGTAGCTGAATCATGGATCACAAACACAGAACTCAGTTCCTGAGGACGGCTGCAATGAGACAACCCACCATGTACTCCTACATGGCCTCTCACCGCTACCTTTACCAAATCGTGTTCACACGCTTAGCTCACACACCGTAGGACATGTTCACACACCTCTGATTCATCCCCGATGAATCAGACCTGACTCAACTCTAAGCAGTAGCAGGCATGACAAACAAACATGAATGAGTAGGCACAACAGGGCTCAAACAACTCCTACTCATGCTAGTGGGTTTCATCTAATTACTGTGGAATGACAGGTCATGCAGAGGATAAAGGGGTTCAGCTACCGCAGCAAGTAACAGATGAATCGATGTTGTCCTAATGCAGTAAAAGAGAGCAGGAGCGAGAGAGTGGGATTTTATCGGAATGAACAAGGGGGTTTGCTTGCCTGGCACTTCTGAAGATAACATTGAGTCTTCATCAGTGTCAACGATCACATCATCGGTATCACGTCTATCGAGAGGGGACAATACCGGCAACACAGAAGGGAACACAATCAATGCAATGCACAATATGATGCATGATCATGACATGGCAAAATGAATGTGTTTTGAGCCAATGCAACTAGCAACAGATTAAATGAAGTTGGTTTGAATACAAGATTCAAATTCAAACTCCATATGTGATTATTTAAATGCCCTTTATTTGATTTGTGCTAAACAGCAGCTATAAGTTGTTCTAACATGCATGAAAATGGTACAGATGGATTCCTTGAATTTTTTTGATAATTTTTCATATATAAATTATTTAATTTGGAGTTACGGTTAATTTTCTATGAATTTTAGAAGTTTATATAATTTTCTGGAATTTCCTGAATATTTAGAATTAAAATAATTCCAGAAAATGAATTATGGCGTCAGCATTGCGTCACTATGACGTCAGCAGGTCAACAGACGCTGCTGGTGGTCAAACCTGACCAGTGGGGTCCACTGGTCAGTGACTGAGGCTGGTTAGTGTCAATGGCAGGTGGGGCCGGGTCAACAGACGCGTCAGCAGGTCAATACTGACGTGTGGGGTCGGTCAACGTCCATGTCAGCGTGGTCAAAGCTGACGGGTGGGGCCCATGTGGTTAGTTAAACTAAACAGAAAAAATACTAATCCTAATTAGGCGCAGGGGCCCACATGGCAGTGGCTCATAGGGTGATTAGCCCCTAATTAAGTGGCCACATCGGCGAATGACGCCGGCGACCACGGCGACGGCGAGACCTCGCCGGAGTTGCTCGGGACGGTGCTACGGCCCGCGGCTGGTCGCGCTGAGGGCACCAAGAGGAAGCCCGTGCTCCTGCGCATCCAGCGGAGGCAGCGGAAGGTCGCGGGGCGGCCGGGGCTGACGGCGGCGAGCTCGGCAGCGGCGGCCGGAGCTCGGGTTAGTTTGGGCTCGGCGTTAGGGTGCTCGGGAGGAGGAGCTGGTGGGATCTGCATGCTCCTGGGAGGGCACCGAACGCGTTGACACACTCAGGCACGGGCTATGGTGGCTAAAACGACGGAGGCATCATGGCCGGCGGCGATGAGCTCTCGGCTCCGGCGGAATCGAGCTAGCAGAGAGAAACAGAGGGGGGCGAGCATAAGGGAAGATGCAGGAGCTCACATGGGGTCGGAAGAGAAGCTCGGCGGGCTCGGGGAGGCTTCTGCGCCGGCGAATTGACGGCGGCGATCTCCGGGCACCAGAGATAAGGACGACGACGCTCCGGTCGTTTTCGGCCTCCTCTGATCGCGTGCGTCGGTGGGTAGCTCCGCGGGGTCAGGGCGGAGCTCGTGGGTGTGTCGGAGAGGCTAGGGGTGGCCGGTGGCCACGAGAGAGCTCGTCGGCGGCGGCGGGTGTGTTCGGTGGCTGCGCGCGAGAGAGCCAGAGGAGGAGAGGAGCTCGGGGAGAGAGTGAGAGGCCTGGGGGGGTGCGTGGCGTCGCGGACGGGGTCCAGGGCAACGAGAGGAAGCAGGAGGTGGCTAGGGGGGGAAGCAGGAGGTGGCCGAGGCAGCGTCGGCGAGCGCCACGCCTCGCCTCTGTTCGTCCTCCTGGCAGAGGAGGAAGAGGACAAGGGGGGGAAGGAGGTGGGCTGGGCCTGCGTGGGCTGCACAGGTGAGGCCAGGTAAGTCCTTCTCTCTCTCTCTTTTATTTCTATTCTGTTTTATATTTTTCTATTTCTGCAATTTGTTTTTGATTTGTTTTAGAATATCAAATCATTTTATAAAATCCTGGAAATAATTATGGGTACTTTCTGAATTATTTCAGTGACCCTTATCAATTTCCAACATTTATTTGAGCATTTAAATTATTTATAGTATTTAAATGCCCAAAGTCAAATACAATATGATTTAATTCAAAAATCCAAAAATGACCTAAGAATATAATCATCATTTTTGGCAGAGGTTTCCACCTTAACCAGAAATCATGAACTTTTCTTAGGAACCTTTTGGGTTTATTGAAAAGATTTTAATTCACCCTAGTTGAGTTGATTTAATGCTAGGGTTTGAACATCCCCATTTCAATTTTAGGCAAAAATTTAAACATGATGCAAACATGAAGCTAGCCTAGAGCACTACCAGCAGCTAGGGATGTGACAGGAACACAGTTCACGTCAATACGGAGACTATTTGCCCGGTTTGATCCTTGTTGTTACCATCCTCTTATGGAGTAACACGGTGTTTATCACAACCCGGCACGGTTTTATCATAAACCGGCACAATATGGAAGGAGTTATCAGTACTCGAGATTTAGGTTATCACCTTTACTACAAAAAGTTGGTAAAACCAACAATGTGATTCAATGTCACAGGTATGATCTATTTCATATTTGATTATTCTTAAGTGCAGCCTTGGTTATAAACCCGGGTTATATGTTGGGCATTATGACCCATCCGGCAGTAAACCGCCAGGACACTTTAAACTTGTTATATGCAGAAACAGGTTGAATAAAGCATGATTATAAATCGCCGGCGTTTATTAAACCGGCCTGGCTTTCGACTATATATCGCCATCATGATGATAAATTATTCAGTGTTTATTAAACCGGCCTGGCTTTAAGAAGATAAGTCGCCAGTATATATTTGGATTGCGCCATTGGAATCATGCGCTGATAAATCATTGGGTTATATTATTTAATAGCCAAACTTGGTTGAATTTTCATTATGATATTGAATGAATAAGGTTTTCATACCGTATTATATTATCTTGAATAGCCAACATGGCTGGATTTTATTATGGTTATTAATAACTGGTATTATTGAGGTTTTCAAAGTCGCTTTAGCGCAATGGCTATTATTTTATCAAAGGATATGATTTATTTTACAATAGAAGGAATAGTCCTAGTCGTTGCAGGCTTACGACCTGGCACTTGGGGGCTACATTATTCAAATTGAGATTACATGCAAGTCTCATGCCGCTACAAGCATGCACCATGACACTTGGGGGCTAATGCAAAGTCATTTTTACTAGTCTTATTGAAGACCTGACTCATCATATTATAATGAGCCGGCCCTTGGGGGCTACCAATTGCTCCTGTCAACAATTCAAGGTACACAAGTTTTTATCCATTATATTGAAGGGTCCACTCCACAGTTGGTAAAGCACAAAGTTCTTAACCTTGTGGACGTGGGTTCAAGCCCCATGATGGGAGTTACATCATATGATGTTATTTAAAATGAAGTATATAAAGTCACAGCTCAATATTATCTTACTGAACCGGCCCTTGGGGGCTACACTGATTGAAGTTTTTATAAGCAATTACAAGTCCCAGGTTGCTGCAAGCATGACAACCCGGCACTTGGGGGCTACATATATGGAGTATTCAGTTTATATAATTGAGATGAACAAACCGGATTTCTTCAAGGTTGAAACACTTATTGGAGCAAGTCTTAAGTTATCACTATGTTCTCCTCTTAAGACTTGGGGGCTACAGGTATTATGCATATAAAGAAGGAACATCTTCATTTTATCAGTTTTGAGCAAATCAGGAAGATCAATTACATGACACGGTGTCGACAAAAATTATGACCCGGCGCCATCAATATTTATAAACCGGCCATTTTGGTAATATTAAACTGGCAAGTTTTACATCTTCAAACCGGCTGAATATCAGATAAGTATTCTCAGACCCATATTTCTTAAACTGACGCTTTGGGAGCTGAGTCAAAGGAGTTATTCTTCACAATATTTCTCGATGACAAACCAATGTCGGCAAATTGATTATGAAGCTGGTCTGTTGACCCGAATTTCCCAGAAGGAGGAAATAACAAGAACTTAAGGATGATCAGGTACCGGTTTACAAAACTTCTTAACCCGGAGCATAACCTGTCAAATTTGTTCTTGTGTTTATTTTGCAGCATAAGTTTACCATGAATAAATCCAAGCTAAACTTGGGGGCTAATGTCGGGGATATACCCCGCAGCATAAACCGGCCGCAAGTTAACCCGGCCAGGACTTGGCGGTTTATCTAAAGACCCCGCTGACACTTGGCGAGTTACTGGCGACCCGCCCTGACCTGGCGGTTTACAAGCAACCCACCTGGTCATTATAACTCACTGGTGATCCGGCATGCGGGACAGACGAATGACAAGGCCCAAGGCCCAGAAGGCCGATTCACGCTTAATGGTGGGCCGGTTTAAGAAGAAAGGCATGAGGAACGTTTATCTTAGAAGGAGTTAAGACCTGGACTTGTATCTGGTTTGTATTAAAGATAGACTAGTCCTAATCCTAATAGGACTCCACACGTAAACCGCCCCTTCAACATATATAAGGAGGGGCAGGGCACCCCAAGAGGGACAGGATTCACAAGTTACACAAGTTCGACAAGTTAGGTTTAAACAATAGCTCTCGAGTTAGAGCACTCCTGTAACCGTGATCATCATCATCATCAATATCAATGAAGCAGGATGTAGGCTTTTACCTCCACCGTGAGGGGCCGAACCTGGGTAAAACATCGCGTCTCTCGTCCCTCTCAACCCCTCTCAAGCTACCACATAGATGCGTTGGCCTCGCGACTAAGTCCTGACACTAAGGACATCTGCCGTGACAATTCCACGACACGCGCGGTACTACCGCGCCCCCCATGCGGTACTACCACAAGGCAAAAGTCCCAGCCAGGGGGAAGGGGAACTTCCGTGCCTACTTCCGCAAATGAACGGAAGTAGCAAAAACCCGACACAGTAGTACTGCTGAGGGGCGATACTACTGCCTGACCGCATAGCGCGGTACTACCGCACGACGAAAGCGGTACTACCGCGGCAGGTGCGGATGTAAAAAATTACATCCGCTCCTACTACCGCAAAGGGGCGGCACTAGCCTGGTGGGCAGTGGTAGTGCGGCTCCAGGGGAGCGGTACTACTGTGAGCACCAGCAGCCAGTCAAAGGAGGCAGGAAAAACGGAGGAAGCTCCAAGGAAGAAGGAGGGGATAAAAGGAGACGTGTACGTGATGATTCCACCCAAACCTTTCCAACGCGGACCCCCTCTTAATAGTATGGCTTTCCTACGACTCAAATCCACCAAAAAGAAACGTAGAAAAGATGCCGTCTTCGTTAGTCTTCGAGGGGCACCCAATCGTCTTGTGCCTAGCAAAGAAGTGTCTGGAAAACTCATGGCACACGATTAGTTCGCAAATGCGTTGTCATCAATCACCAAAACACTTAGGGATAAATATGTCCTTACACCAGTCCCAGCACGCTGATTCGTTGAAAACGGCGTCGCGAGTAACGTGCACTCGCTTGTCCACGGGGTCGTAGACGCGCCACGCCTTGGACTGTCCGTGCTCGTACCCGATGAAGACAGTGCGCAGGCTGCGGTCGTCTAGCTTCTTGAGGTCTGGGCGTGTCACCTTGGCGTGTGTGACACACCCAAACGTGCGGAAGTATCTCACTGTTGGCTTGTCGCCGTGCCATGCTTCATATGGCGTCATGCCGCGCACCGCCTTCGTGGGCGCGCAGTTCAGCAGGTGCACGGCGGTGGTCACCGCCTCCCCCCAGAACTCATTCGGCACTTCTTTCGCCTTCAGAAGACACCGTGCCGTCCTGACGACGGTCTGGTTCCAGTGCTCTACGACGCCGTTTTGCTGCGGCGAGTACGGGGCAGTGAGCTGCCGGCGTACGCCACGGTCAGCGCAGTACTCCCCGAACTCTGTTGAGGTGAACTCGCCGCCCCTGTCAGTTCGGAGCGCGCGCAGCTTGACGGAGGTCTCCACCTCGACGCCGTCCTGCCAGCGCTTGATCGCCGCGGGTGCCTCGTCTTTCCTGCTCAGGAGCACGATCCACATGTAGCGTGACTTGTCATCCATGAGCAACAGAAAGTACCTTTTCCGTCCGTGCGCCGGCGGCGAGATCGGGCCGCACAGATCACCGTGGACCAAATCCAGGCGATCGCCGGCTCGGTAGTTCGCCTCCGTGGGGAATGGGGCGCGGTGCTGCTTGCCGACAAGGCAGCTATCGCAGACCTGATCGGCGTGCTCGACCAGGGGCTTGCCGCGTACCATGCCGTCCTGGGCCAGCTTCCGGAGCGCGTCGAAGTTCAGGTGGCCGTAGCGCGCGTGCCAGCGCCACGCGTCCTCACCAGCCATGGCCGTTAAGCACACGGGCCGCGTGATCTCCAGCTCGACGGTGTAGAGGCGGTTCCTCGATCTGTATACATTGGCGATGATGTTCTCCTGACGATCGCGCACCACCATCATGCCGCTCCGCACCAGAGCAGTGCAGCCCGCCTCGTCCAGCTGTCCGACGGAGATGATCGAGGTACGTAGTTGAGGTATGAAGTATACTTTTGAAAGCACACGGTGACGTCCTCCGTGAGCGACGAAGACCGCCGTCCCGCGCCCCTCGATCTCGACCACCGACCCGTCACCGAAACGAACCGTGCCGGCGACGTGGCGATCTAGCTTCGAGAAGACGGTGGAATTGCCCGTCATGTGGTTTGATGGTGTCTATATGCCAGACAGGTTCCTTGGTGTCGCCGGCGGCCCCGAGGCTGACCTCAGCGCCCTCCTCGTGAAGATGCACGAGCTGATCGCCGCGCGCGTCCAGTTCGTGCTCTGCAGGCAGTGGCGTCACGTGCGCCATGAGGAGCGTAGGATCCTCGTCCTCTATTGCCGCGAGGTGCGCCTCGCCGCCGCCCTCGTCCTTCATCTTCTTGCGGCACTCGCGAGCCCAGTGGCCGCTAATACCGTAGTAGCGGCAGTTGCCGGAGCGCTTGGGTCCATCTTTTCCGCCGCCCGGGCGGGCGGCACCCTTGCCGCGGTCGCCGTGGGCCTTTCCATGCCCCTTCTTGCCGCCATTGGCCCCCCCGCTAGAGGACCCGCCTTGATCACCGCGCCCGACCCGCGTGTTCCACTCCTCCAGAGTGAGCAGGAGCTTGCTGCCGCCCTCCTTTTCGGCGTCCAGCTCGTACCGCTCCTCGGCCGCCTTGAAACGACCGATAATTTCCTCGATCGATGTCGTGTCCAGGTCGACCAGGTTGTCGATGGAGATCGCGAGCTGCGAGTACCGCTTGGGCACGATTCGCAGCCACTTCTGGATCACGCGCTTGTCGCTGATTGCGTCTCCAAGCTCGCCGAGGCGCGCGCACATCCCTGTGAGGCACATGGCCAGATCATCAATGGACTCACCGGGTTTGTGTCGCAGCTGATCGAATTCTCCCCGCAGGGTCTGGGCCTTCACATCTCGGACGCGCGCGGAGCCCGCGCGCATGGCGCGGATCGCCTCCCACAGCTCTTGGGAGGTCTGGTGCTTGCGCAGCATGGGCAGTATCTCAGGGGGCACCGATCGGAGGATGAACTCCATCGCGCCCTTGTCGTTGCGGTACCCGTACTCGTCGTCAAGATCCTCCGGCCCAGGATCGCGCGCCACATCCCTCTTGCCTGCATCCGGACCTCCATGAGGAGGCTCCACTCGGCGTAGTTCGTGCGGGTCAATGGTGGCACGTTGGCGTGACCCGACACGACCGGAGCGAACTGCCTCGCCACCGCCAGCTCGCGCCCTTGGCCGGCTGCGGACTTTGGCGAGCCTTTGCTACCGTCGTCGTCGGCGTTCCCCGCCTTCTTCTTGCCATCATCACCTGCCATCACAGGATCCTAGCAAACGGGGCTCTGATGCCACTTATCAGACCTAGCGCTCGAGCTCACACGAGAGAGACAGAGGAAGACCATGATGTTTTTGTGCCGCGTTTAACCTCGCAGCTTTTCTGCTCTGTATTTCTCTTCTTATTTAGCTATTACAACGCTAACTGAAACCGGAAAATAAGCCACGCCTGGGTCATGAGCACTGCCATCCCAGCGCTCCCCGCGCATCACTCGCGATGTGGCCATGACCATCTTGTTCGTGCCATCCCACGATCGGGTCAGGGCCGCGGAGAAACCTAACAAACTACGACCGAGACGCAGCTCGGATTATTTGAACTGAAAACAAGTTTCTCTGACGAAACTGACGGAGACCAAAACTACACCTATATCTGTAGAAACTGAAAACGAACTTCTCCAGCTGATTAACTGACAGCTGTCCGCTCACTTCATGTCCGTCAGCTGCTCCAGCCCCCCTGCCACGCGCTCTTTCCAGCTGCTGCACGCCGTAGCCTTCTTCTCCAGCACCGCTTTCACTTCCATGGCAGCGGCCGCTGCTTTGGCTTTCTCTTCCTCGATGCGCCGTATCACTCCCGCTGCCAGGTTCTCCTGGTCAACCAGCGCTTTGGCTTTCTCGCCGTCGGCAAACTCCGGCTTCGGTGCCGGCTGCTGCTGCTGCTTCTGCTTGGTTTTGGTGGCGGCAGCCATGAGGAAGCGTTGGCAAGGAATCGTGGTGGACGCTGTGATGGATGGATTGGCTGGTTGATGGTGGTTGTGAATTGTGATCGAGAGAGGTGAGATGAGATGGGAAGGTTGGCATGATGCATCGTGTATATATTTAGGTGCTTGGCATGGCATGGTAATGGATGGAAATGGAATGTATGGTTGATTCAAAACTTGCAAAAGGAGCAAACCTTTGGTTGGAATTAATCAGGCGTACGTTCACGTGTAAAGAGGACGTGAGGCTACATCCATGCAGTCATGTGTGAGGAAAGGTTTAGGGATCTTTGTGCGGGTTGCTAGCTATGGATCTTTGGAGGGAAGCTAGCTATGGACGTTGCTACAAGATGAAGGTTGGGCTGGGCGTGGCCGGTGGCGGTGCCGGCGGCGGCGTTCAGCCCGGATCCGGTCTTGGCCGACGGCTGACCCGGATCCGACCATGGTGGTGGCGGCATTGCCTCTACCGGGGATGACGGGCCATGTGGTGGGTCCTTCTGGCGGCACCGTTGGCGGCGGATCTTCGGATCCCGTGTCCGGGCGTGGCGGCCAAAGCTTCCTCCGGTGTCGACGGCGCTTGATGCGGGATCGCGGCGGCGGTTGCCGTTGTATGGGTGACGACATCAGCTGGCGCGACAGTGGGTGCTCCATGTAGCGCCTGGAATCGGGGCGGCTGCCCCACTTCATCAGCGGCAGCGGATTCCGGGGTCGTGCGGTCGACTAGGAGTCCGGATCTCGAGATGGTGACGGCCTTCTGAGGCTGGTGGCGGTATGGGACGTCCCTTTCATCAATAGACCCGGTTCGATGCAATTCGGCGGGTGAAACATGTGCCTCTTTCGGAGTTGTCAGGCGGTGCCTGTCATCGGCAAGTGAAGCCACCGGTGGATGTGCTACCGGCGGTTGCTACGCACGACGTCTTATATGAAGACGTCAAGTCGTGCCTGTTACCAACAGGTGATGCACGGTGGCTCTAGTGGAGGTGTCAAGTTTAGCCTGTTGTTGTTGGATCGAAGGTGGTGCGACAGTAGCAGGAGGCAGGCGGTATGGGACGTCTTTGTTTTTCATGTCTCCTCGAGAGGTATCCAGCTATCGAAGCGTTGGTAGCTCGATAAGGGCGGATGGTACATACGACTTCAACGACGAGTTTTTGCATTCCGGTGAAAACACAAGATCTCCGATCGCTATGTCGTCGCGCGCCTGCGTCGTGTCCTTATGAAGGTGGTGGATTGAAGCTTTGCTTTGGGGATGAGAATCCGAAGTTCAACCTTGTGGTGGACTCTCCATCATCGGTACACATGCGGTGATTCCTTCTTGAAGGCGTAGCCTAGGAGTTGTATTGTTTTCTTTTATGTTGTGTCTTGTATCATAGGGTTAATTAGTGGCTACCTGGGGGAGTTACTGTCGCGAGGTATACAGCCTCAGGGTTTGTTTTTCACTTTCTTTCTGGGTCAATGATGTTCGGCTGCTGGATTTTACAATATTAATAATATATGGTTGCATGCATCGTTCTGATGTAGAGGCCGGGGAATATACTCCTTTTCAATAAAAAAATATTTCACCAATGAAAATGCCAAGATTTTACAAACTTCGGTTCTACCAGATATGATGATTGACTTCATGTTTTTAGTGTGAATATACATATTTTACTTGCACAAATTACTTTACATGTTCTGCTGTGTCACTGTACACTTTAATCACACAACTATGTATCTTTACTCCAGTACATATTTATCCATTGTTCGTATGTGTGGTGCTCACTTCCTGAATAACTTGTGAGAGACGAAGAAGCCGAGCGAGAAAGCAGCGATGGCTATGGCGACCACCTCCTTGTTGTTCCATGCCTTCTCCACCACGCTGTCCGCCCACTTCATGTCTGTCAGCTGCTCCAGCCCCCCTGCCACGCGCTCTTTCCAGCCGCTGCATGCCGTGGCCTTCTTCTCCAGCACCGCTTTGGCTTCCACGGCAGCGGCCGCAGCTTTGGCTTTCCCTTCCTCGGTGCCCCGTATCACTCCCGCTGCCAGGTTCTCGACCACCGCTTTGGCTTTCTCGCCGTTGGCAAACTCCGGCATCGGTTGCGGCTGCTTCTGCTTGGTGTTGGTGGCGGCCGCCATGAGGAAGCGTAGGCAGGGGATCGTGGTGGACGCTGTGATGGATGGATTGGCTGGTTGACGGTGGTTTGAATTGTGATCGAGAGAGCTAGGTGAGATGAGATGGGAAGGTTGGCATGATGCATCGTGTATATATTTAGGTGATGGATGGAAACGGAATGTATGTTTGATTCAAAACTTGCAAAAGGAGCAAAATCTTTGGTTGGAATTAATCAGGCGTACGTTCACGTGTAAAGAGGACGTGAGGCTACATTCATGGACTCATGTGTGAGGAAAGGTTTAGGGATGTTTGTGCGGGAGGCTAAATGGATCTGGTGGGAAGCTATAGCTATGGAGGTGAAGAAAGGAAGAAAGAATGCTTGCTATGTATGGTAATCGTGGCAGCCAAGCTAGCTCAATCAATCGCCGACCGCACAAGGCCACCTTGTTCACATCTATCGGAACGTCATCGAAAAAAAAAACAGCGCAACTTGAGAAAAGTGTAATCTTAGCGTGCAAGGCAGACCCCTCAGAATTTAGATTATAATATAATCTCCCTATAATCTTTCTCAAGTTTATCACTCACTTATTACTCCCTTAGTTTCATATGCAATGTAGTGCCCTTAGATTTTTCTAAAAGTCAAACTTTAGTAATATAAAAATACGTGTCAGGGTGTATCTAATGATATGGATTTTGTACTCTAGATGTAAATAAAACTTCTCTACAAACTTGCTCAAATTTTATAAAGTTTGACAACTGATCATCATATGTAACAGTACGACGGGTTGATGAGATAATCCATTTGGACTCATGTAATCGTTATGATACGTGTCAGGGTGTATCTCATGATATGGATTTTTTACTCTAGATGTTTTTTTTTTCGAAAAGGGGGTATTGCCCCAGCCTCTGCATTTGAATGATGCATACGGATAATATTATTAAAAAGCAAAATATCCAACATCAGTATCCAAGTCTCGACTAATAAATGTAAAAGGCTCCACCAGAGCTAAACAGAAATAAGGAAAAGCCACAACCGGCTGGCATAAAAAGAATAGCACTACATGCCTATCCTATTACATGACCGTCATCCAAACCAGTTGAAATTTTTTACTCTAGATGTAAATAAAATTTCTCTACAAACTTGCTCAAATTTTATAAAGTTTGACAACTGATCATCATATGTAACTGTATGATGGGTTGATGAGATAATCCATTTGGATCATGTAATCGTTATGATGCAATCTAGACATTTTAATCGCATTTCAAAATCTATCACCTCAATTGTTGACGCACCGTGCACACCATCGATGACAGAAACCAATGCCCCAACCTCACTAGAGCTTGAAGCGTCCTCCTCCACCATTGCAAATGGCGCCGACCGTGCCTCCTCTCCTCCCCTCCCCTCCCCACTCCATTAAACTCGACCTTACCACAACCAAGATTTTTTATTATTGATAAACTTTGTTGCGGTGTTCATCGTGGAAACTGAATGGCACTCCATAACCAATATTTAGACGGGAAATAATTGACTATTAATTTTGTTTGATGCTGCTATGAATATGAAATCCGGAATCACCACCCGAGCGAAGGGGGTGGAGATTTGACCCATATTTGACTCCATGTTTTGTGTGACTCTTCTAGTAGAGATGACATCCCTGTTGATAGTAAGGCAAACACAACACACATCACACAAGGCTTTCTTCAACAAAACATAGTGTCCGCGTCAAACTTTTGCTAGTCCAAACAGAAGAGACATACTCTGCTAAAAACTTAAAACATGCCCACCCCAAGGCGACCAACCCTTAGAGACTGGTTTTAAAGTAGTTAAAAATGCCACAAATACATAAGGATTGTGATAGTGTCCTACCGTTCCGAATTTAACCAACAAAACCGAGCGACCATTCGTAGCTCCATGAGTGCATGCAATTGGATTTTCTTCACATGTGTGATTATTAGTGCATCTCTTTCATCATGTAGGTGCGCATGCCACTTATTAGAAAGCCTAATTACATGCACGCATGTAAGGCGAAACCGATGACATCTCTTTAGATTCTCTTGTATTTCAAAACTTTAAAATATTTTGTAGCTCAAATCGTCTGATACAAAAACTACTTTTACATAAAAGATTCTTCGCGACAAGATCTTTAAAACTAGACCCCATGTTGGTACGTTCCGACACATTTTTGAGTAAAAACTTACCACAGGTGTATTACGCAAGTTATCATGCTAGTTGAGCATATGTTATCATGTTGATTACACAGAAACTACTGGGGCATAAAAATTGTTCCTCCCGTCTTCTCTTCGTATGGACATGTGTGCATGCAGTAGAGGTAAAATTTGATGTCATCTTAGATTCTCATATATTTTGAAACTTTAAAATATTTTATAGCTTAAACCATCAATCCCATAGAAAAATCGTTTTCACAAAAACAAATTTGTTGTGATGAGATCTACGAAATTAGATCTCATGTTGATATGTTTTGACGACTTTTCTTCATGTAAATAATTACCAGGCATGGGTTAAGTAAGTTATCAGCTCTGATATGTGTATATATTATCATGCTATTTACACATGAGTTGCCGTGGTACATTTTGAACAACTTTTTTTGGGGCAAAGTTATCATGGTGTTTGTGCGTGAGTTACCATGCCTACGATCCATATGTTACCATGCTATCTACAGATAAGTTATCGAGGGTATGTTTTCAAAAAACTTTCTTCCCTAGGGTCAAAGTTATCACAGTGTTTATACGTGAGTTATCAAGTCTACAGTGCACATATTATTGTGCTATTTACATGGAGGTTATCGCGAGGGGAGGGGGA
>NC_041392.1:685171270-685173373 GCF_002162155.2 Triticum dicoccoides | reverse complement strand
AGTCCAAGAATGTACCTTGTTTGTATATAAAAAAAGGGAGCTAGTTCGACTGGTGCTCGCCTTAGGAATAATTACTAGAGGTCATGGGTTCAATTCCTATTAAGAGTAGAATATTTTTTTTGCCTATTTCAATTAGGGCGTGACGTGATGAGTTGACTGGATAGAGCCATTGGTGATTTAAGAACATCTGCAGTCGGACCATACAAATTTGACCTCTTAGATGCCCGTGGAAGCGCCTGGCCAGTAGCTGGATGTGTCCGTTTTGAGTCATTATTTGTCAGTCCGCGCAACCACACATCTCATTTTCTTCCTTATATGTTCGGTGACTTGCGTGTGATTGGTGGAGATGAAGAGAGAAAAAGAAAATAATAAATAAAGAGAAAAGGTGGTCCGGGTGAGGCCGCATCCAACGTGGCGGACTGACCAACGTGGCGGACTCGCCGCAGGCAGAAGACCCTTTGTGGCAGCCATGCAAAACGGCGCAAGGACAACGAGGAGGAGAATGATCTTCACCATAGTCATATAGTGTTCGCGTCTCTCTTTTCGTGGGGAGATGTTTCTTTGTGAAGTGCGAGTATAATATATGCACATATCATTAGCATTATTTGTAGCATCGGAAACATCTCCGTGGCGTGCCGTCGCTGGATGGGTCTTCTGCCTGCCGCGAGTCATGCAGCACGTAGCTGTTGGCAGATCTTTGCATCGACGTGATGATCTGGGGCGAACCGTGCTATACGGACGACACATCTTGGACGATACGCGTACGACGTTTAAATCCAACCGGTGAATCTCATACCCAGCCGAGCAATTAACCGCTGGATAAGAAGGTCGTCTGTAGATCGTCCAAGCATTTTCGTCCGTGGAGCAGTTTCGATCTGGGGCGGCGTCGAAATACGAAACTACTCTGCACACGATTTTGCATGCACGATTCCTGGACGATGCATTCCTTGGACAGTGCAGATTTGTAAGACAATACAATCCAACGGTTGCTTTTGTCCATCGTGCATAAATCGTGCAGAAAGCCATCGTCCGTGTAGCACTGCTCGTCGAAATATCCGGGTCGCACAAGGAGGGCGCCACCGGATACGTTATCCTCGCCTCGCGGTTCGCCGTGGAATCCGTGGATGCCACGCGGCTCGCCGCGAGGAACCAGCTGAGCCAGAACACCTCGCTCTCTGGCCTGGTGAGGGACGCCTACGAGGGGTGCCTGAACATCAACCGCGTCGCCAACGAGATGCTGCCCAATTGCCGCTTCGCGGGGGTCGCCGACGAGTTCGCCCGTGGGGTGAAGAGCTTGGAGAGCTGCTGGATCCGGCTGATGCGGCCGCCTGTGAAGTCGACACCGTTGTACAACTTGGTCTGGGCCGACCGATACAAACTACTGCTAATTCACTTGCTTGATGGTAAACTACTAGGCATATGAGCGTATACGACGGACCTAGAGGCCGTACGTACACAAAAAGGAGCAATCAATAAAATATGCGGGGTTTGGCCACACCGTTACATAGCTAGTTTCTCAAGTACTATGATCTAAGAGCATCTCTAACCGATTCTTAATAATTTAGAAGAGTAAACCGTCGAGTATCCTGTAGAGGTGTATATTTTCTTCTTTGAAATGTGTAGTTTTTGGCCGAACTCCTAAACTTAACTTTCTAAAATTCATATTTGCTTCATGCATTCCGTCAAACACTTGCTATGCGTCTCCACTGCGACGATGGTGACCATGTCGGGACGAGAAACACTGGCGAGGAGGACGCATCATCGTTGACACCATGATGTGCGGCCATGTTCCTGTTCTTCGTCGACGTTGGCTTCGTCCGCCCCGGAGGCAACAACACATAGATTGCCTCCTCTACCTCGCCTTCCTCTACTACATCTCGAGCTCCATCCACCGCCCCTCCACCTCGATCTCATCGTCGTTCTGCTTCCCCGACCCTCACCCAACTCACCATCAACCACCCCAAGGTGACCCGTGTCTCTTCCTGCCTATCCGGCTCCATTTCTCGTCATTCGTGTGCCGGCCCGCTCAAATTCGTACATGCCTGCCATAGTCAGAGCTTCGTAACCGAAGTTGGACACACTGGCGCCTCATCCACTCTTGTA
>NC_041392.1:685145718-685171087 GCF_002162155.2 Triticum dicoccoides | reverse complement strand
GGACGTGCAAGGCTTACGCAACCCCTCGCTGCAGACGCCCGGGGCACGCGATGCCGTTCCAGCCAGCTGCTCGAGGGCTACCGACGAGTGGCGGACCACAATGCGGTGCAGCGGCAGCAATCCGGGGTACGGTTGCGGCAACACGGACGGACTGGGAGGTGTGGGGGCGTCTCCGAAACAATTGTTTTACACTAGTTGGCCTGCTATTTAGTATATTTAGGGATCGAGAGGTAGCTGGAGTAAAAATTACCCCTCTCTCTAAAGCTTTTGTGGGATCAGTTAGGTGACGGTTAGAGAAGGAAAAGTGAATTTATCCTCCTCTAGTACCTTTTATGGGATCGGTTTGAGATACTCAAGTGTTAGTGGCAGATCAAGGTATAATGGACTACTTGAGCGCAACACGCACTATGCCCCATCGTTCTTATGTAGAATTAATAATATTTTTCTGTTAAGGGTTATTATGACAATTCATATTCCACGCATAGTGTGGAGGTGGTCGAGCAAACACGGTACCCCGCGGGCACTATAGGTCTGCCATGTAGGACCATACTTCCGGTTTTGGGAAGGTTTCGCTCTTTCTCTACTGGTTTTCTGTCTCTTTTATTATTTTATTTTTATTTCCTTTTCATGTTTCCTTTTATATTTTCCATTTTTTTTCCTTCCCAGTTTTTAGTTCGTGAATAATTTTAAAATTTATGATGATTTTTGTAATTCAGGAGCATACTTTAAATTCTTCTTCTCTCTTTTAAGCTCATAATTTTTTTTCAAATTTATGAACAATTTCATAAAATCATGAAGATTTTTTTATATCGTGACCATTTGTTAAATCCATGAACACTTTTTTTAAATCATGACCATTTATTAAGAATTGTGAACATTTTTAATTCATCGAATAGTTTTAGAACTTGAGGAGATTTTTTAATTCACGAATAAGTTTTATATATTCATGAACATTTTTTAAATTCGTGATTATTATCTAAATTCATGAATGCTATTAAAATTTGTGAACATTTTTAGAAATTCACAAAGTAAATAAATTATTTAATACTTTCTAAAAAGGATTTTAATAGAAAACCCAACCAAAATAAAAAAGTCAACTGAAAAGTCCACCAAGAAAAAAAAATGATAGTGCAATACAGACAAAGCGCTACAAGGGCCACGATGTCGTGTGTGATTACTTAACACGTGGAACCGGAGCTTTTAGACTCTCGGTTATTACGGTTGATTTTTTTTCAATTTAATTTTGTCTATGGTGGGTTGGACTTTAATTATGCTGGGTGCGGTGGTGTTTTCTTATATTGGTATCGAATTGGCTTGCTGTTCGAGACGGTTTTTGTTTTGAGAGGGAGATGGAATTGTTTGGTCTGTGGCTGTAGTATCGTTACACATTTTTGTCTTGGTGACGGTCAGTGGTGGTTACGTAAGCTTCTTTGTATCCCACAAAACCAATCGATCACATTCAAAAAACACATGCCGAGACATAAGACAATATGAACACCATATATGGTCGTTGCAACAACATGAAAAGGGGCCCAAACAACCTAAACATGAAAAATATCCGCTTATAGGTGGGCCCACTAACGACCACAAATGCCCAATGCACCAAGAACCAACATTCCTCGTAATCTTAGAATTTTAGAATAATCTTTAGATCCACAAACATCATTTGATTCCACCATTAGATTTCACGAATGCACGACCCATGTATGTCGCAGGGTGCAATAACATAGCTATTTTGACCAAATAAAGTGGCACCTTGAATACAATGGCCCTTATAGGCTTCTTGCTATACAACCAAATAGTGGCGAGAAAACATGCATCAAACTAAAATTTGGCCAACATGAGAATGTTGTTCCCATTCCCATAATGCCATGCAGGATCCACAACCCGACCAGATGTGGGAACCACTTTAAAAGACACTAAAGCTCTCGTAGGCCCCATTCCTAGAGAGCTTAATAATTGTGAAGATCTGTGCAGAAGATCAGGGTTGCTTCTTGTTGTTTTATGATTTATTTATTTAATCTTTCTATAGTTTTGTTTGCGAACTTTTTTTAACCAAGCTCCATGTGGTAGTGTTCCGTGGATCGGCTGCCCCTGGCGGCGGAGATAGTAGAGGAGGTGACTTAGAACTATCCCGAGCGACAGAGTTGGAGGAAGACGAAGAGGGGACCTAGATGAAGATCAGGGACATATTCTTGCAAAAAGTAGATAACCAAAGCTATCCATTAAAAAAAAGCAAAGACCACCAATAGGGAATTAAAACTAAAAATGCATGCACAAGAGCACACGCACAAGGTGTGGCCATACACACGGGCCCTTCACGATATCACTCTTCTCCCTCTGGGTGCATTGTGTGGTGTCAAATGCCAGTCATCAGGAGTAAGCACCCCTGTTGTCTTGATGAAGTTAAGTCACCATCATCGCTTGGGTCACCCAGGCTGAATTATTAGTGCCAATTCTAGCGACTAGCAGAGTATGTTTTCAAGATATGCTATTGTGCCCACAAGATTCGACATTATTCAAATACATTCGACACGATTTATGTTCTTTCCAAGATTTACAATTGCACCCACAAAGTTGCTAGCGCAGTGGAGATCAAACCTCCGATTTGACATCATGTATGACCCCTCTAGTGGGAGATGACATGTCTATTGATTTTTTTGGTTGCGGCATCCGTGTTGATAAAGACATGAACTACGGATGCAGGACCATGCTACTGCCCCATCAATTTAACTAGATAAATCTGGAGCTACATGCATTGCAGAAACCACCCCACGTATGGGATGGTTTCCAATATTTTGTTGGGCCCTACCGTGGCTTCATCTTCGTCAAGTTTACTTCCATGTTGCTCGGTTTTAGTCACAACATACTCTCTCTCTCTCTCTTTGTGTGTGGGAGGACCACACCTTTTTACAAAAGAAGCTTGCTCCTCTGTAGGTGACATGGGACACAGAATTAAAACCTTTCATGTGCAATGCCTATTGCAAGAAAATGTCACTTGACTTTATCATACATCTTCTCAAAATCCACTTTAAAGACAATTTCATTGAGTTTTTTCGAATTAATTTCATGCATAGTTTCATCCGCTTTAAACACAAAATATACATGTATTTTCTTCTATGAAACATAGCTTCGTGGTTGAACTTTTGCTTGTCCAAATAGGAAGGACCTCCTCTGCTAAAACTAAAAACGAGCCCATCCCGTGGTCATTGATACTTAGTGATTGGTTCTTAAGTACGTAGTTGGAAATTGCACGGATACATATCCTCTATGGAGCACGTAACACAAAACTACAAGTCCAGGATTTTTAACTAACACTTGCAACTCTATCAGTAACTTGTAATAAAATACATAATCTTTCCGACCACTTACTTAATATGAAATATGAAATATGCATGTGCCATATTTCATTCACTATTTTTTTTTTTTTGAGAAACCCACATTTCAGTCACTAGAGTGATGGCTTGGTTCAGTTCTAAGCGGGCCAACCCATGGCAAGTTGAGCCAAAAGATTGATTACCAGAGTTTGTGCAGTTTTTATGTAAAAAAAAAATCTACTAGAGAAGGTTGCAAACATGTAACAAGGGATGATGACTGAGTGAGGAAGGATACGCCGACAAGGAAAAAGAAGGATCCTAGATTTCTAGATTTTATTTGCAAAAAACGGGTATTTGCCACCTACAAAATGGAACCGCGCAGATCATAAGAATTGACCAATGATTGATTTAAGATCGTAAGACATTTTGGCAGTGTTTGTTTCTCCCCTTTGTTTGGTTGATGGCAATCAGAACGGCGATGGGTGGTCGTGGCACGGTCGTTGTCCTCGTTGGTGACTAGGCTCAGATCCGAATCTGGAGTCCTAGATCTTATCATAGTGGGCCCACCCTATGGTTGGGTCATCGTCCAGGGACTATCATCGAGGAATGAGGGAAGTACCAGGCCAAAGCTATGTGCTTCGGTGCCGATGATGATGACACCTATCGGTGTCGGATACCTCATAGGGTGCATCACGGTACTCTTCCCTCCTCTTGTCTCTGCTCCGGGTGGAAACCCTTGTCCATTGTGGCGGACCCGGTAACGACGACATATTTTTGCCGTAATCCTATTAGCTGAATCGTTGGTGAATATCTCCTCCGGTTGCGGCGGCGATTCTTGGTTTGGTTTGGATCGTCGCTCGAAGCATTATTGGCTCCAGTGCATGTAGGATTGTTTGATTATTCAAATTTACAAGTGATTGCTCATAGGGTAGCTCGGTACTGCTCCACGGCCCAGAGCGATAGGCAGAAGGCCCTCTCCGATGGCAATTTGGTGGGGCTCGGTGGCACTGAAAATTCTAAATTTACGGACAAATTGATACGGGCTACCCTCTATGGACGAGGTGACCCCACCTGTAACCTCTCCTCTCCCCCCTTGATTTTAGTGGTGGGGCTTGACTGGTTCCCAATTAGCTTCCTGCACGTGACCCTGTAGATTGCAATCCGTAAAAGCGGTCCGTAAGTGTAGTAAAGCTCCGGCGGCACAGTCTATTGGTTTCATCTAGGAGGCGCTAGATCATTTCTCGTCGACAACTGAGGCCGCTTATAGTTGTGGTTCTGCACCTCCTGTACTTCTACTTGACAACAAGTTGTCAGCGTCCAGCTATGTGCTCCTGGTGCACACTGGATGATGCTTGGCCTCAATGCCTTCTATTGTTTGGCCATGTGGCTTTATCTATAGATGTGAACGAAAGGCTATTTTATATAGAGAAAAATGGAATCGAATGCAAGATTATCTCTCCTCCCCCTCAACAAAAAAAATATAGTCATGGTACCACAATACGTGTGTTGGCATACCATCACTGGACACCTCACTTACATGTTACTAGCGAAATACCGGTCCATTGATGTGGTGGCATGTGACAGATTGTCCTCGGTCATCACCGTTGTACTCGAAGGCACGGTCGGAGCCCTCCACCGTTAGCACTTGGTCGTCCTCAAGCGCTCGACCGTCGATCTCGTCCTCGAGCGCCTGTTGCTCTTACTCGCGATTGTTTCGACAACCATCAGCACATGGACTGCTGGAGTAATCCAAACACGTTACTAAAAGTTTGGTAAAAGCTAGTGTTGGCAGTGTTCTAATCTAGTATGGTTGATGTTCTTGTACGTGTCCAAGAAGTCCGGGAGCCCTACGTGTAACGAGTCCGGCTAGTAGCCGTGTCATAGTACACGTACTAGTAATAGTCCTAGTCTGTTTAGGTGTCCGGCTAGGTTAGTTAGTAAGGGTCGGTTAATGCTTATTATAGATAATATGCACAGCCCTGAGAAACATTGTAATGTGGAAGAAAAAAAGAGAGAGAAGATGGGCGCGGCACTTGCCCTTGGCTATTAGTTTTTCATGCGCATATTTATCGTGTGTTTTGAATGTAATCGATCCCATAGACAAATTTTCAACAATTGATATCTAGAGCAAGGTTCAAAGATTTGAAGCTGCGATTGCCCCGGGGTGGCGATCCGACTTGCGCCTCGGGGCGTGCAATACAGTCGCTGGTGTAGCGACAAGGAGTGGACGATATAGTCACTGGTGTAGCGATGAGGAGGAGCAGGCAATAGTCATCCGAGCGGCGATAAGAAGGCGGTGAGGGTGCCGTCGCAAGCAAGGTGGCGGGTGATTGTCATTTGGCAGAACGACCTGGAGGAGGGCAACAAGGCTGTCATCGACAAGGCATTGGTTATCGTTGATGGTTATGGAGGTGCCGAAGTTGCGACACCGAGAAAATCATAAAGATCATCATTGAAGGGTGCAAGGTGGAGATGACGAAGTTGCGAGCCATCATCAAGGTGTGCACATGAGTTATTGTAATGTGCGTCCAAGACCTCGGGTGTGTGAGTCGTGTGCTGCAGTTGAGATGCGTCACTAGCAAAGGAGAATTGAGAGCGAGTGCTGATGGAAAGAGGAAATTGTGCTTTGCGTTTCTGTTCGTGATAAAGAAGTTTCGGCGAGTTCATAGTTCATATACAGTGAAGTTGAGTTGCACGTATTTGGCGACTTGTGATGCGGTCGGACGGGGAAGTTGTTTGGTAAGTTCTGTCACCAACGACAACAAGAGAGTCAATATGTGGCGGGTAAAGAGAAGTGTCTCCCCGTATGCAGTGGTGAATCTAAGGGGCAGGCTTTAACAGGCTTGAGCGTGCCCTCCAAAGTTGCAAATTTTCTCTATACATGTATGCATCGCCATGGATTTGGATGGAGAACTGGAAAAGGTCTGTTCGTTGTCCGCCGTAGCTGCCCTAGCACAGGAAACACAGGGCAGGGATGAACCGGTATGGGGCCTTGGCCCTTGGGCCTTAGTGGCTTAGTGGGCCTATTTGTAATGCCCAGATAGACTGCTGCATTACCCCAGCACTAGTGACTGAACGAAAAAAATCCCTCTGTACGCTTTCTCTCGCTTCAGCAGTTGCAGCAGCAATCCCGTCTTCTCACGTCTACGTCCGTGCCGCCGCATGTCCGTGTCCGCGCACGTACGTGTTGAGCCAGCCGACGCCGGTTGCCGATGTATGCTGAAGAGAAAGTCGACTAGATCATAGGCTCATAGCACAAGCGGCAAGAACTAGAAACCCCCCTTTTGGCCTTTTCTTTTTAGAATTTGCGTTGTGTTGATTGGCTCAATGATATGATGGTCTACTATGTGATCGTGAGCTATTTGCAAAAAATGGATACAAGTTGCTTATGCTACGGTTTCATGCTTTAGAAAAAAATCACGGATGCCATCTACCTCGACAACCTCGTGTTATTAGATTAACGACAATTTAGTGGTATACTACAATCTTATCGAAAGCTACAACCATTATCACATTTTGTGCTAAAGATTTTGATTTATCCATTCACATAGTCTAGGCCCCACTTGGAATTTTGGGATGACAATGATAGATGCAAGCGCGGTTGTGCGGAAGACATGAGCCAATGTTAATACTTTCTCGCATTTGTGTACCGTTTGTTTTGTTGAGTGGACCTGCATTGTGCCTTATAAAATTTAGACCTTAGCTCAATTCTTGGCTCGGCCACGGGTCGTTAGGGAAAAAGTGAAAAGGAAGAAGAGGGCTTAGTTTGAGCCTACCCTCCATTTTTCTTCTAGATTCGCCACTGCCCGTATGCATGTAACCGATGGGAAGACGAAAGCCAACTTGAAGATGGACGCGCACCAGTTAAAGTTGAGTTCCTGCATGAGGCTATGTATTTAGTCTGTATGTAACACACTAAGATGTGACCGTGTGGCTATAATCCGAGCAGTCATTGGTTTCAGTCTACAAGTCGGCATTAAAAAGAAAAGATGATGATGAAGTGGTGGCCATCATTGTAAGAAGAGAGATGCGGTCCGGTAAGTCGCGTCACTGAAGGCAACCGGCATAACAAGATAAACAGATGTGTCTCGTCGAGTAAAGAGTCAAGTGTTTGGATTAGAGGGTGGGTCTTGAAGTAATCCAAACACGTTACTAAAATTTTGGTAAAAGCTAGTGTTGGCAGTTTTCTAATGGGAAATGATTATGATCAGCCGGCCGATTCAGCCCAGGGGCGTCCGCCACCACTAGCACGTGACGCGTGTCCTCTATGGGCCGCTGCACCGCTCTACTCTTTCTTGCATCGTTCAGTTGAGTTGATCCTTCCTTATCCCATCCAGATCCCCTTTTCTCACTCATCTCCCTCCGTCATCTCTTTGTGCGTGGTCATGCGTGGACACCTCCCTGGCCGTCGGACGCGTCCACTACGACCACCGGCAGCGACAGGGCTGCAGTGGAGCGCCCGAGCTTGTCACAGTCCGACCGACCTCCTCCATGCAGTTTCCAACCATCATTGGCCAATGCGACGGCGACGATGCTGCGACATGCGTCGGCAAGGGTGGGCGGCGTTTATGCAGCATCATCTTCGTTGCAAAAAATTCAACAACATCAACTATGTTGCAAAAATGATGCACAAAAGAAAAAAAATGTTGTAAAAGTTTTCTGCAACATGACCTCTGTTGCAAAAGTTTCTTCCGCGACAGTCCCTATGTTGCAAGAAGACGAAGAAGAAAAAAAATCTGCAATCTAACCTATGTTGTAAAAGTTTTCTGCAACATGACCTTCGTTGCAAAAGTTTCTTCCGCAACAGTACCTATGTTGCAGAAAGACGGAGAAAAAATTCCGCAACCTGACCTATGCAGCAAAAGTTTTCTGCAATATGACCTTTGTTGCAAAGATTTTTGCGGCACGACCTTTGATGCAAATGTTTCCGCAACATTACCTGTGTTGCAAAGATGAAGAACGCCACTCGGCCCTCGATGGACATAGGATCTGACGGTGCGCGACCCGACCGATCTTTTAAAAAGATCAGCCGGTGGACGCGTAGCAGCCCCCTTTTCTAATCTAGTAATATTACGAATCAAAAGTTGTACTAGTTTGCTACTAGTATGGTTGATGTTCTTGTGTGTGTCCAAGAAGTTCGGGAGCCCTACGTGTAACGAGTCCGGCTAGTAGCCGTGTCATAGTACACGTACTAGTAATATTCCTAGTCTGTTTAGGTGTCCGGCTAGGTTAGTTAGTAAGGGTTGGTTGATGCTTATTATATTATACTGTTTAAGAATTTGTCAGACTAGCACAAATGCCCGTGCGTTGCAACGGGAGGGAAAGAATAAGACAACCCTTCGACATAATGGGCATAGACATTGGCGTCTGATCCATGATGTCATCATCACATAAGCACTCGGTTGTACATCTCCACTCCTCGACGAGATCAGGCAGCATTGGTGTGGCTGCACACTACGACGAACGCTTGCGCAATATCTTTTCCAAAAAAAGTATCGAACACATTTACTCTAATAAGCATGGCTGAAGGACCCTCTCCACCTTCCCGCGAAAAAAGGACCCTCTCCACCAGCCCACACTCTCAATTTCAAAACGGAATACCACATTGAAATTTATCCTCCATCTCACCCTTGCCAACAATGGCTTACGGATGTTAAATAACAACTCCGCTAAAATTATTTAGAGACATGTAACCCATCTCACATCATAATGATATTAGATGTAAAGAAACATCCTTCGAAAAATATTTTCTAGATTATTATGTTGTTTAGAATTATTATTATTATTGAGTCTAAAATGAGCAAATTTGAATTAGCAAGTCGGAAGGTGTACACTGTAATTTCAAGTCCAACAGTCCAACGTAGAAGGCTCCATCAAACATATATATAGTGTCTAAATAAATTACACACTGTAATTTCAAGTATAGATTAGACGGATCCATCAAATATACTGTACATTTATGGTCCGAATTGTTCTCCTTTTAAGACATCCATGAACATTCAGTTACAGAGTAGACATTTTAGTTCCATAATCCAATATCAATTGTCAATCATGAACCCTAAGAAACAGGATCAAGGAGTCAGTACTGAACTTCAAAAGTGGAAGATGAAACTTTATGATACATACATGTAGCTGTGGGGAACCTGTGTACCTCTCCGTGGCGCACTGTAGCATCTTATGAGCCACCTAGCAGCCAACAAACCTGATTGAGCCGTCAAAAGTAGATCCCAGAAAAATCTCTAGCATCAACTGTAAATCAAATCTTTTTCCACAGAGTGTAGATGTCATAGCACCGCAACAGCACACGCTCCACAATGTTAGTAGCATAATCCTGTGCATCCATATTTTGTCAAGGCGGCGAGGCGCTCGTCCACGGCTAGCCGCGGCAGCCATTCCACATCGTCGCGGCCACCGGCAATCCCCGAGTGAACCACCGCACCGCCATCTTCGTTCCTGCGTCATGAATTGGTCCAAAACGCTGCCTACACGACGCACGCGTCTCTCTTCTCTGACCATGGCCGCCGGCTGCCGCCATCAAATTTGTCGCAGCCGTCATGTCCCCGGCTTCGCTAACGCAATGAAGCGGTGCGGCCAATGCACGCAGAACGCAGGGCACGAACTGCATCTTCTTCTCGCCCACGAGGCCGGCGAACAATGTTGAATAAATCTCAAGCCCTGTCACGTTTTCAGTTAGTTCAGTTAGCACTTCGGTTTTCCGTCAGGTTAGTCTCGAACGCTTTCTCTCTTTTAGCTAGATTAGCTCGCGGGTCTAACTGCTTGGAGCGATTCTCGCGCCTCATCGGTCTGCTTGTGGTTTGTCAGAGTGTTGTGGATCACGACGATGCAAAGTCAGGAGCCACAAAGCCCTTTCATGTTCGGTAAGGCTGAATAAATAGCAGAGAAATACTGACATAAAAGCTATTTAGTTTGTGCGGCGCAAAACAACTGTCTTTTTTCTTCCTCGAGCAATCTCTCATCCGCATGTGTTCGTTCCAAGTGCACCTCGGTTGCTGACAAACACCTCAGTGAACATGCACACGTTGGTGTTCTCCGTCTTGTTCCCCAGGAACTCAAAGTTGATCTCATCATGGTCGTTCCCACATACGATGTATGAATTTGCAATCAATTGATGCACATCCAGTTAGTATTGCAGTACAAGCTGATTAGTAATCTGATGAAATTGGAAGCGACGATGTACGTACGTAGTATGTTGTGACGGTGCCGGCTGGTGGCGGAGTTCCCCGCGAACCGGAATGAGGCGCTACCATAGATGAACTGCCTCTTTGTCTAAAGCAAACAAACGGGGGTTTTGCTCTTTAAGACATGGCACGGCACAGACACGCAAGCACGCTAGGCACAGACGCAGGGCACGCTCGAAGGCGCAAGGGACACACGCAGCTCATGCACCCCAGCCATTGCTTGGTCCCTCGGTCCTGACCGAGCTTTCGCCTTGCCGGTCCGGTTCAGGGAAACATGCCCACTGGGCACTTCGAACCGAACCGGTCGCGGCCGGTGCAAACCTGTGCCGTGTCGTGCCCTGACCGGACAGTGTCCACCATGATGAGCCCGTCAAGTTCGACATAACAAGTACAGATCCTTGATGATCAAGCACAGCTGGCGCTGCTCGTCGCAGAATGCATCTGCGCGTAGTTATAGAGGATTGGTGAGTTGGCCTTGAGGTGACGATGATCCGCTCATAACAAGTGCTAATTATGTGTGTTCGTTGTTGATGGCCTTCTGCTTGTCCACACTCACGCCCAGCGACATGTCATCATCATCGTCATGCTGGATGCTAATCCTAGCACAGAGCATGTTCTCCACGTCCAGTCCCACCTGCATCTACGTCCTTGGCATTACCATCATCGACATCAATGACGGCGGCAGGTTCAGCCTTGCTCCCCGATGCCTCGATCCGATGGCCCTCATCCTGCTTCATGTGCATCTCTCCACGTACGGCCGTGCCATGGCAGGTCGTGACGAATCCATCTCCACGTACGGCCATGACTTGGCTAGTCTTGCGGACGATTACGGGCGCACTCGCCTTGGTTGCAGCGGACCTAAACCCGAGATCGCAATCGATCTCGAGCAAATCACAAAAGGCAGGATCGGAACGGTGTGGGTGGCCCGTTGATTTTTCCGTTTCTATAAACAAGGTATCTATTGCCTAGAAGTTTTCCTTTAAAATGGTTTTGCCAGGGGTTATTGTGTGCCTACATGTCTAGTGCCGCTGGTTTCCAACTCCCTATAGGAATCGTAGACTTGAGCCGGAAGACAAAACCACCGACCTCGAAATACAAACGACCAGCGATTGTTTTTTTTTTCTAAAGGAAAAAAACTAAAACGTATAGATGAGATGGGCCAGAGTTGGTCCATCTAACCTAGCAGACTCGCCTGGCTCCAGCCCAACATCGACTACGCTCGGAAACATTGTCACCAATGAACGAAACGGTTTTAGTACCACCTCGCATATATGTTTTAAATTCAAATTGAAAGCGTAAAATCATAGAAAGAAAGCGTATTGTGACGGTGAACCCACGGAGTCAATCCGTACTTTATTATTAGGGAGAGATTATAATCAGTTAATGGGGCAATTAATCGCTACTCACAGGATAACTGAATCGAATAACACATACATATTCATTGTGTTAACTTGTCAGACCGATTATTTAACCAATTAGATCGGTCAATCAGTTGTTAGACCGATTAATCGCTGCCGACCCATTAACTTTTGGGCAAACATAGCCCAAAAAAATTCCATGTAACCCCTCATACCCCCTTTCGCTCCTCAATAGCTAGAGATCGACCAAACAGTAGCATATTTTGATTGGCATGATATAATATATAAAAGAAACTAGATATATTTTGGTAATTCCTATTTAATCTACCAATTGATGGTCGACCGATTAATTTAGTTAATAGTCCGACTCACCGATTAATCACTACTCCCAAACCGGCCGAACAACTACCAGTTACCGATTTCTTGAACAATGATTATATATATGCACAGTCCTGTGAGTAACGTTGCACGATTGGAGAAATAAAGAGAGAAAAGAGGGGCGTGACGTGTGTCCTTGACTATCAGCTTTTCATGCGTGTGTTTGTCGTGTATTTTAATGTAACCGATTCTGTGGAAAAAAATTCGACATGAACATCCCACAGAGCATGGTCATCACCCGCATTGACGAATGCTTGATTGCTCATGCCAGAAGCACGCCGTGATCGTTTTCTATGTTGGCAAGCACTGGTGGACCATGTCGCTGAAAGCTTTGCTAGCCTGCTGGCCGTCCATGCCCGCTAGCACCTTCAAATTGATTTGACGTGATTATCTGCGTGCCTAATTAATTAATTGCGTGACTAATTAACTGTCAATCTAGTTATCTAGTACAATTATTTTTCTATCTGTAGACCTAATTAACTGTTTGCCAAATTAATTAATTATCTATCTAATTGAAAAATCCCTACTATTAATTATCTGCATGCCTAATTAATTAATTGTATTATTAATGACTTGGTTTTCAAATTGATTTGGTGCAAAAATATTCATTATTTATACGGTCCTACTTAATTGTGCATGTAATTAACTTCTGACTAATTAGTGGCATTAATTCCGAATTTATTAGGTTCTTGGTTTCCAAATTTAAAAAATTAATTCGATCTATAAGATCCTTTTGAAAGATTTTAAATGCACATCCTACAAATAGTGCAATGTTGTGCTTGCTAGCTCGGACAACAAAGCATATCTCTCCCTACGAAGAGAGGTGTGTGCTCTATGGCTATGGCGAAGATCATTCTCCTCTTGCTCGTCCTGGTACCCATTCGCATTCGCATGGCAGCCGCCCTGATAGATTGCCCCGACGTGCCGTCACTAGGCGCGGGGGCCGCCTGCCAGAAGGCGTGTGGCACGAAGCTCATGTATGACCTTTGCATCCGCATGATGCGCGAAGGCGATGTCGACATGTCCCCGTCGCACACGGAGAGAGCCACCGCATACGCGATCCTCGCAGCGCACTCCACTGCGATTTCCTTCGACAACACGACGATTGCCATGAGCGACCAGCTCAGCCAGAACTCCTCGCTCTCCAGCAAGCAGAGGGTTGCCTACGAAGGGTGCATGGACGACTACGCACCGGCGGACAGCTCCATCGACACCATCGAAGAAGAGACGCTCCCCAGCTGCCACTTCACGTTCCTCGCCGCCGAGTACACGCGTGTGATAACTAATGTAGAGAAGTGTAGGGACCGGCTGTTGTCGCCGACTCTGGTGAAGTCGCCGCTGTACCCCATGGTGTTGGCCGACCTGAACAAAGCAGTGGTAGCAAATATGCTTGGTAAACTGTTAGGCACATGAGTGTGTGCTAGATCAAGATGCAGTCCGTACACAAAAGAGCAAATAATAAGTGTACGCATTGCCGCATTGGGTACACCGCAACATAGTTTTACATGCATCATGTATTGTCCGGGGTGGATCTAGGATTTGGTGCCAGGTTAGGCTAATCTGTTAGTAAGTCTGAGACTACAACAGTGTCACATTTTTCTTTTTGAGGGCTTACAACAGTATCACATGTCAACAAAGAACACACACGGTTGCAAACCAACCCACACACACCCAGTAGCGCTGGGCTTCGCGGCCTTGGGCTTTCGAAGATAAGAGCTGCTCCTCCGAAGCAGCGGCGGCCCTTCGGCCCTGGCCCGGGCCAGTAGCGCTGGTTGACGTGTGGTTGGACTGGAAGTCAGCATGTAGACTCGTGGCAGCCGACTCAGCGTTGTACGTAGCCAGAGCCGTATCCAAGACGGTATGTGTGACACTTTTCATGTGCACGGATCATGTTGGAATATCTCTACTCATAAGGAAGCAGTTGGTAGTCTCACTTTTAGGTTTTTTTAGTCCCACCTTCCATGGTTTATTTTGGTACCTCCTCCCACCTGTGACTAAGCCACCACAAACCAAAAAAACCTCCTCCTGAGGCCCGAACCCGCACCCATCCACGTACAAAAAAATAGACCTATGAAGGTTAACCAACGAAAAAAGACCTACGAAGGTTAACCAGCGATAAAAAAACCTAAACCTATCGCCCGCTCGCTCGCGCCCCTGTTGCTCCCTCCTCAATCCCGATCTGGATCGAGGGGACGAGGAGCTCCTGCCTCCCCGACGACCGGCCTCCTCCTCGCCCCGCCGCTGCGTCCGGCGCCGCGACGGCCTCTGGAGCCAGGGAAGCCATGACCTGAGCTTGGCCTCGAGGTCCCCGCCGCCGTCTCCTGCAGTTTCTGCCCCGCCGCCTCGCCGTCGCACCAACCTCAGCGCCGCGCCGCCGCCGGCTCTGGTCGCCTCCACCTCCGCTCCAGGCAACCCTCGGTCGCCGGCTCGCTGGAGCACGACGGCAGGCGATGGATGCCCTGGTTGTGTGCGACGGATGCAGTTCTCACGCGCAAGCTAGGGTTGGAGCCGCCAGCTCTTCATCCTGCCCGCCGGCGGCGACTCTTCCCGCCCCGCACTCCCGCCTCCCCGTTATCACAGGTATCTCCACCCCTTTCTTTTGTGCTTGAATCAGATTTGGTGCTTCTCAATTTTACACATTTATTGATCTTGGTCTTCTTTTGTATGCAGGGTACATTTATGTTTCATGATCTGTTCTGCAGATTTTCAGAACACTAAGTGCATATCTTGCCTTGCAATGCTGCTGATTCGACAATCGTGAGTGCTCCTCTCCCCTTTCCCTCCCTGCTAAAATTCAGTTCCAAACACGATCTGACGGTTGATTCTTTGGTTCAGGAATTGGATTCAAACTGGACTTGCGACCAGAGCAACCCCAAGCAAGATGAACTCGATTGGAAGATGTCTTCTAAACTCTGAAGGCAAGCACTCGGCCGACACTTTTGCTCTTGTAGAAGGCATGCCATTTGATTCATGCCAAGAAGCGTACGGACAATATAAGCTATTTGCTTTGGAGGATGGTTTTGGAATTCATCATGGAAAGCCAAGATGAGGGCATGCAAGTTACCAGTTGACGCACAAAATTGTGTGCTGGTGCTAGATCAGTTACATAGCGTCTTGCTTGAAATTCTAGTACAACTATATTCTTGTCGTTTCCCCAGCCACTCCATGATGGTCTTGCGCTTGAATTTTTCCATGCTTTGAAATTGCTTGGTATTTATATTGTAGCTAGCATTGTCATTGTCTTGTTTGGTTTTCGGTGTGCAGGTTAAGAGGGACAGTGATAATTCTTCTTCGTGCAAAACAGAACGAAGGCGAGGATGCGTCTCCTCCATGCAAAGCAGGTTGGTATGTGAGCATATTCAGCAACGAGCAAAATCACCCTCTGTCTGCAATTTGTGAAGAGAAGAGGCAGTGGAACTCACACAGTGAGATCAATCCAGTTCTTATGATTTTCATCAAGAATCTCAAAGCACCTCATCAATTTTTGCCAACAGAAACCAATGAAAAAACAATTGGGGGCATCTCGAGATTGAAGATTGTGAAATTTACACAAGCGAGATATACAAAAAGTTTGAAGATGAGTTCTTCAAATCAATGTCCTTGGTTGTGTCTAGGTGCATCAGTGAAACTGGATGCGAAATTAAGTGTGCGCGTCCAGAATATTTTCAGGCATATGGGAATGTTGTGCAAACATTTTGTTGGTTTCAGACAATTGAAAGCAATGCTACAGTCCAAATTTTGCCAAGAGAAAGGAGTTTAGGGAAGACGACAGAGGAGGAATATGATGTTGCCCCAACCCCAGGTACTACCTTTACACCCGTATCCACTTTTGGACAAAATCAGGATCTAGAGTTCATGAAGAGCGCGACTGAATTTAAAAAGGTCCGTGCGTATTCTTGGTACCTCGAGGATGAGAGCAAGCCACCCAAAAAATGGCCAGAAGGAAGCACCATATGTGCAGGTGTGTTCATGTGCGTTAGAAGGTGAGTTTGTGCTTCTAATTTCCTAAACATTCCTATTACAAACAGAAAACATCTATGGTTGGTGATAATAATTATTGGTGAACATTGTTATTGGTAAACCTGCATACTGTCGATCTGCCTCTTCTTCCTATTGCAACTATTCATGGCCATTGTTATTGCAATTTTATCCTAATTTATGTTCATCTATTACCAGGTTCTTTGATTGAATCCTAATTCAAACTTCTAACATACGCAATACTTTTTGTGCAATTATAAGATGATGCATACTCTGACAGTGCTTTGGCCACATAAAAGGTAAATCCATCATTGTGGAGATGTCAAAGTTGTCACAAAGACAAGCATCTGAACTTTCTTTTTGGAATGAAACAAAGATGCAGACTAACCGTATCATGTTTTTTTACATCAACCAATATCATGGGTTGGTTCAGGACTTCAGGTATATATCACCAGTATAACAATCAATTAACCATAGCAATTGTTACTTTTTTTATCTACTCTCAAATGCTTCTCTATTTTAAATACCTATTAAATGTTGTCACAATCACCCTATTTCCTCCGCACTGAGGGCTATGGCAGGAAGGAGCCCACTGTCGGCATCGCCCATGGCCGAGAAGACCGAGGACGCCGAGGACCCAGCGCCCTCAAGTACGATGGCATTCTTTCTGTTACGACTTATGGTGATGCCTAAGGAGTTTTGAGATCAATCTTGATCTTCATATGACCGTGACCGGGAGGCAAACCCGGTTGCGCTTAGAGACAATTGATTAATGGAGATCCTCCAGCCACCGAGCTCGGAAAGGAAACCTAGGCGAGAAATCCACGCTTGTCCATACCGCTTGCCGTTTAGGCCGAGCAACTTCATGAACTTCAACCCCATCATGTTGTAAGAACTAATAGTTTACAAATTAACTAAGTTTTTAGATTGGATATTCTTCCACATCTATGCATATTTTTTCTTACTGCGGTATATATCTAACACTAGAAAATGAGTTGTTGAAATATTTTTTTACTAATAATCATTGGTCTATAGGACAAGGACTCGGCGGATGATTCCTCATTGACTTTCTACCAGCTGCGCCATGACTGCGTCCACAGCAACCCGACACCATGTTCAAGACCAAGTTCTAACCCACATATCCAATCTCCCTCCATGGATCTTGCCTCTCATTGACCAAGATCAACAATTACACTCAATTTCAGATTTACAAAAGAGATGGACCTAGAGCAAACAACCTGTGAGGCTTGGTTCGTGTACATCAACAACGTTGTATGATGGTGAAGTTTCTTCACTTCCCCTGACCAGACGCTGCATGCTCTGCTCACTGAAGGTGCCCGCTGTTTGTGTTTGGATGTTGTTGCTGCCGTATGTCAAGGTATGTAGCAGCAGCTTTTGTTTTCCGTTTCACACTAGCGAATGTCAGAATTTATCATGTGGGCAATTTTTTTTACTGTAGTATGAGTACAAGGTTCAAAGAAGTTCAGTCATTTAGTATCTCATAGATTGTCTAGGCTTTAAATTTAGGAGATGACTTGGAAGCTCAACATAGAAAATTATTTAGTCTAATGCAGATTCCATATTAAACACCTTTTCGAAGCAAGTATGGAAGAACATGTGGTGAGCTCTCCATGAGAAAATTTAATATAACAGTTTCTTTGACTTGAAGGAATATTTGCAGATTTTTATCTATGGAAAGTTTGAGGGTATCATCTTTGAGAAATTGATGCTCTTGACGTCTATTAGTAATGGACACTTCTATCATTCTATATATCATTTTATGCACTTAACTGAGAAGGCTTTCTAATAGTTGAGGAGGCGCTCATGATTCTGAGCTTGGCTCTTCCTGACTAGCTCGTCACCAGGCTCACAACTGCGGAATCATAGGCGCGAAACGCTTCAAGGTGTCCGCCAAAGCCCGTGTCATTGAGCAGAAAGTTGCCTCGCTCAACCAAATTGCACCTGTCATTGATGCATGGCGAGGGCACTCGGAATCTAGTGTTTCTCCGTTGCGAAGCATGCGATGTTGAGAGAAAAGAGGGAGACTGCACCGGAGGAAAGCGAAGCATGGTAGCAGGTATGAAGATGAGAGCATAATGTTCTCTTTTAGCAAAGGATCCATGTTTCTAATTTTTTTCATCCCATTGCAACGCACGGGGACCTTTGATTTGATTTAGTATTATCTTATACTGTAGATAGGGAAATATGGACACTAAATATCCATTTCTTAGGTGTCAACCTCGTACATTAGGCTGTATATAGTACATGGCAGAGTTCTTCCAGCTACTAATTCAGGTAATCTGATTCATATCTTAGGAACTTCTCTTTAGGCATAGTTAACTAACAGCAAGGACATTGCCATATATGAAGTATGAACAAAAAAAGGAGGTACAGTAATGATTTCACATATGCACTTTCCCTACAACCTATGTCGAGGGTACCTACTGTAATCATTTTGCATATGAACTTGCTAAAAATAGTACTGCTACCTTGAGTTTGTCAAAGAATAATGCCACTAAATTGTCAGCCATTTAGGATCTGTCATCTTTTTCCCCACTAGGGCGCTTCCTTAAAATTTATTACTTTAGAGACATGGGGATCCTCAAGTTAACACACTTCAGTTAAATTTATGATTATCTGGATATTTCCTATACTTTATCAAGTGTAGGGTTCTTAAAATAAGGACAGACATTTGTTTCACCTTTTGTAGTTCATCATAATAGCATATGATTTTAGAAAATGGCAAATTGCCAAGTACAATTCTGAAGCGGAGAGTTACTTATGTATTTTTTTATTCATAAATGACATGATCAAGGAGTCAGGTGTGAAAATGCTTTATAAATCAGGTGAGCCAACATGCTGAAATTTTGTGGCAATTAGTGTGGGAAAGAACTATGTACTCTTGTTTCAAGTAGACTTCATCGCCTTATTGTTAGAGTCAGCTTCACCCCTCCCATTGTTATATTCTTGACATGAATATTAGTGCCCCCCCCCCCCATTTATGTTGTTGAAAATGACAATCGCTTGATCTTTGAATCATGCAGTTGCCTATCTACAAATCATAATTGTGGCCAAATAAAACATACTGATATATCCAAATCTAGGTCGAAGCTATGCTACAGACTAGGTGGTAATAATGGCCATCATTTATATGTTTGGAAACTACTAATAATCCACTTGATCATCTCAAGTAACAAACCACTGACTAATTAGCCATGCATCAAGAAAAGCAGAAGTTGTTCATCTCAATAAAAATAATCCAAATTACCATATTTATTTATTAAAAAATGGTTATATACTAACCCCAAGCCATTTCCAACAAAGCAAATATCATTTTTTTTTCTATTGGTACTTTGGATAAGTGTGGGTGGACTTGATAATTGACACGAGGAAGCTGCTAAAAGCAAGGAATCTAATCAACAACAAGGATCTTCTAATGGTTTCCTTCTGGTTTATCTGGTGGGAGTGTTGAAATATTTTCATGAGGAAAAAAATATGATCCCCTTGCTCACGCATCGATGAGCATGAGGACGGTACGTAGTTGCAAACTCCATTGCTCTGGAGGATCATGCACCGACGCCAAGTTCATAAATGGACTTTATCTACGTTCGGCAGTGTGTAGCTCAACAAGAACACTTCGTTTCACACTGATGGAGGCAACGGGGCCTATGGGCTATTCTTCGTGACTCATTTGGGGGCTTCGTTGCAAAAAGTGCCTGCAACTACCGGGCTTCACTGCTCTAGATATTTGAAATTTTTTAAAAACACACTTAGGTTGCTAGAAAAATCTTAAATCAAATACGTGAATACATACACACATTCTTAAGGCCCGGTAAAAACCTGAAAAAAATACATTGTATTTAGATATAAAAAAGATATAATTCTGACTGGAATGACTCCCCTTTTGTCCTATATACTACTAGAAATTTGTTTTTTTCAATAGCCAAAAACAAAACGAGATAACTACCACAGCTGCCACGGGTATTTGGAATGTGTATATGTATCCCTGGAAAAAATTCACATTTTTTTGAAACTTCAAAACACAAATTTCAAAATGTTTAAATATAGAGAGCACTGGAGCTCGGGTGTTGCAACACGTTGATTCATGCAGGTACAAGCGGTCAAGGTTGGACATTCCACCGATGGAAGCTGAAGCATTAATGATGGGCCTGAAGTTAGCAGAAAATTGGACATCCACTCCTATGCGGTGGAGAGATTCAATGAAAAATATTCAAGGTGTGAAGAACGAGTCGGAGTATCGCACTTTAGAGGCAGTTGTCACTTATGATTGCCGGAATTTGATGGCAAGCTTTGGAAGGGCGAGGATGATGCACCGGGGGCGAGAAGCAGATTCACATGAACACTTGGTCGATTTTGTTTTATTGACAGGCCTGAGAGGTCAAGGGGAACCACCCTCTTATTTCCCGGTTCCAGTTCTTGTAAAGGATATGATAATCATTTAAACAAAGTTGTCAAACTTAAAGAAAAATAATCTTCCACTGTTGAAAAACATTAAGGATGTGCACATTTGTGCTTGATCATGAAGTGAAATGGACCATGAAGGGACATTTTAACTTGTTTTATTGAGAGGGCATGAGAAGTCTGAAGGGATCATCTTTCTTGGCCCGTGATAATACAAAAGGTGTCTTTATATATATGTTTGTTTTCACAGAGTATGAGAGAGATGGAGATGAATTATATCGACGTCCAAAAAGAATAGCTTGAAGACCCTTGGATTTTTTATGGCAGCGCACGGACACCTTCCAAAGACAAGGGTCTTCGGGCGATCTTTTATGGCATTGCACGTGCACCTAACATACTAAATCCAGCTTTGATCTTATCATTTGTTTGATTCATTTATATGCATGCATTGTAGCCCGTAGCAACGCATGGGCGTTTTACTAGTTTCTCTAGTCCGAGAGTCCCGTTTAGTCAGTTTTTTGCACGCAGACCGGCATGCACGCGAACCGTTGCTGGGCCGCGGCATGGTGAGCGCGATGATGCAAGACGCACGCCGTTGGCCTCGCCCTCGCCCCACGTTTCCGGGAGCACTCGAAACCACATGCTCGTACGTGGTCGCGTCAGGCCGGCCGGGAGGTACGCACGAGCACGACACAAGATAGCAGGACTTGACCACATTTTTGGTCCTCTCTCTCAAAAAGTAAAACGCTTCTAAGTTGGACATTTCTTAAGAGAAATAGCAGATGAGTTGGAGATGCACACGATGTGTGCTTACTTTGCGGCATTAAGCAACGATCGTAGAGTACAACTTGCGGCAATCATATTTCTTTTCGCAGTCTATCAGTGCTAGATAAATTAATTAGGAGCGTTGGATAGTCAGGAGAGCATGCACAGCAGTCCAAGTAATTAAACAATTCGATAACTAGGTGCTCGTTGGATGATTGCATACCACGGACATTCATAGAGAACACACATATATAAATATAGTTGACGATCATAACGAACAAATTTTCTGAAGACGACTCTAAGATTGACACAAATGAAGCTACATATCTTCCCTAATTGAACTAAAAACTCGTACTAACAGATATAGGCGTTGGCATCTTTAGCTTCCATCCTGTCTCTGTAATGATACTATGATGATGGCTCTGCAAAACGCGGATAAACACAAATTAAATTATAATTCAGAAATAGGTAAACTAGTTCATGCATGCAACCAGAATGAATCTATCCCCCACAAAAAAAAAAATACGATTCAATTTATCCAGAAACAAACAGTTACCTGATATTGAGCCGATTATGGAGCAGCTTTAGGGGTAGGGGCGGCCCTCACCGGCGGCACGTCTGCTCTCCAATGCATCAAAAAAGATTCACATGGTTCATAATTAAAGACGAGCACAATAATACACAAAATAATTTATAGTACCACACAAGAGCAATAGCTTACCGTAGCAGGGTACAAAGTCACTCGGACTGGTGTTACAGGCAGACGAGAGACCAAAGAGTTGGCCTCCATCGATGGGTGCCGACATGAGTTTGTCAAGGTCGCCGCCGTTGAACACGTGGCAAAGGCAGATGGGAAAGTTTTGGAAGAGTGACCGGACGCCGTCACAGCACTTGCCTTGGCGTGGAGGCTTGGGCGCGGTGCTGTTGGTGAGGAAATCCTTACATGGCATCAGTCCCATCAGTGACGGTAGGCACTCCTTCGGGTGCGGCTTGAAAGGGGATGGCGGTGGTGGAGCGCTAGGCGTTGGGGGACAGAATATCGGTGGTACACACAATATGGGTGGCAGGATCGGAAGGCAAGGAATCATACACCATGCCAATGGTTTTGCTACTGCATCGTTGCTGGCGGAGGGAGCAGGGGCCTTGGCAGGGACGGCGGCCGCCGAGGGGAACAGCGTGGCGGCGGTGATGACGATGGCGAGGAACAAGGCGAGATGCTGGGACTCGGATGGCGCCATGGAATGGAACTAGTTTGGGCTCTTGCAAGGTGTGAATTGTGGTACTACGAACTTGTGGTTTTTGATCAACTTATATACAGGAGGATGCAGGTGAAGTATGATGCGTTGGGATAAGGAGATAGAGATGTTTTCTGTTAGGGTCGATCCATATCTTATGTTCTCTCCTCACGAATCTTCTGACAATTTGTTAGGCGATGCATGTGGGTTGCAATCCATGCATGATTATGTCAGTTTAGTTAGTGCGCGAGTGTAGTCAGTTCGTTAGTATCCAAAACGTGTGCGCCGTGCGCGCGCTGGCTATGTATAAGCCCGTGTAACACTGCGGAGACTTGGTATTTGATAAGGGATTTATCCGCAAGGGAAATGGAGTGTTAGTTATGTACGGCGTGTGCTTTAGGGGAAATTTACACGTCCACCAAACACACATAGGCAATTTACCACGCCTCAAACAGCACACGGTGTACCAGCGTGGGTGCTTTTTCTTTTGAGGCGATCACACGAAACTTTATTGCTCAAGAATGTTTACAGGTACAGAAATATGGTCATAAGGATGACCAAGCCAGATTTTGCGTCCTATACCTAGAGTTGCCACGTGTTTCGCAAGGCTATAAGCCTTGAAATTAAAGTTTCTAAGTTCATGCATGAAAAAGCAACTATGCAACAACGATTTACGTTTAACGATCTCCTTGATAATTGCACCATAGGCTCCTTGGGATCATTGGTTGATATCTTGCACTACCAATGAGCTATCGGATGCAATATCCACACTACTAAGTTGTAGGTCTTCTGCCAAAGCCAGGCCCTCCTGGCAAGCTAGGGCCTCAATGCATCGGTGCTGCTATTTTAGAATATTTTAGAATAATTTTAAAAAATAATCATTTTGAAATATGCGCATGATATTTTATTAAGTGCTCACATATTTTAGAATATGGTTGCAAATTTTGGAAAAATGTTTCTAAAATTATAAAAAGTATGCATGCCTTTAATGAAAGTTCATGGTAAAAAAAGGGTTCACATTTTTTAAGTTTATATGATTAAAAAAGAATTTATATATTTACAAAAAATGTTCACATATTTGAAAAATAATGCTCATGAAATTTAAAATGTGCTTGTGAAATTTTAAAAAAAACTTCATGCTATTTTTAAGACAATTTTGTGTATATTTGTCAAAAAATATTAGTTAACATTGTCCTTAAGAATAAAATAGAATAGAAAAGCAGAAGATAATCAATAATAAGATAAAATATCTAAAATGAACAAGGAAAGGTAAAATGGTATTGTTAGCACCGATACTGAAACAGAAAAGACCATTCGCATGTCACTCTTGCATGCAGGAGCCCAACAACCCTCCACAAACAAACATTAGGTTGCCCATTTACAGTTGGGCCCGAAGCAGTGCCCCGGTGCCGAAGCACCATCCTTAATAGTTGTAGCTAAAAGCAGGCGCGAGTTTTGCCGCATCAGTAGGTTTGCGACGGTTAATACAAATAAATAGAGGATGTTTTCTTAAGAACTTCGAAGGCACATGCAAATGCTTGGAGGTTACGAAGAGTTGATGCGCTGAATTCAAAAGCCCAAGGAGTCCACTTGGGATTACATTCAAAGGTGGGCCCCGCTCTGCAACCTGGTGGAGGGGGTGACTGAAGGCTAGGTGATCCTTGCCTTCTAGCAGGGTGTGAGCTATGTGCACCTCCGTCTCAAGTTCGGCCGAACAGAGATTACCACCATACGCCTGTTAATGGGCGTAACCACCCGGTACTATGGTGAAGAGAACAACAAGATCCGAAAAGGAGAACCGCGGCTACAACTGACTGGTCAGAACGGGCAAAATGATCAAAACTAGAAGAATGCCAAGAACAAGTGTTGCCAGATGAACGGTGAGGACGGTGTCAGTGGTGCAAGCCGATCGCAACAGTGGGCCAAGGGAAAAAGGCACCGGACAAAAAAAAGAATGGGTTCCGCGGGAAAAAGGCCATTACGATGATATTGTGGACAAGACTTGTTGCATCCATAGCAATGAGGAGTTTGGCCCACCTAAGCGTACGATCACGCAGTTTAGGGCTCTAAAGAGGATGCAGTCCGAAAAAGACAAAGAATTGGTTGCTGAAGTTGGTGATACGGACTCGGAAGACCCTGTTGGGGAACGCAATATTTCAAAAAATTATCCTACGTTCACGCAAGATCTATCTAGGAGATGTGTAGCAACAAGAGGGGAGAGTGTGTCCACGTACCCTCGTAGACCGAAAGTTAAAGTGTTTAGTAACGTGGTTGATGTAGTTGAACGTCTTTGCGATCCAACTGATCCTAGCACCGAACGTATGACACCTCCGTGTTCAGCACACGTTCTACACGATGACGTCCCTCGAGCTCTTGATCCAGTTGAGGACGAGGGAGAGTTCCGTTAGCACGACGGCGTGTTGACGGTGACGATAAAGTTACCGGCGCAGGGCTTCGCCTAAGCACTACGACGATATGACCGAGGAGTGTAACTATGGAGGGGGGCACTGCACAGGGCTAAGAGAAGACTTGGTGTGCCTTTGGAGTGCCCCCCTCCCACGTATATAAAGGAGAGGGGGAGAGGAGGCCGGCCCAAGGGGGGCGCCAAAGGGAGGAGTCCTACTTGGACTCTCGGTCCATGTTGGACCCCCCCCCCCCATTTCCTATTCCAACTAGGAGAAGAAGGGAAGGAGCAAGAGGGGAGAAGGAAAGAGGGG